>NC_089842.1:223863075-224186075 GCF_035609145.1 Eleutherodactylus coqui | reverse complement strand
AGTGTTACGAAGAAACTTTTAGGGATTAAGATGGGGGTGTTGGAATACATACAAGAATTTGGGCAGCAGCTTCATTTTAATTAGATTTATATGACCCACTAGTGTTAATGAGAGCAAAGCCCACCGCGTTGCCATATCTTTCACCCATCCCAAAAGTGGAGCACGGTTGTCTGCGTAAAAATAGTTAGTGGACCTCCGTACTTTTATGCCCAAGTAGGTGACATTGTCCGTCCATCTCAAGGGGGCAAGGAGGTCTGCATGTCAACGAAATCGCAGTGTTAAAACGGCAGCGTTTTACAAGTACATGTGTGAGAGTGGCCTGCCTGCAATGTGTTGCATCACTCTGGCTCCTAGTTGTAGGTGTGGCCCCTGGCCGGCTGGCTCCGTGTTGTATCACTGTGGTTCCTGTGACCTTCAGCAGGCTGCTCTGTGTTGCATTGCTCTGGCCTCTGGTTGCAGCTGTGGCCACTGGCCAGCAGGCTCCGGAACTGCTCTGATTCCTGGCCTATAGGTATAGCCCTCAGCCAGCTGGCCTTGTGTTGTATTGCTCTGGCTCCTGGTTGTAGGTGTGACCTCCCCCTGGCCGGCTGGCTCTGTGTTGTATTACTTGGGTTCGTGGCTGTGGCCCCTGGCTCTGTGTTGTATCACACTAGCTCCTGGCTGTAGGTGTGGCCCCTCGCCATCTGGCTCTGTGTTGCCACTCTGGCTCTTGGTTGTGGCCCCTGACTCTGTGTTGTATCACACTAGCTCTTAGTTGTAGGTGTGGCCCCTGGCCGGCTGGCTCTGTGTTGTCACTCTGGCTCTTGGTTGTGGCCCCTAACTCTGTGTTGTATCACGCTAGCTCTTGGTTGTAGGTGTGACCCCTGGCCGGCTGGCTCTGTGTTGTCACTCTGGCTCTTGGTTGTGGCCCCTGACTCTGTGTTGTATCACGCTAGCTCTTGGTTGTAGCTGTGGCCCCCAGCAGGCTGGTTGGACAGTGCCCTGTATTGCACTGTTCTGATTACTGGTGAGATGCCCTTGTGCCAGTTATTTTCATGTGTTTGTTTCCAGAACAAGAAGACCCCCGCCCATCCTGCAAGCCCTCCACAGGTGAAAAAACGTCCCCCGGAACCTCAGAAGCCAGCCAACAGCCCGCAGGTTAATGCCCTGGTGGCCCGTCTCCCTGTTCTGTTGCCCCGCCTTCCAACAGAAGAGAAGTATGTCAGCTCCAGCCCCCCCGTTCGGTTTACCCCACCCGTCCTGGCACCAAATATAATCCCTGGACAATTAAAAGTGTCTCCTTTGCCTTTTACACGTGGGATGCCCCTCACAGTGACTGGCATGAATGGGACTGGACTGGTCTCTCAGCCAGTGGCGCCGCCTGTCATCAGCATGATACTGCCTGATATGAGTAATCTGGAGTCTCACCCTCTCGGCAGAACCAACCAGAACGGCGGCAAAGACTTTGAGGTGGCAGGTGGCACGGCGGACAGTAAAGGGAGCAAGCGTCTGGCGGCATCCACCGTAATGTCTACAGAGGAAGGACAGTCAAAAAGGAAGCGGGGCCGCCCGAGAAAAATGGATGCTTCTCAGAGTACTCCTGCCAAATCGCCTTCTCAAGCCAATGTGGCTTCAGGGAGGGTGATGGTAGGCAGCAGCACCTCTGGGCAGAGGAAGGACAGTGACAGGGAAGCTGGCAGTGCTGCAGTGGTAGCCGGGCCATTCACACCTGACAGAACCATCATTAGTGGAGCTGACAGCCAGCTACCGGCAGCTCACAGAACAGCAGATCTAGAGGTAGCTACAGCTGAAAGCGACACCAAGGTGACCGCCGAGACTGTCCCAAACCAGGTCAGTGTCATCCAAGATGGCCGACAGAGCTTGGCTCAGCGGACTTTACGTCCTGGGGACGGCCCAAAACGGCAGTAAGGTCGCGATGAGACCCCCAACATAGGACAGGTGGAATGAGGTGTGGCCCAGGATCCCTCAATGTGCCGCTGTCTTGTGTCACCCCATAAAACGTCTGCAGGAGAAGAGCCATATCATCACCACCATGACGTCATTACGTACACGCCGCCCCACAGTCCGCCCGTCAATGTTTGTATCACTTGTTAATTGTTCACAGATTGGGTAATATGAGATTTCTTACAAACCGCTGTGGCCTCGAACCTTCTCATTTCTTGGTGTCACGGGTAGATGGCTCCTGCTCACTCACTGAGCGCTGCTCCGAGGCCGTGGACTGCAGCCACTCTAGCTGTGATGGGCGGTTCTCAGTGGAGCTCTGGATGTACACAGCTGGCTATAGGATATATTTACGCTCTGGTCAAAACTGCATCAGAAAAATACAGTTTGTGGGAAAACCTACAGCAAAAATGTATTTGGTGTTTGACTGCATGCTGTGATTACGGCTAACATGGAAAAGCTGAATTTTGCTGCAGTGAGAACTGACACAGGGTTCTCAACCAGCAATGAGAGCACACGTTTCTCTAGGTGCGCGCCTGTCTGGGCATGCGGTTCTGTCTGTGCCTCACCCGCCATAGGAGCAGGCCCTGGTCACACACAGTCACCGCTCCGGCATATGAGCAGGCCCTAGTGGTCACACATAGTCACCGCTCCGGCATATGAGCAGGCCCTGGTGGTCACACAGTCACCTCTCTGATACACGAGCAGGCCCTGGTCACACACAGTCACTGCTCTGGTACAAGAGCAGGCCCTGGTCACACACAGTCACCGCTCCGGTACAAGAGCAGGCCCTGGTGGTCACACAGTCACCTCTCTGATACACAAGCAGGCCCTGGTCACACACAGTCACTGCTCCGGTACACGAGCAGGCCCTGGTCACACACAGTCACTGCTCCGGTACACGAGCAGGCCCTGGTCACACACAGTCACTGCTCTGGTACACGAGCAGGCCCTGGTCACACACAGTCACTGCTCTGGTACACGAGCAGGCCCTGGTCACACACAGTCACTGCTACGGTACACGAGCAGGCCCTGGTCACACACAGTCACTGCTACGGTACACGAGCAGGCCCTGCTCACACACAGTCACTGCTACGGTACACGAGCAGGCCCTGGTCACACACAGTCACTGCTCTGGTACACGAGCAGGCCCTGGTCACACACAGTCACTGCTCTGGTACAAGAGCAGGCCCTGGTCACACACAGTCACCGCTCCGGAACAAGAGCAGGCCCCGGTGGTCACACAGTCACCTCTCTGATACACAAGCAGGCCCTGGTCACACACAGTCACTGCTCCGGTACACGAGCAGGCCCTGGTCACACACAGTCCCCGCTCCGGTATATGAGCAGGCCCTGGTCACACACAGTCACCGCTCCGGTACAAGAGCAGGCCCTGGTCACACACAGTCAATGCTCCGGTACACGAGCAGGCCCTGGTGGTCACACACAGTCACCGCTCCGGTACAAGAGCAGGCCCTCGTGGTCACACAGTCACCTCTCCGATACACGAGCAGGCCCTGGTACTACACAGTCACTGCTTCGGCACAAGAGCAGGCCCTAGTCACACACAGTCACTGCTCTGGTATATGAGCAGGCCCTGGTCACACGCAGTTACCGCTCCGGTACACGAGCAGGCCCTGGTCACACACAGTCACCGCTCCGGTACAAGAGCAGGCCCTGGTCACACACAGTCACTGCTCTGGTACACAAGCAGGCCCTGGTCACACACAGTCACCGCTCCGGTACAAGAGCAGGCCCTGGTCACACACAGTCACTGCTCTGGTACACGAGCAGGCCCTGGTGGTCACACACAGTCACCGCTCCGGTATATGAGCAGGCCCTCGTGGTCACACAGTCACCTCTCCGATACACGAGCAGGCCCTGGTCATACAAAGTCACTGCTCCGGCACAAGAGCAGGCCCTGGTCACACACAGTCACTGCTATGGTACACGAGCAGGCCCTGGTCACACACAGTCACCGCTCCGGTACAAGAGCAGGCCCTGGTCACACACAGTCACCGCTCCGGTACAAGAGCAGGCCCTTGTCACACACAGTCACTGCTCCGGTACACGAGCAGGCCCTGGTGGTCACACACAGTCACTGCTCCGGTACAAGAGCAGGCCCTCGTGGTCACACAGTCACCTCTCCGATACACGAGCAGGCCCTGGTCATACACAGTCACTGCTTCGGCACAAGAGCAGGCCCTGGTCACACACAGTCACTGCTCTGGTATATGAGCAGGCCCTGGTCACACGCAGTTACCGCTCCGGTACACGAGCAGGCCCTGGTCACACACAGTCACCGCTCCGGTACACGAGCAGGCCCTGATCACACACAGTCACCGCTCCGGTACACAAGCAGGCCCTGGTGGTCACACAGTCACCGCTCCGGTACACAAGCAGGCCCTGGTGGTCACACAGTCACCGCTCCGGTACACAAGCAGGCCCTGGTGGTCACACAGTCACCGCTCCAATACACGAGCAGGCCCTGGTGGTCACACAGTCACCGCTCCGGTACACGAGCAGGCCCTGGTGGTCACACAGTCACCGCTCCGGTACACGAGCAGGCCCTGGTGGTCACACACAGTCACCGCTCTGGTACACGAGCAGGCCCTGGTCACACACAGTCACCGCTCCGGTACACGAGCAGGCCCTGGTCTCACACAGTCACCGCTACGGTACACAAGCAGGCCCTGGTCACACACAGTCACCGCTACGGTACAAGAGCAGGCCCTGGTCACACACAGTCACCGCTCCGATACACGAGCAGGCCCTGGTGGTCACACACAGTCACCGCTCCGGTACAAGTGCAGGCCCTGGTGGTCACACAGTCACCTCTCTGATACACAAGCAGGCCCTGGTCACACACAGTCACTGCTCCGGTACACGAGCAGGCCCTGATCACACACAGTCACTGCTCCGATACACGAGCAGGCCCTGGTCATACACAGTCACTGCTTCGGCACAAGAGCAGGCCCTGGTCACACGCAGTTACCGCTCCGGTACACGAGCAGGCCCTGGTCACACACAGTCACCGCTCCGGTACACGAGCAGGCCCTGATCACACACAGTCACCGCTCCGGTACACAAGCAGGCCCTGGTGGTCACACAGTCACCGCTCCGGTACACAAGCAGGCCCTGGTGGTCACACAGTCACCGCTCCGGTACACAAGCAGGCCCTGGTGGTCACACAGTCACCGCTCCGGTACACGAGCAGGCCCTGGTGGTCACACAGTCACCGCTCCGGTACACGAGCAGGCCCTGGTGGTCACACAGTCACCGCTCCGGTACACGAGCAGGCCCTGGTGGTCACACACAGTCACCGCTCCGGTACACGAGCAGGCCCTGGTCACACACAGTCACCGCTCCGGTACACGAGCAGGCCCTGGTCTCACACAGTCACCGCTACGGTACACGAGCAGGCCCTGGTCACACACAGTCACCGCTACGGTACAAGAGCAGGCCCTGGTCACACACAGTCACCACTCCGATACACGAGCAGGCCCTGGTGGTCACACAGTCACCGCTCCGGTACACGAGCAGGCCCTGGTGGTCACACACAGTCACCGCTCCGGTATATGAGCAGGCCCTGGTAGTCACACAGTCACCTCTCCGATACACGAGCAGGCACTGGTCACACACAGTCACCGCTCCGGTACAAGAGCAGGCCCTGGTGGTCACACAGTCACCTCTCTGATACACAAGCAGGCCCTGGTCACACACAGTCACTGCTCCGGTACACGAGCAGGCCCTGATCACACACAGTCACTGCTCCGGTACACGAGCAGGCCCTGGTCACACACAGTCACTGCTCTGGTACACGAGCAGGCCCTGGTCATACACAGTCACTGCTCTGGTATACGAGCAGGCCCTGGTCACACACAGTCACTGCTCTGGTACACGAGCAGGCCCTGGTCACACACAGTCACTGCTCTGGTACACGAGCAGGCCCTGGTCACACACAGTCACTGTTCTGGTACAAGAGCAGGCCCTGGTCACACACAGTCACCGCTCCGGAACAAGAGCAGGCCCTGGTGGTCACACAGTCACCTCTCTGATACACAAGCAGGCCCTGGTCACACACAGTCACTGCTCCGGTACACGAGCAGGCCCTGGTCACACACAGTCACTGCTCCGGTACACGAGCAGGCCCTGGTCACCCACAGTCACTGCTCTGGTACACGAGCAGGCCCTGGTCACACACAGTCACTGCTCTGGTACACGAGCAGGCCCTGGTCACACACAGTCACTGCTCTGGTACAAGAGCAGGCCCTGGTCACACACAGTCACCGCTCCGGTACAAGAGCAGGCCCTGGTCACACACAGTCACTGCTCCGGTACACGAGCAGGGCCTGGTGGTCACACACAGTCACCACTCCGCTACAAGAGCAGGCCCTCGTGGTCACACAGTCACCTCTCCGATACACGAGCAGGCCCTGGTCATACACAGTCACTGCTTCGGCACAAGAGCAGGCCCTGGTCACACGCAGTTACCGCTCCGGTACACGAGCAGGCCCTGGTCACACACAGTCACCGCTCCCGTACACAAGCAGGCCCTGGTGGTCACACAGTCACCGCTCCAGTACACGAGCAGGCCCTGGTGGTCACACACAGTCACCGCTCCGGTACACGAGCAGGCCCTGGTGGTCACACACAGTCACCGCTCCGGTACACGAGCAGGCCCTGGTCACACACAGTCACCGCTCCGGTACACGAGCAGGCCCTGGTCGCACATAGTCACTGCTCCGGTACACGACCAGGCCCTGGTCACACAGAGTCACTGCTACGGTACACAAGCAGGCCCTGGTCACACACAGTCACCGCTACGGTACAAGAGCAGGCCCTGGTCACACACAGTCACCGCTCCGGTACACGAGCAGGCCCTGGTGGTCACACAGTCACCGCTCCGGTACACGAGCAGGCCCTGGTGGTCACACACAGTCACCGCTCCGGTATATGAGCAGGCCCTGGTGGTCACACAGTCACCTCTCCGATACACGAGCAGGCCCTGGTCACACACAGTCACCGCTCCGGCACAAGAGCAGGCCCTGGTCACACACAGTCACCGCTCCGGTACACGAGCAGGCCCTGGTCACACACAGTCACCGCTCCGGTACACGAGCAGGCCCTGGTGGTCACACACAGTCACCGCTCCGGTACACGAGCAGGCCCTGGTGGTCACACACAGTCACCGCTCCGGTACACGAGCAGGCCCTGGTCACACACAGTCACCGCTCCGGTACACGAGCAGGCCCTGGTCACACACAGTCACCGCTCCGGTACACGAGCAGGCCCTGGTCGCACATAGTCACTGCTCCGGTACACGACCAGGCCCTGGTCACACAGAGTCACTGCTACGGTACACAAGCAGGCCCTGGTCACACACAGTCACCGCTACGGTACAAGAGCAGGCCCTGGTGGTCACACAGTCACTGCTACGGTACACGAGCAGGCCCTGGTGGTCACACACAGTCACCGCTACGGTACAAGAGCAGGCCCTCGTGGTCACAGTCACCTCTCCGATACACGAGCAGGCCCTGGTCATACACAGTCACTGCTTCGGCACAAGAGCAGGCCCTAGTCACACACAGTCACTGCTCTGGTACAAGAGCAGGCCCTGGTCACACACAGTCACCGCTCCGGTACAAGAGCAGGCCCTGGTGGTCACACAGTCACCTCTCTGATACACAAGCAGGCCCTGGTCACACACAGTCACTGCTCCGGTACACGAGCAGGCCCTGGTCACACACAGTCACTGCTCCGGTACACGAGCAGGCCCTGGTCACACACAGTCACTGCTCTGGTACACGAGCAGGCCCTGGTCACACACAGTCACTGCTCTGGTACACGAGCAGGCCCTGGTCACACACAGTCACTGCTACGGTACACGAGCAGGCCCTGGTCACACACAGTCACTGCTACGGTACACGAGCAGGCCCTGCTCACACACAGTCACTGCTACGGTACACGAGCAGGCCCTGGTCACACACAGTCACTGCTCTGGTACACGAGCAGGCCCTGGTCACACACAGTCACTGCTCTGGTACAAGAGCAGGCCCTGGTCACACACAGTCACCGCTCCGGAACAAGAGCAGGCCCCGGTGGTCACACAGTCACCTCTCTGATACACAAGCAGGCCCTGGTCACACACAGTCACTGCTCCGGTACACGAGCAGGCCCTGGTCACACACAGTCCCCGCTCCGGTATATGAGCAGGCCCTGGTCACACACAGTCACCGCTCCGGTACAAGAGCAGGCCCTGGTCACACACAGTCAATGCTCCGGTACACGAGCAGGCCCTGGTGGTCACACACAGTCACCGCTCCGGTACAAGAGCAGGCCCTCGTGGTCACACAGTCACCTCTCCGATACACGAGCAGGCCCTGGTCATACACAGTCACTGCTTCGGCACAAGAGCAGGCCCTAGTCACACACAGTCACTGCTCTGGTATATGAGCAGGCCCTGGTCACACGCAGTTACCGCTCCGGTACACGAGCAGGCCCTGGTCACACACAGTCACCGCTCCGGTACAAGAGCAGGCCCTGGTCACACACAGTCACTGCTCTGGTACACAAGCAGGCCCTGGTCACACACAGTCACCGCTCCGGTACAAGAGCAGGCCCTGGTCACACACAGTCACTGCTCTGGTACACGAGCAGGCCCTGGTGGTCACACACAGTCACCGCTCCGGTATATGAGCAGGCCCTCGTGGTCACACAGTCACCTCTCCGATACACGAGCAGGCCCTGGTCATACAAAGTCACTGCTCCGGCACAAGAGCAGGCCCTGGTCACACACAGTCACTGCTATGGTACACGAGCAGGCCCTGGTCACACACAGTCACCGCTCCGGTACAAGAGCAGGCCCTGGTCACACACAGTCACCGCTCCGGTACAAGAGCAGGCCCTTGTCACACACAGTCACTGCTCCGGTACACGAGCAGGCCCTGGTGGTCACACACAGTCACTGCTCCGGTACAAGAGCAGGCCCTCGTGGTCACACAGTCACCTCTCCGATACACGAGCAGGCCCTGGTCATACACAGTCACTGCTTCGGCACAAGAGCAGGCCCTGGTCACACACAGTCACTGCTCTGGTATATGAGCAGGCCCTGGTCACACGCAGTTACCGCTCCGGTACACGAGCAGGCCCTGGTCACACACAGTCACCGCTCCGGTACACGAGCAGGCCCTGATCACACACAGTCACCGCTCCGGTACACAAGCAGGCCCTGGTGGTCACACAGTCACCGCTCCGGTACACAAGCAGGCCCTGGTGGTCACACAGTCACCGCTCCGGTACACAAGCAGGCCCTGGTGGTCACACAGTCACCGCTCCAATACACGAGCAGGCCCTGGTGGTCACACAGTCACCGCTCCGGTACACGAGCAGGCCCTGGTGGTCACACAGTCACCGCTCCGGTACACGAGCAGGCCCTGGTGGTCACACACAGTCACCGCTCTGGTACACGAGCAGGCCCTGGTCACACACAGTCACCGCTCCGATACACGAGCAGGCCCTGGTGGTCACACACAGTCACCGCTCCGGTACAAGTGCAGGCCCTGGTGGTCACACAGTCACCTCTCTGATACACAAGCAGGCCCTGGTCACACACAGTCACTGCTCCGGTACACGAGCAGGCCCTGATCACACACAGTCACTGCTCCGATACACGAGCAGGCCCTGGTCATACACAGTCACTGCTTCGGCACAAGAGCAGGCCCTGGTCACACGCAGTTACCGCTCCGGTACACGAGCAGGCCCTGGTCACACACAGTCACCGCTCCGGTACACGAGCAGGCCCTGATCACACACAGTCACCGCTCCGGTACACAAGCAGGCCCTGGTGGTCACACAGTCACCGCTCCGGTACACAAGCAGGCCCTGGTGGTCACACAGTCACCGCTCCGGTACACAAGCAGGCCCTGGTGGTCACACAGTCACCGCTCCGGTACACGAGCAGGCCCTGGTGGTCACACAGTCACCGCTCCGGTACACGAGCAGGCCCTGGTGGTCACACAGTCACCGCTCCGGTACACGAGCAGGCCCTGGTGGTCACACACAGTCACCGCTCCGGTACACGAGCAGGCCCTGGTCACACACAGTCACCGCTCCGGTACACGAGCAGGCCCTGGTCTCACACAGTCACCGCTACGGTACACGAGCAGGCCCTGGTCACACACAGTCACCGCTACGGTACAAGAGCAGGCCCTGGTCACACACAGTCACCACTCCGATACACGAGCAGGCCCTGGTGGTCACACAGTCACCGCTCCGGTACACGAGCAGGCCCTGGTGGTCACACACAGTCACCGCTCCGGTATATGAGCAGGCCCTGGTAGTCACACAGTCACCTCTCCGATACACGAGCAGGCACTGGTCACACACAGTCACCGCTCCGGTACAAGAGCAGGCCCTGGTGGTCACACAGTCACCTCTCTGATACACAAGCAGGCCCTGGTCACACACAGTCACTGCTCCGGTACACGAGCAGGCCCTGATCACACACAGTCACTGCTCCGGTACACGAGCAGGCCCTGGTCACACACAGTCACTGCTCTGGTACACGAGCAGGCCCTGGTCATACACAGTCACTGCTCTGGTACACGAGCAGGCCCTGGTCACACACAGTCACTGCTCTGGTACACGAGCAGGCCCTGGTCACACACAGTCACTGCTCTGGTACACGAGCAGGCCCTGGTCACACACAGTCACTGTTCTGGTACAAGAGCAGGCCCTGGTCACACACAGTCACCGCTCCGGAACAAGAGCAGGCCCTGGTGGTCACACAGTCACCTCTCTGATACACAAGCAGGCCCTGGTCACACACAGTCACTGCTCCGGTACACGAGCAGGCCCTGGTCACACACAGTCACTGCTCCGGTACACGAGCAGGCCCTGGTCACCCACAGTCACTGCTCTGGTACACGAGCAGGCCCTGGTCACACACAGTCACTGCTCTGGTACACGAGCAGGCCCTGGTCACACACAGTCACTGCTCTGGTACAAGAGCAGGCCCTGGTCACACACAGTCACCGCTCCGGTACAAGAGCAGGCCCTGGTCACACACAGTCACTGCTCCGGTACACGAGCAGGGCCTGGTGGTCACACACAGTCACCACTCCGCTACAAGAGCAGGCCCTGGTCATACACAGTCACTGCTTCGGCACAAGAGCAGGCCCTGGTCACACGCAGTTACCGCTCCGGTACACGAGCAGGCCCTGGTCACACACAGTCACCGCTCCCGTACACAAGCAGGCCCTGGTGGTCACACAGTCACCGCTCCAGTACACGAGCAGGCCCTGGTGGTCACACACAGTCACCGCTCCGGTACACGAGCAGGCCCTGGTCACACACAGTCACCGCTCCCGTACACAAGCAGGCCCTGGTGGTCACACAGTCACCGCTCCAGTACACGAGCAGGCCCTGGTGGTCACACACAGTCACCGCTCCGGTACACGAGCAGGCCCTGGTCACACACAGTCACCGCTCCGGTACACGAGCAGGCCCTGGTCACACACAGTCACCGCTCCGGTACACGAGCAGGCCCTGGTCGCACATAGTCACTGCTCCGGTACACGACCAGGCCCTGGTCACACAGAGTCACTGCTACGGTACACAAGCAGGCCCTGGTCACACACAGTCACCGCTACGGTACAAGAGCAGGCCCTGGTCACACACAGTCACCGCTCCGGTACACGAGCAGGCCCTGGTGGTCACACAGTCACTGCTACGGTACACGAGCAGGCCCTGGTGGTCACACACAGTCACCGCTACGGTACAAGAGCAGGCCCTCGTGGTCACAGTCACCTCTCCGATACACGAGCAGGCCCTGGTCATACACAGTCACTGCTTCGGCACAAGAGCAGGCCCTAGTCACACACAGTCACTGCTCTGGTATATGAGCAGGCCCTAGTCACACACAGTCACTGCTCTGGTACACGAGCAGGCCCTGGTCACACACAGTCACTGCTCTGGTACACGAGCAGGCCCTGGTCACACACAGTCACTGCTCTGGTACACGAGCAGGGCCTGGTCACACACAGTCACTGCTCTGGTACAAGAGCAGGCCCTGGTCACACACAGTCACCGCTCCGGAACAAGAGCAGGCCCTGGTGGTCACACAGTCACCGCTCCGGAACAAGAGCAGGCCCTGGTGGTCACACAGTCACCTCTCTGATACACAAGCAGGCCCTGGTCACACACAGTCACTGCTCCGGTACACGAGCAGGCCATGGTCACACACAGTCCCCGCTCCGGTATATGAGCAGGCCTTGGTGGTCACACAGTCACCTCTCTGATACACAGTCACTGCTCCGGTACACGAGCAGGCCCTGGTCACACACAGTCACTGCTACGGTACACGAGCAGGCCCTGGTCACACACAGTCACCGCTCCGGTACAAGAGCAGGCCCTGGTCACACACAGTCACCGCTCTGGTACACAAGCAGGCCCTGGTCACACACAGTCACCGCTCTGGTACAAGAGCAGGCCCTTGTCACACACAGTCACTGCTCCGGTATACGAGCAGGCCCTGGTGGTCACACACAGTCACTGCTCCGGTACAAGAGCAGGCCCTCGTGGTCACACAGTCACCTCTCTGATACACAAGCAGGCCCTGGTCACACACAGTCACTGCTCCGGTACACGAGCAGGCCCTGGTCACACACAGTCACTGCTCCGGTACACGAGCAGGCCCTGGTCACACACAGTCACTGCTCCGGTACACGAGCAGGCCCTGGTCACACACAGTCACTGCTCTGGTACACGAGCAGGCCCTGGTCACACACAGTCACTGCTCTGGTACACGAGCAGGCCCTGGTCACACACAGTCACTGCTACGGTACACGAGCAGGCCCTGGTCACACACAGTCACTGCTACGGTACACGAGCAGGCCCTGGTCACACACAGTCACTGCTCTGGTACACGAGCAGGCCCTGGTCACACACAGTCACTGCTCTGGTACACGAGCAGGCCCTGGTCACACACAGTCACTGCTCTGGTACAAGAGCAGGCCCTGGTCACACACAGTCACCGCTCCGGAACAAGAGCAGGCCCTGGTGGTCACACAGTCACCTCTCTGATACACAAGCAGGCCCTGGTCACACACAGTCACTGCTCCGGTACACGAGCAGGCCCTGGTCACACACAGTCCCCGCTCCGGTATATGAGCAGGCCCTGGTCACACACAGTCACCGCTCCGGTACAAGAGCAGGCCCTGGTCACACACAGTCAATGCTCCGGTACACGAGCAGGCCCTGGTGGTCACACACAGTCACCGCTGCGGTACAAGAGCAGGCCCTCGTGGTCACACAGTCACCTCTCCGATACACGAGCAGGCCCTGGTCATACACAGTCACTGCTTCGGCACAAGAGCAGGCCCTAGTCACACACAGTCACTGCTCTGGTATATGAGCAGGCCCTGGTCACACGCAGTTACCGCTCCGGTACACGAGCAGGCCCTGGTCACACACAGTCACCGCTCCGGTACAAGAGCAGGCCCTGGTCACACACAGTCACTGCTCTGGTACACAAGCAGGCCCTGGTCACACACAGTCACCGCTCCGGTACAAGAGCAGGCCCTGGTCACACACAGTCACTGCTCCGGTACACGAGCAGGCCCTGGTGGTCACACACAGTCACCGCTCCGGTATATGAGCAGGCCCTCGTGGTCACACAGTCACCTCTCCGATACACGAGCAGGCCCTGGTCATACAAAGTCACTGCTCCGGCACAAGAGCAGGCCCTGGTCACACACAGTCACTGCTCTGGTATATGAGCAGGCCCTGGTCACACGCAGTTACCGCTCCGGTACACGAGCAGGCCCTGGTCACACACAGTCACCGCTCCGGTACACGAACAGGCCCTGATCACACACAGTCACCGCTCCGGTACACAAGCAGGCCCTGGTGGTCACACAGTCACCGCTCCGGTACACAAGCAGGCCCTGGTGGTCACACAGTCACCGCTCCGGTACACAAGCAGGCCCTGGTGGTCACACAGTCACCGCTCCGGTACACGAGCAGGCCCTGGTGGTCACACAGTCACCGCTCCGGTACACGAGCAGGCCCTGGTGGTCACACAGTCACCGCTCCGGTACACGAGCAGGCCCTGGTGGTCACACACAGTCACCGCTCTGGTACACGAGCAGGCCCTGGTCACACACAGTCACCGCTCCGGTACACGAGCAGGCCCTGGTCTCACACAGTCACCGCTACGGTACACAAGCAGGCCCTGGTCACACACAGTCACCGCTACGGTACAAGAGCAGGCCCTGGTCACACACAGTCACCGCTCCGATACACGAGCAGGCCCTGGTGGTCACACAGTCACCGCTCCGGTACATGAGCAGGCCCTGGTGGTCACACACAGTCACCGCTCCGGTACAAGAGCAGGCCCTGGTGGTCACACAGTCACCTCTCTGATACACAAGCAGGCCCTGGTCACACACAGTCACTGCTCCGGTACACGAGCAGGCCCTGATCACACACAGTCACTGCTCCGGTACACGAGCAGGCCCTGGTCACACACAGTCACTGCTCTGGTACACGAGCAGGCCCTGGTCACACACAGTCACTGCTCTGGTACACGAGCAGGCCCTGGTCACACACAGTCACTGCTCTGGTACACAAGCAGGCCCTGGTCACACACAGTCACTGCTCTGGTACACGAGCAGGCCCTGGTCACACACAGTCACTGTTCTGGTACAAGAGCAGGCCCTGGTCACACACAGTCACCGCTCCGGAACAAGAGCAGGCCCTGGTGGTCACACAGTCACCTCTCTGATACACAAGCAGGCCCTGGTCACACACAGTCACTGCTCCGGTACACGAGCAGGCCCTGGTCACACACAGTCACTGCTCCGGTACACGAGCAGGCCCTGGTCACCCACAGTCACTGCTCTGGTACACGAGCAGGCCCTGGTCACACACAGTCACTGCTCTGGTACACGAGCAGGCCCTGGTCACACACAGTCACTGCTCTGGTACAAGAGCAGGCCCTGGTCACACACAGTCACCGCTCCGGTACAAGAGCAGGCCCTGGTCACACACAGTCACTGCTCCGGTACACGAGCAGGCCCTGGTGGTCACACACAGTCACCGCTCCGGTACAAGAGCAGGCCCTCGTGGTCACACAGTCACCTCTCCGATACACGAGCAGGCCCTGGTCACACACAGTCACTGCTTCGGCACAAGAGCAGGCCCTGGTCACACGCAGTTACCGCTCCGGTACACGAGCAGGCCCTGGTCACACACAGTCACCGCTCCGGTACACAAGCAGGCCCTGGTGGTCACACAGTCACCGCTCCGGTACACGAGCAGGCCCTGGTGGTCACACAGTCACCGCTCCGGTACACGAGCAGGCCCTGGTGGTCACACAGTCACCGCTCCGGTACACGAGCAGGCCCTGGTGGTCACACACAGTCACCGCTCTGGTACACGAGCAGGCCCTGGTCACACACAGTCACCGCTCCGGTACACGAGCAGGCCCTGGTCTCACACAGTCACCGCTACGGTACACAAGCAGGCCCTGGTCACACACAGTCACCGCTACGGTACAAGAGCAGGCCCTGGTCACACACAGTCACCGCTCCGATACACGAGCAGGCCCTGGTGGTCACACAGTCACCGCTCCGGTACACGAGCAGGCCCTGGTGGTCACACAGTCACCGCTCCGGTACACGAGCAGGCCCTGGTGGTCACACACAGTCACCGCTCCGGTATATGAGCAGGCCCTGGTAGTCACACAGTCACCTCTCCGATACACGAGCAGGCACTGGTCACACACAGTCACCGCTCCGGTACAAGAGCAGGACCTGGTGGTCACACAGTCACCTCTCTGATACACAAGCAGGCCCTGGTCACACACAGTCACTGCTCCGGTACACGAGCAGGCCCTGATCACACACAGTCACTGCTCCGGTACACGAGCAGGCCCTGGTCACACACAGTCACTGCTCTGGTACACGAGCAGGCCCTGGTCATACACAGTCACTGCTCTGGTACACGAGCAGGCCCTGGTCACACACAGTCACTGCTCTGGTACACGAGCAGGCCCTGGTCACACACAGTCACTGCTCTGGTACACGAGCAGGCCCTGGTCACACACAGTCACTGTTCTGGTACAAGAGCAGGCCCTGGTCACACACAGTCACCGCTCCGGAACAAGAGCAGGCCCTGGTGGTCACACAGTCACCTCTCTGATACACAAGCAGGCCCTGGTCACACACAGTCACTGCTCCGGTACACGAGCAGGCCCTGGTCACACACAGTCACTGCTCCGGTACACGAGCAGGCCCTGGTCACCCACAGTCACTGCTCTGGTACACGAGCAGGCCCTGGTCACACACAGTCACTGCTCTGGTACACGAGCAGGCCCTGGTCACACACAGTCACTGCTCTGGTACAAGAGCAGGCCCTGGTCACACACAGTCACCGCTCCGGTACAAGAGCAGGCCCTGGTCACACACAGTCACTGCTCCGGTACACGAGCAGGCCCTGGTGGTCACACACAGTCACCGCTCCGGTACAAGAGCAGGCCCTCGTGGTCACACAGTCACCTCTCCGATACACGAGCAGGCCCTGGTCATACACAGTCACTGCTTCGGCACAAGAGCAGGCCCTGGTCACACGCAGTTACCGCTCCGGTACACGAGCAGGCCCTGGTCACACACAGTCACCGCTCCGGTACACGAGCAGGCCCTGATCACACACAGTCACCGCTCCCGTACACAAGCAGGCCCTGGTGGTCACACAGTCACCGCTCCGGTAAACAAGCAGGCCCTGGTGGTCACACAGTCACCGCTCCGGTACACAAGCAGGCCCTGGTGGTCACACAGTCACCGCTCCGGTACACGAGCAGGCCCTGGTGGTCACACAGTCACCGCTCCGGTACACGAGCAGGCCCTGGTGGTAACACAGTCACCGCTCCGGTACACGAGCAGGCCCTGGTGGTCACACAGTCACCGCTCCGGTACACGAGCAGGCCCTGGTGGTCACACACAGTCACCGCTCCGGTACACGAGCAGGCCCTGGTCACACACAGTCACCGCTCCGGTACACGAGCAGGCCCTGGTCTCACACAGTCACCGCTACGGTACACGAGCAGGCCCTGGTCACACACAGTCACCGCTACGGTACAAGAGCAGGCCCTGGTCACACACAGTCACCGCTCCGATACACGAGCAGGCCCTGGTGGTCACACAGTCACCGCTCCGGTACACGAGCAGGCCCTGGTGGTCACACACAGTCACCGCTCCGGTATATGAGCAGGCCCTGGTAGTCACACAGTCACCTCTCCGATACACGAGCAGGCCCTGGTCACACACAGTCACCGCTCCGGTACAAGAGCAGGCCCTGGTGGTCACACAGTCACCTCTCTGATACACAAGCAGGCCCTGGTCGCACATAGTCACTGCTCCGGTACACAACCAGGCCCTGGTCACACAGAGTCACTGCTACGGTACACAAGCAGGCCCTGGTCACACACAGTCACCGCTACGGTACAAGAGCAGGCCCTGGTCACACACAGTCACCGCTCCGGTACACGAGCAGGCCCTGGTGGTCACACAGTCACCGCTCCGGTACACGAGCAGGCCCTGGTGGTCACACACAGTCACCGCTCCGGTATATGAGCAGGCCCTGGTGGTCACACAGTCACCTCTCCGATACACGAGCAGGCCCTGGTCACACACAGTCACCGCTCCGGCACAAGAGCAGGCCCTGGTCACACACAGTCACCGCTCCGGTACACGAGCAGGCCCTGGTGGTCACACACAGTCTCCGCTCCGGTATACGAGCAGGCCCTGGTGGTCACACACAGTCCCCGCTCCGGTACACGAGCAGGCCCTGGTGGTCACACACAGTCACCGCTCCGGTACAAGAGCAGGCCCTCGTGGTCACAGTCACCTCTCCGATACACGAGCAGGCCCTGGTCATACACAGTCACTGCTTCGGCACAAGAGCAGGCCCTAGTCACACACAGTCACTGCTCTGGTATATGAGCAGGCCCTAGTCACACACAGTCACTGCTCTGGTACACGAGCAGGCCCTGGTCACACACAGTCACTGCTCTGGTACAAGAGCAGGCCCTGGTCACACACAGTCACCGCTCCGGAACAAGAGCAGGCCCTGGTGGTCACACAGTCACCGCTCCGGAACAAGAGCAGGCCCTGGTGGTCACACAGTCACCTCTCTGATACACAAGCAGGCCCTGGTCACACACAGTCACTGCTCCGGTACACGAGCAGGCCATGGTCACACACAGTCCGCGCTCCGGTATATGAGCAGGCCTTGGTGGTCACACAGTCACCTCTCTGATACACAGTCACTGCTCCGGTACACGAGCAGGCCCTGGTCACACACAGTCACTGCTACGGTACACGAGCAGGCCCTGGTCACACACAGTCACCGCTCCGGTACAAGAGCAGGCCCTGGTCACACACAGTCACCGCTCTGGTACACAAGCAGGCCCTGGTCACACACAGTCACCGCTCTGGTACAAGAGCAGGCCCTTGTCACACACAGTCACTGCTCCGGTATACGAGCAGGCCCTGGTGGTCACACACAGTCACTGCTCCGGTACAAGAGCAGGCCCTCGTGGTCACACAGTCACCTCTCTGATACACAAGCAGGCCCTGGTCACACACAGTCACTGCTCCGTTACACGAGCAGGCCCTGGTCACACACAGTCACTGCTCCGGTACACGAGCAGGCCCTGGTCACACACAGTCACTGCTCTGGTACACGAGCAGGCCCTGGTCACACACAGTCACTGCTCTGGTACACGAGCAGGCCCTGGTCACACACAGTCACTGCTACGGTACACGAGCAGGCCCTGGTCACACACAGTCACTGCTACGGTACACGAGCAGGCCCTGGTCACACACAGTCACTGCTACGGTACACGAGCAGGCCCTGGTCACACACAGTCACTGCTCTGGTACACGAGCAGGCCCTGGTCACACACAGTCACTGCTCTGGTACAAGAGCAGGCCCTGGTCACACACAGTCACCGCTCCGGAACAAGAGCAGGCCCTGGTGGTCACACAGTCACCTCTCTGATACACAAGCAGGCCCTGGTCACACACAGTCACTGCTCCGGTACACGAGCAGGCCCTGGTCACACACAGTCACTGCTACGGTACACGAGCAGGCCCTGGTCACACACAGTCACTGCTCTGGTACACGAGCAGGCCCTGGTCACACACAGTCACTGCTCTGGTACAAGAGCAGGCCCTGGTCACACACAGTCACCGCTCCGGAACAAGAGCAGGCCCTGGTGGTCACACAGTCACCTCTCTGATACACAAGCAGGCCCTGGTCACACACAGTCACTGCTCCGGTACACGAGCAGGCCCTGGTCACACACAGTCCCCGCTCCGGTATATGAGCAGGCCCTGGTCACACACAGTCACCGCTCCGGTACAAGAGCAGGCCCTGGTCACACACAGTCAATGCTCCGGTACACGAGCAGGCCCTGGTGGTCACACACAGTCACCGCTCCGGTACAAGAGCAGGCCCTCGTGGTCACACAGTCACCTCTCCGATACACGAGCAGGCCCTGGTCATACACAGTCACTGCTTCGGCACAAGAGCAGGCCCTAGTCACACACAGTCACTGCTCTGGTATATGAGCAGGCCCTGGTCACACGCAGTTACCGCTCCGGTACACGAGCAGGCCCTGGTCACACACAGTCACCGCTCCGGTACAAGAGCAGGCCCTGGTCACACACAGTCACTGCTCTGGTACACAAGCAGGCCCTGGTCACACACAGTCACCGCTCCGGTACAAGAGCAGGCCCTGGTCACACACAGTCACTGCTCCGGTACACGAGCAGGCCCTGGTGGTCACACACAGTCACCGCTCCGGTATATGAGCAGGCCCTCGTGGTCACACAGTCACCTCTCCGATACACGAGCAGGCCCTGGTCATACAAAGTCACTGCTCCGGCACAAGAGCAGGCCCTGGTCACACACAGTCACTGATATGGTACACGAGCAGGCCCTGGTCACACACAGTCACCGCTCCGGTACAAGAGCAGGCCCTGGTCACACACAGTCACCGCTCCGGTACAAGAGCAGGCCCTTGTCACACACAGTCACTGCTCCGGTACACGAGCAGGCCCTGGTGGTCACACACAGTCACTGCTCCGGTACAAGAGCAGGCCCTCGTGGTCACACAGTCACCTCTCCGATACACGAGCAGGCCCTGGTCATACACAGTCACTGCTTCGGCACAAGAGCAGGCCCTGGTCACACACAGTCACTGCTCTGGTATATGAGCAGGCCCTGGTCACACGCAGTTACCGCTCCGATACACGAGCAGGCCCTGGTCACACACAGTCACCGCTCCGGTACACGAGCAGGCCCTGATCACACACAGTCACCGCTCCGGTACACAAGCAGGCCCTGGTGGTCACACAGTCACCGCTCCGGTACACAAGCAGGCCCTGGTGGTCACACAGTCACCGCTCCGGTACACAAGCAGGCCCTGGTGGTCACACAGTCACCGCTCCGGTACACGAGCAGGCCCTGGTGGTCACACAGTCACCGCTCCGGTACACGAGCAGGCCCTGGTGGTCACACAGTCACCGCTCCGGTACACGAGCAGGCCCTGGTGGTCACACACAGTCACCGCTCTGGTACACGAGCAGGCCCTGGTCACACACAGTCACCGCTCCGGTACACGAGCAGGCCCTGGTCTCACACAGTCACCGCTACGGTACACAAGCAGGCCCTGGTCACACACAGTCACCGCTACGGTACAAGAGCAGGCCCTGGTCACACACAGTCACCGCTCCGATACACGAGCAGGCCCTGGTGGTCACACAGTCACCGCTCCGGTACATGAGCAGGCCCTGGTGGTCACACACAGTCACCGCTCCGGTACTAGAGCAGGCCCTGGTGGTCACACAGTCACCTCTCTGATACACAAGCAGGCCCTGGTCACACACAGTCACTGCTCCGGTACACGAGCAGGCCCTGATCACACACAGTCACTGCTCCGGTACACGAGCAGGCCCTGGTCACACACAGTCACTGCTCTGGTACACGAGCAGGCCCTGGTCACACACAGTCACTGCTCTGGTACACGAGCAGGCCCGGGTCACACACAGTCACTGCTCTGGTACACGAGCAGGCCCTGGTCACACACAGTCACTGCTCTGGTACACGAGCAGGCCCTGGTCACACACAGTCACCGCTCCGGAACAAGAGCAGGCCCTGGTGGTCACACAGTCACCTCTCTGATACACAAGCAGGCCCTGGTCACACACAGTCACTGCTCCGGTACACGAGCAGGCCCTGGTCACACACAGTCACTGCTCCGGTACACGAGCAGGCCCTGGTCACCCACAGTCACTGCTCTGGTACACGAGCAGGCCCTGGTCACACACAGTCACTGCTCTGGTACACGAGCAGGCCCTGGTCACACACAGTCACTGCTCTGGTATATGAGCAGGCCCTGGTCACACACAGTTACTGCTCCGGTACACGAGCAGGCCCTGGTCACACACAGTCACCGCTCCGGTACACGAGCAGGCCCTGATCACACACAGTCACCGCTCCGGTACACAAGCAGGCCCTGGTGGTCACACAGTCACCGCTCCGGTACACAAGCAGGCCCTGGTGGTCACACAGTCACCGCTCCGGTACACGAGCAGGCCCTGGTGGTCACACAGTCACCGCTCCGGTACACGAGCAGGCCCTGGTGGTCACACAGCCACCGCTCAGGTACACGAGCAGGCCCTGGTGGTCACACACAGTCACCGCTCCGGTACACGAGCAGGCCCTGGTGGTCACACACAGTCACCGCTCCGGTACACGAGCAGGCCCTGGTGGTCACACACAGTCACCGCTCCGGTACACGAGCAGGCCCTGGTGGTCACACACAGTCACCGCTCCAGTACACGAGCAGGCCCTGGTGGTCACACACAGTCACCGCTCCGGTACAAGAGCAGGCCCTCGTGGTCACACAGTCACCTCTCCGATACACGAGCAGGCCCTGGTCATACACAGTCACTGCTTCGGCACAAGAGCAGGCCCTGGTCACACACAGTCACTGCTCTGGTATATGAGCAGGCCCTGGTCACACACAGTTACTGCTCCGGTACACGAGCAGGCCCTGGTCACACACAGTCACCGCTCCGGTACACGAGCAGGCCCTGATCACACACAGTCACCGCTCCGGTACACAAGCAGGCCCTGGTGGTCACACAGTCACCGCTCCGGTACACAAGCAGGCCCTGGTGGTCACACAGTCACCGCTCCGGTACACGAGCAGGCCCTGGTGGTCACACAGTCACCGCTCCGGTACACGAGCAGGCCCTGGTGGTCACACAGCCACCGCTCAGGTACACGAGCAGGCCCTGGTGGTCACACACAGTCACCGCTCCGGTACACGAGCAGGCCCTGGTGGTCACACACAGTCACCGCTCCGGTACACGAGCAGGCCCTGGTGGTCACACACAGTCACCGCTCCGGTACACGAGCAGGCCCTGGTGGTCACACACAGTCACCGCTCCAGTACACGAGCAGGCCCTGGTGGTCACACACAGTCACCGCTCCGGTACACGAGCAGGCCCTGGTGGTCACACACAGTCACCGCTCCGGTACACGAGCAGGCCCTGGTCACACACAGTCACCGCTCCGGTACACGAGCAGGCCCTGGTCGCACATAGTCACTGCCCCGGTACACGACCAGGCCCTGGTCACACAGAGTCACTGCTACGGTACACAAGCAGGCCCTGGTCACACACAGTCACCGCTACGGTACAAGAGCAGGCCCTGGTCACACACAGTCACCGCTCCGGTACACGAGCAGGCCCTGGTGGTCACACAGTCACCGCTCCGGTACACGAGCAGGCCCTGGTGGTCACACACAGTCACCGCTCCGGTATATGAGCAGGCCCTGGTGGTCACACAGTCACCTCTCCGATACACGAGCAGGCCCTGGTCACACACAGTCACCGCTCCGGCACAAGAGCAGGCCCTGGTCACACACAGTCACCGCTCCGGTACACGAGCAGGCCCTGGTGGTCACACACAGTCTCCGCTCCGGTTTACGAGCAGGCCCTGGTGGTCACACACAGTCCCCGCTCCGGTACACGAGCAGGCCCTGGTGGTCACACACAGTCACCGCTCTGGTACAAGAGCAGGCCCTCGTGGTCACAGTCACCTCTCCGATACACGAGCAGGCCCTGGTCATACACAGTCACTGCTTCGGCACAAGAGCAGGCCCTAGTCACACACAGTCACTGCTCTGGTATATGAGCAGGCCCTAGTCACACACAGTCACTGCTCTGGTACACGAGCAGGCCCTGGTCACACACAGTCACTGCTCTGGTACACGAGCAGGCCCTGGTCACACACAGTCACTGCTCTGGTACACGAGCAGGCCCTGATCACACACAGTCACTGCTCTGGTACAAGAGCAGGCCCTGGTCACACACAGTCACCGCTCCGGAACAAGAGCAGGCCCTGGTGGTCACACAGTCACCGCTCCGGAACAAGAGCAGGCCCTGGTGGTCACACAGTCACCTCTCTGATACACAAGCAGGCCCTGGTCACACACAGTCACTGCTCCGGTACACGAGCAGGCCATGGTCACACACAGTCCCCGCTCCGGTATATGAGCAGGCCTTGGTGGTCACACAGTCACCTCTCTGATACACAGTCACTGCTCCGGTACACGAGCAGGCCCTGGTCACACACAGTCACTGCTACAGTACACGAGCAGGCCCTGGTCACACACAGTCACCGCTCCGGTACAAGAGCAGGCCCTGGTCACACACAGTCACCGCTCTGGTACACAAGCAGGCCCTGGTCACACACAGTCACCGCTCTGGTACAAGAGCAGGCCCTTGTCACACACAGTCACTGCTCCGGTATACGAGCAGGCCCTGGTGGTCACACACAGTCACTGCTCCGGTACAAGAGCAGGCCCTCGTGGTCACACAGTCACCTCTCCGATACACGAGCAGGCCCTGGTCATACACAGTCACTGCTTCGGCACAAGAGCAGGCCCTGGTCACACACAGTCACTGCTCTGGTATATGAGCAGGCCCTGGTCACACACAGTTACTGCTCCGGTACACGAGCAGGCCCTGGTCACACACAGTCACCGCTCCGGTACACGAGCAGGCCCTGATCACACACAGTCACCGCTCCGGTACACAAGCAGGCCCTGGTGGTCACACAGTCACCGCTCCGGTACACGAGCAGGCCCTGGTGGTCACACAGTCACCGCTCCGGTACACGAGCAGGCCCTGGTGGTCACACAGTCACCGCTCCGGTACACGAGCAGGCCCTGGTGGTCACACAGCCACCGCTCAGGTACACGAGCAGGCCCTGGTGGTCACACACAGTCACCGCTCCGGTACACGAGCAGGCCCTGGTGGTCACACACAGTCACCGCTCCGGTACACGAGCAGGCCCTGGTGGTCACACACAGTCACCGCTCCGGTACACGAGCAGGCCCTGGTGGTCACACACAGTCACCGCTCCAGTACACGAGCAGGCCCTGGTGGTCACACACAGTCACCGCTCCGGTACACAAGCAGGCCCTGGTGGTCACACACAGTCACCTCTCCGGTACACGAGCAGGCCCTGGTCACACACAGTCACCGCTCCGGTACACGAGCAGGCCCTGGTCGCACATAGTCACTGCTCCGGTACACGACCAGGCCCTGGTCACACAGAGTCACTGCTACGGTACACAAGCAGGCCCTGGTCACACACAGTCACCGCTACGGTACAAGAGCAGGCCCTGGTCACACACAGTCACCGCTCCGGTACACGAGCAGGCCCTGGTGGTCACACAGTCACCGCTCCGGTACACGAGCAGGCCCTGGTGGTCACACACAGTCACCGCTCCGGTATATGAGCAGGCCCTGGTGGTCACACAGTCACCTCTCCGATACACGAGCAGGCCCTGGTCACACACAGTCACCGCTCCGGCACAAGAGCAGGCCCTGGTCACACACAGTCACCGCTCCGGTACACGAGCAGGCCCTGGTGGTCACACACAGTCTCCGCTCCGGTATACGAGCAGGCCCTGGTGGTCACACACAGTCCCCGCTCCGGTATACGAGCAGGCCCTGGTGGTCACACACAGTCTCCGCTCCGGTTTACGAGCAGGCCCTGGTGGTCACACACAGTCCCCGCTCCGGTATATGAGCAGGCCCTGGTGGTCACACACAGTCTCCGCTCCGGTATACGAGCAGGCCCTGGTGGTCACACACAGTCACCGCTCCGGTATACGAGCAGGCCCTGGTGGTCACACACAGTCTCCGCTCCGGTTTACGAGCAGGCCCTGGTGGTCACACACAGTCCCCGCTCCGGTATATGAGCAGGCCCTGGTGGTCACACACAGTCACCGCTCCAGTACACGAGCAGGCCCTGGTGGTCACACACAGTCACCGCTCCAGTACACGAGCAGGCCCTGGTGGTCACACAGTCACCTCTCCGGTACACGAGCAGGCCCTGGTCACACACAGTCACCGCTCCGGTACACGAGCAGGCCCTGGTCACACACAGTCACCGCTCCGGTACACGAGCAGGCCCTGGTCACACACAGTCACTGCTCCGGTACACGAGCAGGCCCTGGTCACACACAGTTTCTGCTGCGGTACACGAGCAGGCCCTGGTCACACACAGTCCCCGCTCTGGTACACGAGCAGGCCCTGGTCACACACAGTCCCCGCTCTGGTACACGAGCAGGCTCTGGTGGTCACACACAGTCACTGCTTCGGTACACGAGCAGGCCCTGATCACACAGTCACGGCTTCGGTACACGAGCAGGCCCTGGGGGTCACACACAGTCACGGCTCCGGTACACGAGCAGGCCCTGGGGGTCACACACAGTCACGGCTCCGGTACACGAGCAGGCCCTGGTGGTCACACACAGTCACGGCTCCGGTACACGAGCAGGCCCTGGGGGTCACACACAGTCACGGCTCCGGTACACGAGCAGGCCCTGGGGGTCACACACAGTCACCGTTCCGGTACACGAGCAGGCCCTGGGGGTCACACACAGTCACGGCTCCGGTACACGAGCAGGCCCTGGGGGTCACACACAGTCACGGCTCCGGTACACGAGCAGACCCTGGTGGTCACACACAGTCACGGCTCCGGTACACAAGTAGGCCCTGGTGGTCACACAGTCATGGCTCCGGTACACGAGCAGGCCCTGGGGGTCACACACAGTCCTATTTACGGAAAATACTGAAAAAAAAATACTTAAGAGTAATGAGCATCGTGTTTAACCCTGCGTATTCATCCAGGAAAAGCTGTGTGCCGCTCACGAGACGTATGGATGGATCCTGCAGCACATGGTTTATCCGCAATGTAACTCCTTTATCTGGATGGTATTGGCTGCATCCAGTGAATTGCGCCGCAACTGCCATGTACGCCATTCTATTAAATATGGCGCCCTTCCAGACTTATGAAATGATTTGTGCTGATATGGAGCTTGAGTCCCTCACAGCAGTCCGGGCTACTGCTCACATAGAGCATGCTGGGAGTTATAGTTCCCTTACTGCAACTTAGAGTACTGCTCCCATGGAGCATGCTGAGAGTTGTAGTTCCCTTTCTGTGGCCTGGAGTACTGTTCACAGGGAGCATGCTGGAAGTTTTAGTTCCCTTACTACAGCCTGGTGTACTGCTCACAGGGAGCATGCTGGGAGTTGTAGTTTACTTTACTGCAGCCTAGTGTACTGCTAACAGGGAGCATGCTGGGAGTTGTAGTTTCCTTTACTGCAGCCTAGTGTACTGCTAACAGGGAGCATGCTGGGAATTGTAGTTCCCATTACTGCCGCCTGGAATACTACTCACATGAAGCATGCAGGGAGTAGTAGTTCCCTTACTGCGGCCTGGTGTACTGCTCACAAGGAGCATGCTGGGAGTTGTAGTTCTCTTTACTGCAGCCAGGTGTACTGCTCACATGGAGAATGCCGGGAGTTGTAGTCCCCTTACTGCAGCCTGGTGTATTGCTCACAAGGAGCATGCTGGAAGTTGTAGTTCCCTTACTGCAGCCTAGAGTACTGCTCACATGGAGCATGCTGGGAGTTGTAGTTCCCTTTACTGCAGCCTGGTGTACTGCTCACAGGGAGCATATTGGGAGTTTTAGTTCTCTTACTGCAGCCTAGAATACTAATCACATGAAGCATTCTGGGAGTTGTAGTTCCCTTTACTGCAGCCTGGACTACTGCTCAGATGGAGCATGCTGGGAGTTGTAGTTCCCTTTAGTGCATACTGAAGTACTGCTCACATAGAGCATGCTGAAAGTTGTAGTTCCTCGTTATGCTGTATGCACTGTATTTCTCCAGCTCCTTACTGCAGCATAGTGTGCTGCTCACATGGAGCATGCTGTGAGTTGTAGTTCACTTACTGCAGCCTGGAGTATTGCTCACCTGGAGCATGCTGGGAGTTGTAGTTCCCTTTCCTGCAGGCTAGTGTACTGCTCACATGGAGCTTGCCGGGAGTTGTAGTTCCCTCGTTATGTTGTATGCACTGTATTCCTCCAGCTCCCCGGCACGTCTACATAACCCTTGGGCTCTCTATGGTCTTTTCCATGACGTTCAATCCTTCGCCTTCACACTCGCTGGTGTTCTGATGACGCTCTGCACTGAGAGCCAAACTCTCTGGTGATTGGGGAGACGCTCTGTAGCGGGCTGTTACTGGAGGGGCTGGGACTCTATGGTGTTCTGTCTAGCCCTTGTTGTCGGTCTCTATGGTGTTAGGAGGAGGACAGCCGGGGATGGCGGAGGAAGCAGCGGGCCTGGGAGCGCAGAGCACTGAACCCGTCATGGAAGATACCGAGTGACCAGCCGAGCGGGTGAGCAGGGGCCTGGAGATAGCGATTATGTTTGTATATGTGCTTGGCCCCTATAGGCTGCGTCTGGGGACGTGTGGCCCCCTATAGGCTGCGTCTGGGGACGTGTGGCCCCCTATAGGCTGCGTCTGGGGACGTGTGGCCCCCTATAGGCTGCGTCTGGGGACGTGTGGCCCCCTATAGGCTGCGTCTGGGGACGTGTGGCCCCCTATAGGCTGCGTCTGGGGACGTGTGGCCCCCTATAGGCTGCGTCTGGGGACGTGTGGCCCCCTATAGGCTGCGTCTGGGGACGTGTGGCCCCCTATAGGCTGCGTCTGGGGACGTGTGGCCCCCTATAGGCTGCGTCTGGGGACGTGTGGCCCCATGGCCCGCGTCTGGGGACACCTCGCCCCGTGGCCCGCGTCTGGGGACACCTCGCCCCGTGGCCCGCGTCTGGGGACACCTCGCCCCGTGGCCCGCGTCTGGGGACACCTCGCCCCGTGGCCCGCGTCTGGGGACACCTCGCCCCGTGGCCCGCGTCTGGGGACACCTCGCCCCGTGGCCCGCGTCTGGGGACACCTCGCCCCGTGGCCCGCGTCTGGGGACACCTCGCCCCGTGGCCCGCGTCTGGGGACACCTCGCCCCGTGGCCCGCGTCTGGGGACACCTCGCCCCGTGGCCCGCGTCTGGGGACACCTCGCCCCGTGGCCCGCGTCTGGGGACACCTCGCCCCGTGGCCCGCGTCTGGGGACACCTCGCCCCGTGGCCCGCGTCTGGGGACACCTCGCCCCGTGGCCCGCGTCTGGGGACACCTCGCCCCGTGGCCCGCGTCTGGGGCTGCGACCCCCTCCAGAGCCTGCGTCAGGGAACGGCTGGGACTCCCCTATGTTCTGTCTTTAGGGAAGTCTGCTGCTCCCTTGTACTTGGCTGGAGCTCTACTGAATCTATTGGAGTGTGATGCATAGAGCTGTTGATAGAGATGTAATTCCTGTGTAACGCCCAGCTGTCTGCACCTTGTGACAAGGAACGTGTCATGTGATGCTAGAGGACAGAGCCCAGAAACTTGCGCTGTGCGTATGGGGGGTCGGGGCCCGGGAGCCTGCGCTGTGCGTATGGGGGGTCGGGGCCCGGGAGCCTGCGCTTGTGCGTATGGGGGGTCGGGGCCCGGGAGCCCGCGCTTGTGCGTATGGGGGGTCGGGGCCCGGGAGCCCGCGCTTGTGCGTATGGGGGGTCGGGGCCCGGGAGCCCGCGCTTGTGCGTATGGGGGGTCGGGGCCCGGGAGCCCGCGCTTGTGCGTATGGGGGGTCGGGGCCCGGGAGCCCGCGCTTGTGCGTATGGGGGGTCGGGGCCCGGGAGCCCGCGCTTGTGCGTATGGGGGGTCGGGGCCCGGGAGCCCGCGCTTGTGCGTATGGGGGGTCGGGGCCCGGGAGCCCGCGCTTGTGCGTATGGGGGGTCGGGGCCCGGGAGCCCGCGCTTGTGCGTATGGGGGGTCGGGGCCCGGGAGCCCGCGCTTGTGCGTATGGGGGGTCGGGGCCCGGGAGCCCGCGCTTGTGCGTATGGGGGGTCGGGGCCCGGGAGCCCGCGCTTGTGCGTATGGGGGGTCGGGGCCCGGGAGCCCGCGCTTGTGCGTATGGGGGGTCGGGGCCCGGGAGCCCGCGCTTGTGCGTATGGGGGGTCGGGGCCCGGGAGCCCGCGCTCTCTTCTTGCCTGTAGACACCTGACACCTCACTGCTTCAGGTGGGACACCTGTGTGACGTCGCTGTCCGCTGCGTCTCGGGTATCACTCAGTTTCCGTGTAACCTTATTCCTGCAGCCGTGTGCTCTGCTGCCGAGGGCGCGATGCCAACCGGGGAGGTCCGTGGGTATATTGCTCTGTTCTCGTCATGACTGCAGGGTGATGATGCCATGCCTAGTTACCCACTTCTTCCCTCTTTTCCAGATCCAATTTGTGGGGCGTGCCGAAGGATGGGCGACGCCATGGTAGAGCCGGCATCAGTCAGGCCCTCTGAGCAGGTAGCCTTACAGGGCGGCGGGAGCCCCCTGAGTGTCATCACCGAGGGCGTGGTGTCTCTGGTCATAGACCCGGACGTGGCGCAGAAGGCCTGCGAGGACGTCCTGGAGAAGGTGAAGCTAATGCACAGCGCCTCCTCTGAGAGCCTGGAGGGAGTGGAGGCCGCAGAGCAGACCACCAATGGAGAGCGCCCCAGGATCTACGAGGAGGAGGCGGCCGTGACGGACATCAACAGTGTGAAGAATGCCCGACGCAAGCAGAAGAATAACTCTGCCAAGCAGTCGTGGCTGCTGCGCCTCTTTGAGTGCAAGCTCTTTGACATTTCCATGGCGATCTCATACTTGTACAACTCCAAGGAGCCGGGCGTGCAGGCCTACATCGGGAACCGCCTCTTCTACTTCCGCAACGAGGACGTGGACTTCTATCTGCCGCAGCTCCTCAATATGTACATTCACATGGACGAGGACGTGGGGGACGCCATAAAGCCGTATGTCGTCCACCGCTGCCGGCAGAGCATCAACTTCTCCCTGCAGTGCGCCTGGCTTCTGGGGGCCTACTCCTCCGACATGCACATCTCCACACAGCGCTACTCCCGCGGGACCAAGCTGCGCAAACTTATCCTGTCTGACGAGCTGAAACCCGCTCACAAGAAGCGGGAGTTACCGCCGCTCAGCCTGGCCCCGGACGCTGGCCTGTCCCCCTCCAAGCGGACGCATCAGAGGTCCAAGTCTGACGCCACCGCCAGCATCAGCCTCAGCAGTAACCTGAAAAGGACGGCGAGTAACCCAAAGGTGGAGAATGACGATGAGGTGAGGATAGTGTGAGGGGGGTCCCGGGTGCATACACTGTCCCAAGCCTCTCTGAGACTTACTGCATTTGGACTGTGGGGTATCTGCTTATAGTCTTGGGGGGTCAGGGGGACGATGGAGGACCAATGGGGGTGGAGGGGCAATGGCAGCAGCAAGAACATGGAGAGGGATGGGAGCTGGGAAAGATGCAGGGATTGTGGGGGCCACTAGTGGGAGAAGCAAGTTGACGATGGAGGGGCAGCCGCTGATAGGACAGACACAAGGATAATGGTGGCTATTAGTGGGAGGGATGCGGGGAGAATAGGTGGGCGGCTGGTGGGGGGACGCAGGTACGATGGGGTAAACATTGAGTTATAGGTGCATGATAGGAGTAATGGAATGGTTGTAATATTAACAGAGGGATGATGGGTGTGGGAGTACTAGAGGTACTGGACATGGGGGTAGAGGGGCTTTGGGTACATGAGTGGTGGTCCGCGGATGATGGGAGTAGGAGTATGGTGGGACTCCGGGTGGTCCTTGTACTTCTTCTCACTGCAGCCCGATGATGTTCAGGTCCTCAGAAATGCTCACGACCCTAAGACCTCGAATCACTTGACTGTTCCCTTATTTCTGTGGAGGGTCTTGGGCGGGGGGGGGGGGCTAGGGAATCTAATGAATTAATAAATCTAACAAAACTTTGACCCCTCCATCCAGGAGGCTCCACTGGCCCGATACCCCGACAGTGTAGAGGGGGCATGGGGGGGGGGGGCAGTGAGCGGGGCATTGGGAAGGAGAGAGTTCTGTGCCGAGCTGCGGGGTGACAACATGGTGGGGATCACCGTAGGTCGCACGTTTCGTGGTGGTGGTTCTGTCTTTGCTGCAGGGCATCACAGGTCTTGATGTGTGACAGTGACATCACGCATGGCTCTTTTCTGTGCTTCCTTGAGTCATTGTCCTCTGGTATCGGCCACGTTGTGTTTTTCCAGGCTGGGTGTCCAGTATTAGGACAGCTGTGCAGCTTTTTCATGTCTGGCATTCAGGAGCTGCAGTTCCAGACACAGTCCATGGACAGGAGGGGCGCTACCAGCAGACCCCTGACATCCCCTGATCAGTTGAATCACCAGAAATATCTTCAGTTCTGCCTATGACCTTTTGTATAGGGGGGTGTGACTATGGCAATTTGCTTCTACTGATGCATTAATATCTGCGCCCCCATGTCTGGGGGAGGGGCCTGTGGTAATGATGATGTCATGATGACCTGCACTGCTAAACCTCTCCCTTTCTCTCCCCGCCCCCTATCGTCCCTCCCAGGACCTCTCCTCCAGCTCGGAAAGCCTCGATAGGTCCTTCTCCTCCGTAAGTGCCGGTTTTCATGTAGTCGGCTGAGGGTCTTACTCGCTTTTTCTCTCCGATCAGCATTTCCTCTGCAGCCCCCCATTCCGCTGCCCGCATGCAGAGGGCACCAGGAGCTGTGCATAGTATTTAAAGGGCTAGTGCACTTACAGACTAACACCATGCAGAAAGAGAAGTGTAAAAGTCAGAACTGAAGATATGGCAGCAGGTAACCTGCATGACGCCTGCCCAACGCCCAGATCCTTTAAACGCTAAGATCACAGCTTTACTGGTCGTGTCGCCATCATGGTCGCCCTCCGGCTTCTGCTGCTAGCAAGCCCCATGTCTTGTGTCTACTGCCACTCATGCACCATGCATGTTGTACCCGCTACGGCTGCATGTTGGGTAGCACGGCCAGGGTGGGGTCCTACCTTTCCAGCCGCCATGAAGAAACTAAACCTGGGAGACTCGGCTGGGTGACCGCTCCACTATTGTGGTTGCACTAAGCACCGTCCTCCGGGTTTAGCTCCATTGTGCGGACCTCGGGGGTCCGGGACCTCCACTGTGTTGTCATGTCCTGTTCTCATCCATGGTGAAAGGATGGTGCCTCCCAAACCACCACCATGGCTGCCGGGCAGAGGAAATGCTGCTTCTCTGTAGATGTGATTTAATGGTGGAGAACCAATGACTCGTGTCTCTCCTGTCTCGTCTTCTCTTCTGTCTTCTGTCTCCGACTCCACATGCTAGATAATGGGGGGGGTAGTATGGAGTCTGAACGTCTGGTGGCCCGGCTGGAAACCTGTCTTGGAAGCTAAAGATTCTGGGAGATGAGATGGGTGTTTCCTTTAGCGCCTGTTAGCTGGCATGTCTCCGCGGTGAGATGTGAGGACGCCACGTGGACGTTGTAGGGGAGGTCCAGCTGGCGGTCTGTAGCACATTGGGATGACCCACTAGGACCCATCCACAAGACTTGTGGAGTCCCTTCTTTAGCGGGTGTATGCCCTCTGCCATCTCATCACTGTGTCTTTCCTCCTCAGCCCGTCCGGCTCGCCCCGGAGAGGGAGTTCATCAAGTCTCTGATGGCCATCGGGAAGAGACTCGCCACCCTCCCAACCAAGGAGCAGAAGACACAGCGCCTCATCTCGGAGCTCTCGTTGCTCAACCACAAGCTGCCGGCTCGCGTCTGGCTTCCTACTGCTGGGTTTGACCACCATGTGGTGCGAGTGCCCCACACCCAGGCGGTGGTCCTGAACTCCAAGGACAAGGTAAGTCTTCCCAGAGACCCCACCCCCCATGCCATAACTGATGCCCTCTTGGAGGGGTGATAACCTGCGGTTGTGTTCCAGGCTCCATATTTAATCTACGTGGAGGTTCTAGAGTGTGAGAACTTTGAGACCTCCATGGTTCCTGCACGGATTCCGGAGAATCGGATTCGCAGCACGCGCTCAGTGGAGAATCTTCCAGAATGTGGGATCACCCATGAGCAGAGGGCCAGCAGCTTCACCACCGTGCCTAACTATGACAACGATGATGAGGCCTGGTCTGTGGATGACATCGGGGAGCTGCAGGTGGAGGTGAGTCTTGCCCTTTAAATCCCCCTATGTAACACTTGTTCTTCTGAGCTTTAGGCTGAGTTCTCACAGGGGGGAATCCCGCCGCAAATCTTGCAGTTTTGCCATAGCGAAAAACAGCAAGATTTCCACCAGGAAAGCGCAGCTCCAAAACCCGCAGCACTTTAACGCGGGTTTTGGAGCGGCTTGGCCGCATGCTTTTCTGTTGCGGCCAGCGCTCCCTTAGAGAGCAGCGCAGATGCGATGAAAAAAAATATATATGCTGCAGCCGCGAAATTGGCGCCGGCTTTGCCACGATGGATTGGCCGTCCCGTGTGGACAAGATTTTTGACAAATCCCGTCCACATGGCTGGCTAATTGCAGGATTAGTGGCCGCAGGTGGATTTGCCGCAGCGAAATTCCGCACGGAATTTCCGCAGCAAATCCGCCTTGTGTGAACCCAGCCTTACAGTTCTTGGTCCCCCACAGCTCCCGGAGCTCCACACCAACAGCTGTGACAACATCTCCCAGTTCTCTGTGGACAGCATCACCAGCCAGGAGAGCAAGGAGCCAGTCTTCATCGCTGCCGGAGACATCCGGTGAGGAGCAGCTCATCACCTGGGGTGCAGGTGTACTAAGGAGTCACTGACTGGGGGCTTAATGTCTTCACAGGCGCCGCCTTTCGGAACAGCTCGCTCACACTCCGACCACCTTCCGTAGGGACCCGGAGGACCCGTCGGCTGTGGCCCTAAAGGAACCGTGGCAGGAAAAAGTCAGGTGTGGGATTTACACGGTGGTCCCTCTGTGTTTTGGGGGGAAATGCACGAAAACCCTGTGTATGTCAAATGGGGAAGGGGACCACAGCCTTGAGTATTTCAGAGAGAACGGGTGCACTGTGTATCTTAGGTGGGGGGGATGCTCTGTGTATTTCAGAGAGGGGAGGATGCTCCATGTATTTTGGAAAGTTGGCAGTGGCTGTGTATGTCAGGGGGAGGGGTGCTCTGTATATTTATGGAGGGTGTTCTGTATTTCTGAGAGGGGGCACCCTGTATATTTGTGGAGGGTGTTTTGTATTTCAGGGAGAGGGGTGCTCTGTATATTTATGGAGGGTGTTCTGTATTTCTGAGAGGGGGCACCCTGTATATTTATGGAGGGTGCTCTGTATATTTATGGAGGAGGCGGCCGCTCTGTATTTCTGGGAGGGGGCACCCTGTATATTTGTGGAGGGTGTTCTGTATTTCAGAGAGAGGGGTGCTCTGTATATTTATGAAGGGGGCATCCTATATATTTGTGGAGGGTGTTCTGTATTTCAGGGGAAGGGGTGTTCTGTATATTTGTGGTGGGGGCGGCTGCTCTGTATTTCTGGAAGGGGGCACCCTGTTTATTTGTGGAGGGTGTTCTGTGTAAATAGAATTTGTGTTTATCAAAGAGAAGATGATCCCAGATCTCGTGTAGAAGTCTGGGCCCAGGAGAAATACAAATCACACCAGCCTGTGCGGAATCAGATGATTTCTAATTTATTCGAAGGTGTATGTGGTTTATATACGATAAATGACATCACAGGAAAAGTACATACCTCCAAGATTAATAATAATACATAATTGGGGAACAACTAAAATGATTAACAGAAGTTACACCTTTTTAAGGCATTACTATAACATACAATGAAACCATTATGAATGTAATGAAAAGGAGGCAGTCTGGAGACTCTTATCTTTTCTGTCTACCCCATACTGGTATAGAAAAGGTTTTGTTTAACCCCTTCACTACTTATACTAGCAGCAGGCTATATCTTTCTAGTCTACAGTCCAATAAAAGAACAATTAACTGATACATTGATCTACAATTTTCTTAACATTCTGTATTTCAGGGGGAGGGATGCTCTGTATATTTATGGAGGGTGTTTTGTATATTTATAGAGGGGGCACCCTGTATATTTATGGAGGGTGTTTTGTATTTTTGAGGGGGGGCACCCTGTATATTTATGCAGGGTGTTCTGTATATCGGGGAGGGGTGCTCTGTATATTTATAGAGGGGGCAGCCGCTCTGTATTTCTGGGAGGGGGCACCCTGTATATTTATGGAGAGTGTTCTGTAGATCGGGGAGGGGTGCTCTGTATATTTATGGAGGGGGCACCCTGTATATTTGTGAAGGGTGTTCTGTATTTTAGAGAGGGGGGAATCTGTGTATTTGGGGGCAATTTATTTAATACTTTGTGTTGTGACTGTTTCTATCCTAACTCTTTTCAGGAGGATTCGTGAGGGGTCTCCGTACGGCCACTTCCCTAACTGGAGACTCTTGTCCGTTATTGTGAAGTGCGGTGATGACCTCAGACAGGAGCTGCTGGCGTATCAGGTTCTCAAACAGTTACAGGTCAGTGTGCGCCCCCTGCTGGCAGTCCTGGAGACATTGGGCAGTGTATACATGAAGGTGGATCATGCATGTAGCATCCTCTCTCTCTCTGTCAGTCTATCTGGGAGACGGAGCGCGTCCCTCTGTGGATCCGGCCGTACAAGATCCTGGTGATCTCGGCAGACAGCGGTATGATCGAGCCCGTGGTGAATGCAGTGTCCATACATCAAGTAAAGAAACAGTCCCAGCTCTCCTTGCTAGACTATTTCCTCCAGGAACATGGCAGCTGCACCACCGAGGCGTTCCTCACCGCCCAACGCAACTTTGTGCAGAGCTGTGCTGGGTATTGCTTGGTGTGCTACCTGCTGCAGGTGAAGGACAGGTAAGAGCCCTCTAGTGGTGGAGTTGGGACACTAATTGGAGGCCTTTGTGGCAGGGTTGGGCTGTGGGATAAGTAGAGGTCAGGCCTGGACCACTGGAGTAAGGAATGAGCGATTTGGATGGAGCTTCAGTGGTGTGGGGGGTACAATACATCTGGGCTGGTGACTTGAGGTTGTCAGGATGCTGAGCTGGTATCATGATGTCCTTTCCAGGCACAATGGGAACATCCTCCTGGACGCCGAGGGCCACATCATCCACATAGACTTTGGCTTCATCCTGTCCAGTTCTCCTCGGAACCTCGGCTTCGAGACCTCCGCGTTCAAGCTGACTTCAGAGTTTGTGGACGTGAGTAGGTGGCGATTCTCATACGTCATGTGAGCGTCATAATCCGAGACCTCTATTAGAGCCACAAGACACAGACCCTCCACTGCAAAATACAGCGGTACAACGGATGTGTGCCGCCTGATAACGTTACTGATATAGCTGTATATCATATCAGTGATGATATCAGCAGGGGGTGGAGCTGTGACTACCTCTCAGACATGATATACAGGCAGGTTGTCAGCAATAATAGATGATGTCACACTAGTAAAAGGTGTGCAGATCCCATGTCTGATCAGGTGACATTTCTTCGTGGCTCTCTCAGACCTCGTCCTTAGGAGCCGCACATACAGAGTTTATACCCAGTGTCCTCTCTGTCCGGCAGGTGATGGGGGGGCCGAACGGTGACATGTTTAATTACTACAAGATGCTGATGCTTCAGGGTTTGATCGCCGCCCGCAAGCACATGGATCGCGTGGTCCAGATCGTGGAGATCATGCAGCAAGGTGAGTGCTTATCCACGCTCCGCACATAAAGCTTTGTCACTCTGTCATGCACGGTTCTCCTCCTTTCCTTTAGCCTTGGTGTTTTCTTGTCTCACCATTTTTAAGATCTCTGCTTGCCATCAGTGAATTGAAGTCTTCATTGTTTATATCAGAAGACTGAAAAGAACTGCGAGTTTGTTACAGTTGCTTGTTGTTCTAATGTGGGCTCCAGGCTGATAAGTTTTATCTGCACTGATACATTGTAACTAAGGCCTCATGTCCACAGCATGCAGGAGCCCGCAGTGGAATCTGATACTGCCTGAGGCCAGAGACACAGCGAGTCTTGCTTACCCATCCGGGTCTTCATTTTCTTCACGGCGGATCTGTGTGGAGGCGCTGGCCGACACGCCACCGCACATGCTTAGTGGCCCTTGCACATGCTTAGTGGCCCCATTTGCAGACGCCCATGTTTCCTTATGGGCAGCTTGATTTGCGGATCTTCTGCGCATGTGTCCTTTGCGGAATCCGCAAATCAAACCTGCCCGTGGACATTGGGCCAAAGCATCAGCCCAGACTATTCAGCTTGCAGTGGATCCAATTGTGACGAGCTCTCAGCTGTGATCCTTCTCCTACAGGTTCGCAGCTGCCATGTTTCCACGGCTCTAGCACCATCCGCAATCTGAAGGAGCGTTTCCACATGAACATGACGGAGGAGCAGCTGCAGCTTCTGGTGGAGCAGATGGTGGACGGCAGTATGAGGTCCATCACCACCAAACTGTACGATGGCTTCCAGTACCTGACCAACGGCATCATGTGAACACTGTGATGGCAGCGCCCGCTGTCCGCCCTGAATGTACAGACTGGATGAGGGGGGACGGAGACCACTATGCAGCCACATCCTTCAGTATTCCTAACCGGATCTACAGTGTTCTGCCCCTCCCCTGCACAATCATATGTCCGCTCCTCCGGCCCCCTTCATCTATAATCCTGTGTTATAATCTCGCCACAACTCCAGCTCCGCCCCCAGAAGGCTGACTCCACCCACCATGTCATCATCTACAACATTGCGGCAGATTTGTTTTCCTAATTGATTTTATTGAGGGAAAAGACACAGAAGTATCTCCGGACCCTCATTGTACTTCCCATTAGATCTCTGGACCCTCATTATGCACCCCGTTCCATCTCTGGGCCGTCATTATGGCCCCCCCATTACATCTCCGGACCTAATTGTGACCCCGTTAACCCTTTCTCATAATGCACTAGTACTTTATGTAATGTAAACTGAGACCTCTGCACCGGGCAGAACCTCCCCCATTGGCTGAGGGATCACCGCTCGTCTTTATTTAGGGGTGGGAGGGGTCTTTTTAAGAATCGGATAAGTCTTGAATGCTTTCATGTTTACTTTGTATTAAAAAGAGATAATCCAGCAAAACCGCTGCGTCTGCTCTGTACTTAACACATTTGCAGTCGTTATGTGATGATGATTACCTCCCTTCCACCACCACCCCTAGCCTTCCCGTATGCCCACCAGCCGCTGGATTGCCCCCATGCTTTCTGGTGGTGGAGAAGCTGACATCTTGAGATACGGTCATACCAGGCACCAGAGACCGGTGGGCTCCAGCTGTAGCAGCACATCTCACATGTGGAGGTGGAGACAGTTGCTATCGCAGCGTTTATATGCATCATGGAATACCTGGAATTTGATGAAAGTCATGGAATACTTGCAAATGTCATGGAATTTTCTGATTTGTCATGGAGTTTTGTTTTTTCCTGCGTCTTGCGAAGAGTCGAATCGGTGATTTTTTTTAATTTTTTTTTTCACCTGTATCGCAGAGATAACTTTTTCTTGTATTTAGGTTAATTGACTGCAGTTCATTTGCTAAAGATGGGAGGATGGTTGGGTGATCGATGGAATCAAAGAAGCTGGTTTGTCAAAATATTCCAATGTTTTCTATCTGAGAGTAAAGTCTGTTATTAAAAAAAAAAATTAAAAATTTTTTTTATAATAAACTAGCGTACCCGGACAGACAGACACACATTCGTACCTCAGCAGTATAATATACTAGCTGATATACCCGGCTTCGCCCGAGTTAATTTGGTACTGGTGTTTATCTGGTGTTCACACGGAAAATCTTATGAAGTCGTGGTTACTTTAGAGATACTGAGGAAAAACATATGTTCACCATTTTGCATGGTTCTTTGCGTTACCCAGGAAATACCACGGGGAGGTAACCATGCAATGTTTCCTTTTATATAAAATGACATCGGGAAGTGAGAATTTGATTACGTACATAAAATTTGGACACTAATTTTTTTGCGCTAGAATTGAATAATTGAGTTGAAACCCATTAACGTTTCCTATTTATGACATAATCAATGCCAGTGCCAAATTTCAAATTTCTATGACACCGGGAAGTGAGAGAAGTAGATGACGTACGTAAAATTAGGAAGTTAATTCTTTTGTGCTAGAATTGAATAATCGAATTCGGACCCATTAAAATTTTCCTATTAATGACATAATCAATGCTCGTGCCAAATTTCATGTTTCTACGACATCGGGAAGTGAGAGAATTAGATTACGGACGTAAAATTTGAACGCTAGTTCTTTAGCGCTAGAATTGAATAATCGATTTGGGACCCATTTACTTTTCCTATTTTGGACATAATCTATGCTTGCACCAAATGTCATGTTTCTACGACATCAGGAAGTGAGAGAATTGGATTCTGTATGTAAAATTTGGACGCTAATTCTTTTGTGCTAGAATTGAATAATCGAGTTAGGACCCATTAACTTTTCCTATTTATGACCTAATCAATGCTCATGCCAAATTTCATGTTTCTACGACATCAGGAAGTTGGAGAATTAGTAGTCAGTCAGTCAGTCAGTCAGTGAGGGCTTTCGATTTTATATATAAAGCTAGATTTTCACTTGGCCATGCCTCATCCTGAAACACGAATTCAATAACTAGACCCCATGTCTATTTTAAGAATTTGGTTCGCTCTTAATTTTCATTTAATTTTCATTAAAGTTCATTTTGCAAAAAGAAATCTATATATAATAATTTCTGAGATTCTTGTGTGTTTCAGTTATTTTTGTCCTAAACCGTTTCTTTATTGCATTAGATCCAGTATTGTGTTAAACACTAAAGGCCGAAGGAATAAAGAGATTGTTTTGGATAAACAGAACTAAAAACACACAAGAATCTCAATACTGAGTCTTAATAATATTTCAGATTTTTAAGTGCATTGAAGTTTTGTTCTCAATCGGCCTCTCATGGAGGCGGGATGAGGGAGGCTAAGTGCTGTGAATTAGCACCGCCCCCGTCCCGCCTTCCCTCATAGCAAATAGTGCAGAGGGGTGGAGAGGGGGCGGGAGCTCAGAGCACTGCTCCTGCCTCTTCCAGCCTCCACCCCCTGCAGAGAGACACGCCGTATATTGGCCGACGTGAATATACGGTCGTCTGAAATAGCCCTAAAGGCGAGCTCCCTCTATGTTTTTCGGTTTTGCACTGCTTCTTTCAGTTGTGTGATATCCATGCCAGTATCAGCTCTGACAGTATCGGCCATCGTGTCCTTTGGCGGACAGGTTTTCTTTTGCACTGATCTGTCCAAGCATTATACATTTTTCTAGCGACTCTGCTTACATTATATGGCCAAAATCTGTGAGTCTGAGCCCAGTCATCTTCCCCTCCAGTGATATATCGGGTCTTATACGATTCAGGACTTCTCGATTTGTTACTCTCGCTGTCCAGGGTATATGCAGCAGCTTTCGCCAGCACCGCAGCTCAAACGCATCAATCCTCCTTCTATCAGCTTCCCCTGCAGTCCAGCTGTCACATCCATACATGGCTATGGGGACAATGGTGGTTTGTACTATCCTGCGTTTACTTGCTATACCGATATCCCTATTTTTCCAGATTTTGTCCATGTTTAGCATTGCTATTAGAGATGAGCGAGCATTGCCCTTAGCGAGTACCTGCCCGCTCGAGAGAAAAGGTTCGGCTGCCGGCGCGGGTGACAGGTGAGTTGCGGCAGTGTGCAGGGGGAGAGGGAGTGAGAGATCTCCCCTCCGTTCCTCCCCGCTCTCCCCCGCCGCTCCCTGCCCGCCGCTGGCAGCCGAACCCTTTTCTCTCGAGCGGGCAGGTACTCGCTAAGGGCAATGCTCACTCATCACTAATTGCTATCCTGCGTTTTATCTCTGGCATAGAATCTCTATCCTGGTGAATTTTTGAGCCAAGGAAGATGAAGTCTCGCACACATTCTGTGGCCTCATTGTCAATTTTGATTTGAATTTGGCCAATTCTTTAAATTCAGGTAGAGGCCCATTTTTTTTACTTTCAATCTTCCATATCAGCTGCTTCAGACCGGCTTCTGTTTCTGGAAGCAGAGTTGTCATCTGTATATATAAAATAATAAAAACAATAAACCTTTGATTCCTCGTGTTTTGAGCGTCATGAGTGTCATTGAAAATCAAAATTTTGTCATGGAAATGTCATGGAAAATTTTTTTTACAAACCTGTATGAACTCTGTATTGGACCCCCATCATTCAGTCCAAACTACTACCATTAGAGATGAGCGAGCATACTCGCTAAGGCAAACTACGTGAGCGAGTAGTGCCTTATTCAAGTACCTGCCCGCTTGTCTCTAAAGATTCAGCTGCCGATGCGGGTGAGAGGTGAGTTGCGGCGGTGAGCGGGGGGAGAGAGGGAGAGAGAGATCTCCCCTCCGTTTCTCGCCGCCCCCCACCGGCAGCCGAATCTTTAGAGACAAGCAGGCAGGTACTCGAATAAGGCACTACTCGCTCTAGTAGTTTGCCTTAGCGAAAATGCTCGCTCTTCTCTAAGTACCATATACTTTTGGAAAGTTTGTGGAAAGTTTTTCAATTTGTCGTCTCTCTGAGCTGTGATTGGTGGTCTGCAGTGTCTTCAGGTGTAATGGCTGGTTATAGACACCTCAGCCAGAACATTAACCTCCCTGCCTCATATTACATACGACTCTTTGTGCCCCGTAGAGGTCGGTAATCCAGCAGACCTCTGAGGAGTCCTGTGCTATCAGCCTCAGATCCTGTAGGTTGCTCGGTGTGGTCTCCGTAGATCGGAGGAGATCTGGAGGAGAAGTCGTCACCTTCATCTCTCCGTTCTGTTCGTGAGCATTTCCTGCAGTGCAGAGCATTATCCTGCTACCATGAAGGAGGTTCTTTTTTATACAATGTTGGGTAGATGGTACGTGTCTATGTTATGCCATGACCCAAGTACCCAACAGAATATCACCCATCACACTGCGCCCGCCAGCTTGTGTTCTTCCCATAGTGCAGCATGTGCAATGTCTGGTTATATACAGGGGTCTGGGGGATGGACAGTATACTGAGGTTATATACAGGGGTCTGGGGATGGATAGTATACTGAGGTTATATACAGGGGCTCAGGGGAGGGATAGTATACTGTGGTTATATACAGGGTTCTATGAAGGACAGTATACTATGATTATGTACAGGGGTCTGGGGATGGACAGTATACTGAGGTTATATACAGTAGCTCTGGGGATGGACAGTATACTATAACATAGTATGTTATGTTGAATGAAGACAATGTCCATCTAGTTCAGCCTGTTTTAACCCTTTCCAATCCACTGTCTGACGTCTGAAGACATTATGATTTAAGGCTGTACAGCTCCGATGTTGAAAGACATCCGTCGGGTTTCTCTTACTGTATATTGCCAACCTCTCTGCTGTTGGAGCCTATCCAACGTTTCACCTCATGTAGTACTGGCTTAAGCCAGCATATAGCGCCGTTGTATAACCGCAGAAAAAGAGTAAGCCCCCTAGGAAAACCAGGAAACAAATTGGATTGGAAAGTTAAACACCCCCCCCCCCCCCCCCTCATTGGTCTAGAGGTAAGCAAGAACAAATCCCAGCGAGCCAATTGGCTCCTGTGGAGAAAAAAAATCCTTCCTGACTCCTGATCAACATTTGAGATAAACAATCCCACTGGTCACCTAATGTCTAATATCACAGCGCTCTAGAAAGGCATCTAGTCCCTCCTAAACTCCTCTATGAATTTTGCCATCACCACGTACTCAGGCAGAGAGTTCCACAGACTCACTGCTCTTACAGTAAAGAACCCCCTTCTGTGTTGGTGATGAAACCTTCTTCCTCTAGACGTAGCGGATGCCCTCTTGTTACCGTCGCAGTCCTGGGTATAAACAGATCCTGGGAGAGATCCTTGTATCGTCCCCTCATGTATTTATACATATTTATTTGATCACCCCTTAGCCGTCTTTTTTCCAGGGTAAATAATACTAATTTTGATCCTATATCCTCTATGGATATATATAGTTGTCTGGGGATGGACATTATACTGTGGTTATACACAGCGGTCTGGAAAGGACATTGTACGATGGTTATATACAGGGGTCTGGGATGGACATTATATTGTGGATATATATAGGGGCCTGGGGATAGACAGTTTACCGTGATTTTATATACATGGGTCAGGTAAAGACAGTATACTTTTGGTATATACAAGGTTCTGGGATAGACAGTATACTGTGGTTATATACAGTGGTCTGGGGATGGATAGTATACTGTGATTGTATACAGTGGTCTGGGAAGGACAGTATACAGCGGCTATATACAGGGTTCTGGGAAGGACAGCATATTGTGGTTATATACATGGGTCTGGGGATGGACAGTATACAGTGGTTATATACATGGGTCAGGTGAGGACAGTATACTTTGGTTATATACAGGGGTCAGGGATTGACATTATTCTGTGGCTATATACAGGGGTTTAGGAAGGACAGTATGCTGTCAATAAATACAGGGGTATGGGATGAATAGTATACTATGGTTATATACAGGGGTCTGGTTAGGATAGTATACTGCAGTTATATACAGAGGTCTGATAAGGACAGTATACTGTGATTATATACAGGGGTTTGGGAGAGATAGTATACTGTGATTGTATACAGGGGTCTGGGAAGGACAGGATACTTTGGTTATATACAGGGGTCTGTGATTGACAGTATACTGTGGCTATATACAGGGTTCTGGGAAGGACAGTATACTGTGGTTATATACAGAGGCCTGGAGAAGGAAAGTATACTGTGGTTATATACAGGGGTCTGGAGAAGGACAGTATGCTGTGGTTATATACAAGAGTCTGGGAAAGACAGTATACAGTGGCTATATAGAGAGGTCAGGTAAGGACAGTGTTCTGTGGTTATATACAAGGGTCTGTGATAGACCGTATGCTGTGGTTAAATACAGAGGTCTGGGGATGGACAGTATACAGTGGCTATATACAGGGGTAGGGTAAGGACAGTATACTGTGATTATATACAGGAATCTGGTAGGACAGTATACTGGGGGTATATACAGGGGTCTGGTAAGGACAATATACTGTGGTTATATACAGAGGACTAGTAAGGACAGTATACTGTGGTTATATACAAGGGTTTGGGAGGGATAGTATACTGTGATTGTATACAGGGGTCTGGGAAGGACAGAATACTTTGGTTATTTACAGAGGTCAGGGATTGACAGTATACTGTGGCTGTATACAGGGTTCTGGGAGGGACAGTATACTGTGGTTATATACAGGGGTCTGTGATTGACAGTATACTATGGCTATATACAGGGTTCTGGGAAGGACAGTATACTGTGGTTATATACAGGGGTCTGTGATTGACAGTATACTGTGGTTATATACAGGGGTCTGGAGAAGGACAGTATACTGTGGTTATATACAGGGGTCTGGAGAAGGACAGTATACTGTGGCTATATAGAGGGGTCAGGTAGGGACAGTGTTCTGTGGTTATATACAAGGGTCTGTGATGGACCGTATGCTGTGGTTAAATACAGAGGTCTGGGGATGGACAGTATACAGTTGCTATATACAGGGGTCGGGTTAGGACAGTATATTGTCATTATATACAGGAATCTGGAAGGACAGTATACTGGGGGGTATACAGGGGTCTGGAATGGACAATAAACTGTGGGCATATACAGGGGGCTGGGAAGGACGGTATACTGTGGTTATATACAGGGAACTTGAGGATGGACAGTATACAGTAACTATATACAGCGGACTGGGAAGGACAGTATACTGTGGCTATATACAAGGGTCAGGTGGGGACAATTAACTGTGGGTATATACAGGGGTCGGGGGATGGACAGTATACGGTGGTCATTTACAGGGATCTGAAGATGGACAGTATACTTTGGTTATATACATGGGTCTGGGGATGGACAGTATACAGTGGTTATATACATGGGTCTGGGGATGGACGGTATACTGTGTTTATATACAGGGGTCTGGGGATGGACAGTATACAGTGGTTATATACATGGGTCTGGGGATGGACGGTATACTGTATTTATATACAGGGGTCTGGGGATGGACAGTATACAGTGGTTATATACATGGGTCAGGTGAGGACAGTATACTTTGGTTATATACAGGGGTCAGGGATTGACATTATTCTGTGGCTATATACAGGGGTCTAGGAAGGACAGTATGCTGTAGGGGTATGGGATGAATAGTATACTATGGTTATATACAGGGGTCTGGTTAGGATAGTATACTGCAGTTATATACAGAGGTCTGGTAAGGACAGTATACTGTGATTATATACAGTGGTTTGGGAGGGATAGTATACTGTGATTGTATACAGGGGTCTGGGAAGGACAGGATACTTTGGTTATATACAGGGGTCTGTGATTGACAGTATACTGTGGCTATATACAGGGTTCTGGGAAGGACAGTATACTGTGGTTATATACAGAGGCCTGGAGAAGGAAAGTATACTGTGGTTATATACAGGGGTCTGGAGAAGGACAGTATGCAGTGGTTATATACAAGAGTCTGGGAAAGACAGTATACAGTGGCTATATAGAGAGGTCAGGTAAGGACAGTGTTCTGTGGTTATATACAAGGGTCTGTGATGGACCGTATGCTGTGGTTAAATACAGAGGTCTGGGGATGGACAGTATACAGTGGCTATATACAGGGGTAGGGTAAGGACAGTATACTGTGATTATATACAGGAATCTGGTAGGACAGTATACTGGGGGTATATACAGGGGTCTGGTAAGGACCATATACTGTGGTTATATACAGAGGACTAGTAAGGACAGTATACTGTGGTTATATACAAGGGTTTGGGAGGGATAGTATACTGTGATTGTATACAGGGGTCTGGGAAGGAAAGGATACTTTGGTTATTTACAGAGGTCAGGGATGGACAGTATTCTGTGGCTGTATACAGGGTTCTGGGAGGGACAGTATACTGTGGTTATATACAGGGGTCTGTGATTGACAGTATACTGTGGTTATATACAGGGGTCTGGAGAAGAACAGTATACTGTGGCTATATAGAGGGGTCAGGTAGGGACAGTGTTCTGTGGTTATATACAAGGGTCTGTGATGGACCGTATGCTGTGGTTAAATACAGAGGTCTGGGGATGGACAGTATACAGTTGCTATATACAGGGGTCGGGTTAGGACAGTATATTGTCATTATATACAGGAATCTGGAAGGACAGTATACTGGGGGGTATACAGGGGTCTGGAATGGACAATAAACTGTGGGCATATACAGGGGGCTGGGAAGGACGGTATACTGTGGTTATATACAGGGAACTTGAGGATGGACAGTATACAGTAACTATATACAGCGGACTGGGAAGGACAGTATACTGTGGCTATATACAAGGGTCAGGTGGGGACAATTAACTGTGGGTATATACAGGGGTCGGGGGATGGACAGTATACGGTGGTCATTTACAGGGATCTGAAGATGGACAGTATACTGTGGTTATATATAGGGGTCTGGGAGGGGCAGTATACTGTGGTTATATATGGGGGTCTGGGGAAGGACAGTATACAGTGGCTATATACAGGCGTTTGGGAAGGATGGTATACTGCGGTTATATACGGGGGGTCTAGGATAGAACAGTATGCTGTGATTAAATACAGGGGTCTGGGATGGATACTATACGGGACTTAAATATAGGGGTCTGGGATGACAGTATACTGTGATTATGTAAACGGGTCTTGAGATGGACAGTATACTTTGGTTATAGACAGTGGTCTTGCGATGGACAGTATACGGTGGCTATATACAGACGTCTGGTATGGACAGTATACTGGGTTATAAACAGATTTGCGGATAGACAGTATACTGTGGGTATATACAGGAGTATGCTGTAGACAGTATACTGTGGTTATATACATGGGTTAGACATAGACAGTATATTGTGGGTGTATACAGGCGTCTGGGGACGGACAGTTTACTATTGTTATGTAAACATGGTCAGGTAAGAACAGTATACTGTGGATATATACAGTGGTCTGGGATGGACTGTATACATTTGTTTTATATACATGGGTCAGGTAAGGACAGTATATTGTGGTTGTATATAGAGGTCTGGGGATAAACATACTGTTTTTATATACAGGGACAGTACACTGTGGGTATATTCAGGGGTTGGGGGATGGAGAATATACTGGGGTTATATACAGGGGTCTGGGGAAGGACAGTATACTGTGGTTACATACAGGGGTCTGGTATGGAGAGTATATTGTTGTTATATACAAAGGTTTGGGGAAGGACAGTATAGTGTGGGTATATACAGGGTCTGAAGATAAACAGTTTACTTTCGTTATATACAGGGGGTTTGGGGAGGACAGTATACAATTATATACAAGGGTCTGAATAGGACAGTATGCTGTGAATATATATAGGGGTCTGGGATGGACAGTATACTATGGGTATATACAGGGGTCTGGTATTGACAGTATACTGTGGTTATATACAGGGGTCTGGTAAAGACAGTATACTGTGGTTATATACAGGGGTCTGGGGATGGATTGTGTACTGTGATTATATACAGTGTTCTTAGAAGGGCAGTATACTGTTGATTTATATATAGATGTCTGGAGATGGAAGCACAGTATACTGTGGTTATATACAGGGGTCTGGGGGTGGACAGTATACTTTGGTTACATACAGGGGTCCGGGGATTGACAGTATACTGTGGTTATATACAGGGGTCTGAGGATAGACGGTATACGGTGGTTATATTCAGGGGGCTGGGGATGGACAGTATACTGTGGTTATATACAGGGGTCTGGGAACGATAGTATACCGTGGTTATATACAGGGGTCTGGGGATGGACAGTATACTGTGGTTACATACAGGGGTCTGAGGATAGACGGTATACGGTGGTTATATTCAGGGGTCTGGGGATGGACAGTATACTGTGGTTATATACAGGGGTCTGTGAAGGACAGTATACTGTGGTTATAAACAGGGGTCTGGGGATAAACAGTTCACTTTCGTTATATACAGGGTTCTGGGGATTGACAGTGTACTGTGGTTAAATATAGGGTCTGGGGATGGAATGTGTACTGTGATTATATACAGTGTTCTTGGAAGGACCGTATACTGTGGATATATATAGATGTCTGGGACAATATACAGTGATTATATACAGGGGTGTGGGATGAATAGAATACAGTGATTATATACAGGTGTCTGGGGATTGACAATATACTGTGGTTGTATGGAGGGGTCTGGGAAGCATACTATGCTGTGGGTATATACAGGAGTCTTGGGATGGAAAGTATACTGTGATTATATAAAGGGGACTTAGGATTGGCGGTATACTGTGGTTATATACAGGGGTCTGGTATGGACAGTATACTGGGTTATATACAGATTTGCGAATGGACAGTGTACTGAGATTTTATACATGGTTTAGACATTAACAGTATAGTGTGAAAATATACAGGTGTCTGGGGAAGGACAGTATATTGTGGTTTTACACAGGGGTCTGGGAAGGACAGTATACTGTGGTTATATACAGGGGTCTGGACAGTATACGGTGGTTATATATAGGGGTCTGGGGAAAGACAGTATACAGTGGTTATATATAGGAGTCAGGTAAGCACAGTATAGTGTGGTTATATACAGAGGTCTGGGGAGAAACTGTATACAGTGGTTATATACATGAAATTGTGGAAGGACAGTATACTGTGGTTATATACATAGTAACATAGTTCGTAAGGCCAAATGAAGACAATGTCCATCTAGTCCAGCCTGTCTATCCGCCTGTGTTGTTGATCCAGAGGAAGGCAAAACACCCCAAGAGCAGAAGCTAATTAGCCCTTTTGGGGAAAAAATTCCTTCCCGACTTTCTAATGGCAATCAGACTGTTCGCTGGATCAACCCCTAATAGTTCCTACCTGTCTGTATACCCGGATTAACAATTAACCTAAGATTTATATCCTGTAATATCCTTCCGCTCCAGAAAGACATCTAGTCCCCTTTTAAACTCCTCTATGGATTTTGCCATCACCACTTCCTCAGGCAGAGAGTTCCACAGTCTCACTGCTCTTACAGTAAAGAATCCCCTTTCTGTGTTGGTGATGAAACCTGCTTTCCTCTAAACATAACGGATGCCCTCTTGTTACCGTCGCAGTCCTGGGTATAAACAGATCCTGGGAGAGATCCTTGTATTGTCCCCTCATGTACTTATACATGGTTATTTGGTCGCCCCTTAGGGCGAGCACCCACTGGCGTTTTTTTACCTGCGTTTTGCGTTTTTCCTGCACAGGCATAGAGATAACATGTGTTCCTGTCCACTGGCGTTTTTTTTGCGTTGCGTTTGCGTTTTTAACATAGGAACTGTCAGTTGCATATGTGTCCTTATTTTTCTCCTAATGCACCCATGAAAGTCAATGGAAATTAATGGAAAAGCCGCGAAAACGCCGCGAAAAACGCGCGGAAAAATCGCGGGAAACGCCGCGAAAACGCTGCATTTTTTTTCCCGCGGAAAACGCAAACGCCAGTGGGTGCTCGCCCTAAGCCGTCTTTTTTCTAGAGTAAATAATCCCAATTTTGATGCCTCTCTGGGTATTCCAGTTCTGTCATTCCATGTATTAGTTTAGTTGCCCTTCTTTGAACTCCCTCCAGCACTGTAACATCTTTCCTGAGCACCGGTGACCAGAACTGTACACAGTATTCCATGTGAGGTCTGACAAGTGCCTTATATAGTGGGAGGATAATGTTCTCGTCCCTCGCCCCTATACCTCTTTTAATGCACCCCAAGACTTTATTTGCCTTTGCAGCAGCTGACTGGCATTGGTTACTCCAGTTTAGTCTACAGTCCACTAGTACCCCCAGGTCTTTTTCCATATCACTTTTCCCTAGCAGTACCCCATATTGGTGACATCCGTTTCTCCTGCCCATGTGCATAACCTTACATTTTTCAACATTGAACTTCATTTGCCATTTTTCTGCCCAAGCCCCCAGCTTATCCAGGTCCGTTTGTAGCTGCACATTGTCCTCCATTGCATTAATTATATTGTATAATTTTGTGTCATCTGCAAATATTGATATTTTGCTGTGCAGCCCCTCTATCAGGTCGTTGATAAATATGTTGAACAGAGTGGGGCCTTATACTGAACCCTGTGGCACCCCGCTAGTGACTGTGGTCCAATCAGAGTACGAACCATTTATTACCACCCTCTGCTTTCTATCTCTCAGCCAGTTCCTTACCCAGATACACACGTTTTCACCCAATCCGAGCTGTCTGATTTTATATATCAGCCTATTATGTGGCACGGTGTCAAATGTTTTAGAGAAGTCCAGATATACGAGATCAATAGACTCTCCCAGGTCCAGCTTAGAGCTTACTTCATCGTAGAAGCTGATCTGATTTGTCTGACATGATCGACCCTTCATGAATCCATGCTGGTGAGGAGTTATTCCGTTGTTCTCCTTGAGGTACTCGTCGATGGCGTCTCTCGAAAATTTTTCCCATTACTGAAGTGAGACTTACCGGCCTGAAGTTACCAGGCTCACTTTTGGTCCCCTTTTTGTAAATTGGAACCATGTTGGCAATGCGCCAATCCAATGGTACAAACCCGGTCTTGATAGTGTCTAGAAATATTAGATATAGCGGCCTAGCTATCTCATCACTTAGTTCCCTTAGTATCCTTGGGTGTATTCTATCTGGGCCTGGCGATATACAGGGGTCTGGGGATGAACAATGTACTTTGGTTATATTGAGGAGTCTAGGGAAGGACAGTATACTGTGGTTATATACAGGGATCTTGGAAGGACAGTATACTGTGGTTTTATACAGGGGTCTGGGTAAGGACAATATACAGTGGGTATATACAGGGGTTTGGGGATAAGCAGTGTACTTTGGTTATATGCAGGGGTCTGGGAAGGACAGTATACTGTGGTTATATACAGGGATCTGGGGAGGACAGTATAATGTGGTTATATACATGGGTTAGGCATGGACAGGATATTGTGGGAATATACAGGCGTTTGGGATGCACAGTATACTGTGGTTTTATATGCATGGGTCAGGTAAAGACAGTAAACTATGGGTATATACAGGGGGCTGGGAATGGACAGTATACTGTGGTTATATACAGGGGTCTGGGGACAGACAGTATACAGTGGTTATATATAGGAGTCAGGTAAGGACAGTATACTGTGGTTATATACATCGGTCTGATGATGGACAGTACACAGTGGTTATATTCAGGGGTCTGGGCGTGGACAGTATACTGTGGTTATATACAGGAATCTGTGGATGGACGGTATACTGTGTTTATATACAGGGGTCTGAGAAGGACAGTGTACAGCACTGTTATTGGGTATGTATTGTACTGCAGTTCCGCTCCTGTCCATCAGGTGTTGCTGTTGTTGTCCCGCCCGCAGCTCACCTGGGCACAGGAGCCGCCCAGATAACGTGAGAGCTGTAGCGGCGGGCGAGGAGACACTGGGGAGAGTCATGGTGAGTGCTGCTACAGGCTGGAAGTTGTAGTACTCTTGTGTAATATACCATTCTGGTGTTACTGCTGGTAGATGTGGTGCTCCTGCTTTACTGGCGGGGATGTGTCTACTCTATAGTGACCTGTATGATATGGAGAAGGAGGGGAAGGGGGAATAGTTTTCAGTGACCTATGATACAGTGTTTGAGGGAGTCTGTTGTATTCGGACCTGTATGTGATATAATGTGGGAAGGGGGTCTGATGTCTAGTGACCTGTGTGATATTTATGGGGGTCTGGTATATGGTGACCTGTGTGATATAATGTGTGTGTGTAGGGGGGAGGGGGGCTTCAGTGTCTAGTGACCTGTATGATATGAAAGTGTGTGTGTGATCCCCCTCACTGTCTAATATCTAATCTGTGTCTCCTCCCTTTCAGTTTCATCCCATTGTTTCTAGTCTTTCCTTGTGCAGATGAGAATAGGGCTGATCCCTCTGCACTGTGACAGCCCTTCAGATATTTGTAGACAGCTATTAAAGGGGTTGTCCCGCGAAAGCAAGTGGGGTTCAGCACTTCTGTATGGCCATATTAATGCACTTTGTAATGTACATTGTGCATTAATTATGAGCCATACAGAAGTTATTCACTTACCTGTTCCGTTGCTGGCGTCCTCGTCTCCATGGTGCCGTCTAATCTTCAGCGTCTAATCGCCCGATTAGACGCGCTTGCGCAGTCCTGTCTTCTGTCTTCTGAATGGGCCGCTCGTGCCAGAGAGCGGCTCCTCGTAGCTCCGCCCCGTCACGTGTGCCGATTCCAGCCAATCAGGAGGCTGGAATCGGCAATGGACCGCACAGAAGACCTGCGGTCCACCGAGGGTGAAGATCCCGGCGGCCATCTTCACAAGGTAAGTAAGAAGTCACCGGAGCGCGGGGATTCGGGTAAGTACTACCTGTTTTGTTTTTTTTATCCCTGCATCGGGTTTGTCTCGCGCCGAACGGGGGGGCTATTGAAAAAAAAAAACCCGTTTCGGCGCGGGACAACCCCTTTAAGTCTCCTCTCAGCCTTCCTTTTTGCAAGCTAAACATTCCCAGATCCTTTAACCGTTCTTCATAGAACACGATGTGCAGACCGCTCACCAACTTGGTAACTCTTCTCTGAATTTGCTCTCGTTTGTTGATGTCTTTTTTTAAAGGGGGGTGCCCAGAACTGGAAACAGTATTCCAAATGAGGTCTGACTAAGGTCGGTCTCACACAACTGGGCCGTATTTTGCAGCATATGACTGCAGACATGTTTTGCGTATGCGTACTGTTTTCCATGCGAATAGACAGCGTATCGGACGCGCAAAAAAATAGACGCAACCAGGGAATGACATCAGAGAGTGGCCCAACTCCCTGGAAACCCTCTTCTATGGCTCAGGCGACATTCTCTTGTGCTGTTATGGTGAGATGTTCCGAGAGCCTTCAGGAAAGGATGCTGCTCTCTCAGCTCGGCTGGTTTATACTACTTTTTTTGGAAGTAGTATAAACCACTTCTTTTGTAGAAAGAACCCAGAAGAACAAGCGGAGGTGGCAGACAGTCTAGGGGTGTTGCTCCCAAGACTGTCCTGCATTATCTGCCCACAAATTCTGGCTTTCTTTATACCATTTGTTATCTGGTCTCCTAGCAATATGCGTAGGAACAAGCCTTGTGGTACCCCGTATTGATACATTCTTCCACTTGCATGTACAGCGATTTATGACCACTCTTTGAGTACCATCACTCAGCCAGTTGTGAATCCACCTAACAGTTGCCTTTTCAATCCCATATTTGGTCATTTTTTCAATAAGTATGGTAGGAGATACTTTGTCAAATGCTTTACTAAAGTCAAGATATACTATATCCAGCGCATGTCCCTGATCAACCCAGTCAGTGATTCTGTCATAGAAGGAAATTAGATTCATCTGGCATGATTTGTTTGTAACAAACCCATGCTGGCTCTGGTTAATTACTCCATTTTTATCCAAGTATGTGCATACATGCTGTTTAATAATTTGTCAAAGATCTTTCACGGTATAGAGGTCAGGCTCACAGGCCTATAGTTTCTTGGATCCACCTTTTTCCCTTTTCTTCTGGGACTTCTCCTGTTCTCTAGGAAGTTTCAAAGATTCCAGCAAGTGGTTCAGCAATTACCCCCGCTGTTTCCTTTAGTATCCTAGGATGTAATTCATCTGGACCTGGAGACTTGAATTCATCTAAGTTAGCTAATGGACCATTTACACGTAACTATTATTGCTCACAATTTGTTCAAAGGAACAATTTTGAGCGATAATCATCCACTGAAAATGCAAAAAAATTGCTCACTGTTCATTCACAAGTCGTTATCACTAACTTTCAGTCACCATAAAAACTATTGCTGGCTTCTTGTTCCGTGTAAATTCTCCTTGGTCAGCGCATCACATCGAAGGTGAAGTGCTGAGCGATGATCCAGTGGTGAAGTCTGTCAGTCTAAAGTGCTCTTCATGAGCGCTGACAGCCTTTACAGTGATGTCAATGCTCACACAGTCGTTAAGCCGACTGTTGTCCCGTGTAAAAGGCAATCCACACGGGTTTAACTTGCAGCACACCTCAGGGTTCTTCAAACCAAACCGAAAAGGGGACTAATAAGTCCAACGGGTGCACGCCAGCAATGTGGGGGTCAGAGCCTCAGAAGACCCCCCAAAGTATATCACAGTATCTCACAAAAAGGTTCGTGGCAGCATCCAGGGCGTAATGCAAAAATAAATAATTTATTCCTCCAAGAACATGCTACGTTTCGACCCTCATGGGGTCTTTCTCAAGCTTGAGAAAGACCCCATGAGGGTCGAAACGTAGCATGTTCTTGGAGGAATAAATTATTTATTTTTGCATTACGCCCTGGATGCTGCCACGAACCTTTTTGTGAGGTCCCGTGTAAAAGGGCCATATGTGTTCCGTCACCATCTCTCTGCTTATAGATGGCCTACATTCTTTTATTTCCCCAATAGCACAGGGAAGATCAGTTGATGTTCCATCTACTTTCTGAGAGAAAACAAATACAAAATATAAATTTAAAAGTTCGACCTTCTCAACATCTTTCTGAACCAATAAACCATTTTTAACTTGTAAGCATCCAATAGCATCTTTGACTTTCCTTTTGACATACCCCCAAAATCCTTTTTTATTGTTTTTGGCCTCTCTTACAAGCCTCAATTCATTAGTAGCTTTAGCTTTTTTGAAACTTGCTCTACAGTTTCTGCAGACCCCATTATATTCTTCTTTAGATATTTCCCCCTCTTTCCATTTGATGAACATATTTTTCTTCCTTTTTAACATGTGTGCAAGTTCTGTGTTCAGCCATCCTGGTCTCTTTAAATGCTTCCCATTCTTCCTTCTTTTGGGGATTGTTAACGATTGTGCTTTGACATTTCTGTCCTTAAGAACATCCAGCCATTGGATTCTTCCTATCCTCTTTCTGTGGCAGCTTTTACATGGCCGTGAAAACTGGGCAACATTTGTGTGATGAAGGATTCACAAAACTTGCACAAATATGAACCTCATTCTTTAGTGGAATGTCCTATCTTTGAACATTTCCTTGAAACACATCGCCCATTGTTTTCAGTGGGGGACAGAAAACACATCACATGGCGTACGATGTGCATGCGAATGCGAGGTTTCCCATTGAAAACAATGGGAAACACTTGCTGATCCTCCGGCATGGCTGCGTGCCGTGCTGGAGGATCCCAACTGTACTGAAGTGATGGGAGGTGTATTTGACACAAAAACGTCTTGCATCTGCTAGGACATCGCATAAGCGTGATATCGGGCTGAGTTTCTTGGCCCAATATCGCTCTGGGCAGTGTGTAGGAAGCCTGAGTCATTACAATCTGCCTTTCTAAAATTCAACCTTGAGGTCTGAGTTTTCTCAGGTCTTTCTCCCCTTGTTATCCAAAACTCAAGAATAGCGTGATCGTTGCCTCCTAAGGTCCCAGCCACCCTTACTTCCTCAACCATTTCTTCCCTGTGGGTAAGAATTAGGTCCAAGATAGCAGATCTGTATGATATGATAGGATTCGTTTGTGGGGGGTTTGGTGTATAGTGACCTGTTTGATGAGGTAGGAAGGGTCTGGTGTATAATGACCTATGTGATATGGAGGGGGTCAGGTGTGTTCTGACATGTACCATATGGAAGTGGAGAGGAGAGTTTGGTGTATAGTTGCAGTACCCCAGAGGAGTACCCCAGACACCTGACACACGTTGGGAGCTGGGAGGGTTAAGTGATGGCTTGTCACGCGGCACTTACCAGACTCCTTTCCCTGAGGGATGACACGCAGCCAAGGCCAGAGTACACTGCAGGCCACCAAAGACATTCCTAGGATAGGGAATGCCAATAAACAGGAGGATGAGGGTAGTATTTGTCACGGGTGACGCCACCGTTCCTACACACCGGAACAAATTATTCTACACGGAGAAGAATAATCACAGACACGGATTTCTAGTACCTCGGGTCCCTAGGAACGGTTAGAGCCCGGTATGAACTTTACTTGAAATAACTTATAGCAAACAATTATTACACAGCAACTTGGGTACAATCTTCACAGTGCAGGTAAGAAGAGAGATCAGAGGTTAGGGAGGATAAATAAGATGAAACTGGTTCTGTAGTCCACGTCATCTGTCAGGTACCGCTCTTGGACTAGGGGCACTCGGAGGAGTGAGGGAGTAGGGTCACTCCACAGACACTCTGGCAGCAATTAATTTGACTTTTAGTATTGGCACCCTGCACTTGGAGATGCGTGGGTGTTACTTGGTAGCGTACTTCTACGCAGTGATCCTAGCTTTGGACAGCAGCGTAGGAAACTTGTAAACTTGAATTTGTATCTCTGCACTGGGCTCGTCTTACAGAATTACTTACGAATGCTCGCTCTTGGATCTGGGCTCACTCTATTCACATCCAGAATACAGTCGCTACGGGATATCTCTTCTCCTCTTCCATCTTCACCACAAGGAAGCTGAAGGTGCTTCCATGTGGCTCCGTGTTTAGTGAAACTCTGGTAGCAGACAAGATGGAATTCTTTCCTGCTCTCAAGCACTCATATTTATACCCTCAGTTATACCACATGACATGACAGACTGATACATTTACAGACAGGCAATGATTTTATTAGAATTAACCTCTCAAGCGCTGCAGCTGTGCAACGCACACACTGGAAGTGACAAGACGGGTTTGCACAATGCATCTGCATAGGACAAAACATGTATGACATTCATGGAGAGGACCAGAATGATTTACTGGGACACTACATAGTGACTATGATATGGAGGAGGGCAGGTCTAGTGTATAGTGACATGGAGAGGGGGGGTATAGTGTACAGCGACTGTATGATATGGAGGACAGGGGTCTAGTGTATAGCAACTGTCTGATATGGAGGACGGGGGGTATAGTGTGTAGCGACTGTATGATATGAGGGGGGGGGGGTCTAGTGTATAGTGACTGTATGATATGGAGGAAGAGAGGTCTAGTGTACAGTGACTGTATGATATGGAGGGGGGGGTCGAGTGCATAGTAAGATGTATGATGTGTGTGTGTGGGGGGCTCTATGATATTTATGGGAGGTCTGGTGTATAGTGACCTGTATGATATAATATGTGTGTCTTTTCTGGTCTTGGGGGGTTGAATAGTGAACTGTATGATATGGAGGGGGGAGGGTGTGGTGTATGGTGATCTGTATGATATGATGTGTGGGGCGTCTGGTGTATAGGGGCCTGTATGATACATATGGGGGTGTAGTGCATAGTGACTGTATGATGGGGAGAGGGTCTCTGGTGTATAATGACCTGTATGATATGATGTATGAGGCGTACAGTGACCTGTATGATATGATAGGATGCGTGTTTGTTGGGGGGGGGGGGGGTTGGAGTATAGTGACCTGTATAATGTAGAATTGGGTCTAATGTATGGTGACCTGAATGATATGATGTGTGGGGTGTCTGGTGTATAGAGAGGTCTTCCTCATATTGAGGTTGACAGACCAGTTTAGTGACTCTCAACTGCTAGAGCTGCCTCTGCCACTTCAGCTTTAATTGTCTGGGACGTCCACTGGGGGTCAGTCTGTTCTCTTTTTCCTAATGTGGAGCTACAAGAATACAAGACTGTTTTAACCCTCACTGAAGGAATTTCAGGATGGGTAGAAGGTGTCCCTAAACCACCGGTGAGGAACAAAAGCATCTACTTGCAGGACATCACAGACCTACTGAACAAACTGTCAGCCATAGTTTTCTCATCGCTGGTGCCATCCTGGCCACCATGTGGAATCCTTATACTCCAACATCCCACATGAAGATGAATTGACCGCCTGCCAGGCACACCTTGAGGCCTATAGGGTTGCCTCTGAATTCATGTTACAACTCACAAGATTTATCCTCACACACAATTATTTCTCCTTTGGCAAAAAGATATTCCTGCAACTCACCTGAACCACCATGGGCAGTAAAATGGCGCCGCAATATGCCAACCTTTTCATGGCAAAACTGCAGAGTGACTTTCTGGCCTCCTGCTACAGAAAACCATTGGCCTACTTCCACTACATTGATGACATCATAACCATATGGACCAACACCAAACAACTAATAAAATTCCATGAGAGATTCAATGCATTTCACCCGACCATTAACCTGAAATTAAGCTACTTGTATACTGATATCAACTTTTTGGACACTAACATAAAAATTTTAAACAACTCAATATAGACATCCCTATACCGAAAACCAATTGGTCAGCCCACATACCTCAGATGGGACAGTTACCACCCTAAACATATCAAAAAGTCCCTGATCTATAGCCAGGCCATCAGATACAACCGGATCTGCTCCAACCCAACGGACAGAGAGGAACATCTATACCATCTTAAAAGAACATTTTAAAATCAGGGCTACTATCTCACCTCAATTGATGACCAAATCACCAGAGCCACCAGGATACCCAGAAATCAACTACTCCAATACACAGAAAAGGAAGGAAACTATCATGTACCTCTAGTAGTGACCTACAATTCACAGCTAGAGGTACTAAGGAAAACCACAAAGAAACTCCATCATACCCTCCACAAGGATGACCATCTGACACCATATTCTTGGACCCTCCCCTCCTATGTTACAGACAACCTCCAAATTTGAGGAACTTTACAATCAGGAGTGCATTGTCCTCCGACACACAAAAAGGAACTTATCCCTGTAAGGTAGGGAGCTGTAAGACCTGCTGACATGTGCAGATCACGGACAGGATACAAAGCCTCAACACATAGCAGAGCTATAAGATCCCTGGGACATTCACATGTACCACGTCTGATGTTGTGTACTTGATCTAGAACAATGAATGTCCTGTTGGTGGCCTTTGTGTTGGGGAAACAGGACAAAAACTAAAAGCAAGGATGAGGTCTCATCGCCACATGATTACAGAAAGCCAGAATTACCTGCAGCCGAGCATTGTTCTGGTCATTGACACAACATTGGACATATGAAAGTTATTATATTAAAAGGCAACTTCAAGTCTCAGTGTCACTGAAGAATTTGGGAGTACAAGTTTACAACCATCTTTGACACTCAAGATAGGCATCAACATCTCAAGAGGCTTCATGCATCACTGGAGAATATGAGAAATCTATAGCAGAGATAACATGCTGGCCTGGTGACCCCCTAACACCAATCTAGAGACCACAAAACTATCACATTCCTTATCAGTGGACTAATTATGCACTTACTCCTTTCCTTATCCTGTTCTGGTATTGTTTTATGTGCAAATTAATCACACCATATTTGTGCCTTGTGTACCTGTCTCATGTGTTTTGTGTTGCCACTAACGGCTGTCATGCCAGCCCAAAGCACCGTGACGCCATAAAGCGCTATGGTGAGCACTAATTTTATGATTATTCTTTGTGGATGGCAATTAATTGTGATTTGTTATGTTCGGACACCAGTGCTCGTGGGCACAATTTGTAGTTGTGAGTGGTGGGGTGTGGAGTAATACACGGAGCCAGATATTTTGCTTAATTTAAATAAGGCAGTGGGATGAGGTAGTTTTTTTCATAACATTCAGTGCATAATAAATGATACTTAAATTGCAACAATGTAGACCCCTGTGTCTAACTCATTTAGGCCGCCTGCAGACGAGCGGGTCGGATCCGGTGGCGAGAATTCTCGTCGCGAGACCCGACCCGAGCACCTGCAGAGACGAGCGCGTACTCACCCGCGCCCGGTGGCCCCGGCTCTTTTATGTGCCGGCTGCCGGGCAGCCGGCGCATGCGCAGACCGGAGCCGGCGGCCGGGTGAGTGACGTTTCTGTGCGAGGCTCTGCGAGCCCCGCACAAAAATAGGACATGCCGCGGTTTGTTTGCCGCGCGATATTTCGCGCGGCCAAACCGCGGCCGTCTGCATAGGAGTGCATATTGTAATGCACTCCTATGCAGGCTTTGAGCGGCGGAAATCCCGCGGGAAATCCTGCCGCAGGATTTCCACCCGTGTGCAGGCGGCCTTATACTCTGGATTCCTTCTCTCTATCCTTCTTTGTATTTATATCTCTTTGTTTCTTTATCTCCCTCTCTTCATATTTACATCTTTTATTTTCCCTCTATTCACTGTCAAAGCTGTCCCTCCTCCTCATTTACTCACGGTTTTCTCAGATTTATCTCTTGTTTCTCTCTTTCTCTCTCTGTCACGGCTGATCTCTCTGCCTCTTTTCACTTCTCTCTCTTGCCTGGCACTTTCTTTTCACCTGTCGGGCGCTTCTTTTTTCTGGCGCACTCTCTCTGGCACTTGCTTTGCCTGGTGCGCTCACTCACTCTGGCTCCTGTGACCGTTGTCCGGCTATTTATCACCTCTGTCACCTGACCAGTTTGTCTGCAGCCAATCACAGCCTATCTGGTTGCTAGGCTACCTGCCTCACCTGAGTCTCTATGCATTTTATTTCTATCCTGTGCAGCTGGATTAAAAACGTCCTAACTGGTTGCTAGGTTACCAGCATCTCTTGTGTAAATTGATGCAGATTAAACCCTAGGGCTGGTTATTATATTATTGGTCCCCATAGCTAAACAGTGCTGTGTAGTGCCTATTTCCAGGCCACTACATATGTACGTGTGTATGTGTGTGTGTGTGTGTATATATATATATATATATATAGCCAGGCCATCAGATACAACCAGATCTGCTCCAACCCAATGGACAAAGAGGAACATCTATACCACCTTAAAAGGAAATTTATAAATTAGGGCTACCATCCCACCTCAATAGATGACCAAATCACCAGAGCCACCAAGAAATCAACTACTTCAATACACAGAAAAGACCTATATATATATATATATATATATATATATATATATATATATACATACAGTATGCCTCTTTGGATTTATTTCATACCCTGAGGAAGGATTTTGAGAGGTCCGAAAGCTCACTATAACATTATGTATCTTTGTTGGCCATTAAAAGGTCTCGTATCCACAAGATTATTTGGTTTCTCCTGCTGGGAACAATCACATTTAGTATATTCAGGGCATGTGTGGTGCGATTTGGGGGTTTTCAGTCCCCCTGTTCTTGTTATGTTACTCCAGGACCCCCATTACCCTCTCAGGGATCAGATCATTGATTGTCTGGATCTGGGGAAGGATTTGGCCTAGAAAAAACGCTCTGTGAGAAGAGATGTTTGTGGTACTGAGACACCCGGTCAAAGTGCAGCTCACCCGGCCCCTTACCCTGAGGCTCCACCCAGATTCAGGCACATTCCTACCCGACTCGTACGCTGTGCTCAGACCTGCACTATGCAGAGAGGGTGAGCCCGGCGCTACATTCCTCAGGAGAGAACTGTGTATCACATGTGTCTCTGTATCTGTCCCGCTGTATCACACGTGTCCCCATATATGACCTCACTCACTATATCAGACGTATCCCATGCATGACCTCACTTGTGTCCCCCACGTATAAGCAGTCCCGCTGCATCACATCAGTATTATGGCCCTGGGCCCTGGCAGCAAATGCCCCATAGGCGCAGTGTCCTGCCCTGCAGAACATGTATGCATGTTGTGGTCGTCGCACTTTGTACTCCGTGTTATATCACTGTACTCATATCCATATTACATGCAGCTCTGTCTCAAATGCCTTACTGCGCCATAGATGCAGCATCTATATTACATTACAGCTGGTACATCACACGATCGCCTTTAACCCTTTGTGCATTACATTATAACATTTCCCCGCTTAACCCTTGGCCTTCCATTTTAGCTGATTAAACCATGATGTCATTATTTCACCCGTTAGACTGGTGCCTCATTATAGTTCCATGAGCCTGGCCGGGGACTGTGCCTCATATGGTCCTGGGGTTGCAATTGGCTCTCGCTTATACCCACTAGCAGAGCTGCCTCCGCCACTTCAGCTCTTCATACGTTCCAGTGTTGGTCTTCAGCACCGCCATCACAGTGTCCAGTAATTCAGGGAGGGAGTCTGTTCTCTCGTCAGTTGTGGGGCACTTCATCCCAGGAATGCGACCATGTTGCCATCCTTATTGTCTGGGACATCCACTGGGGGTCATTTTGTTCTTTTCTTCCTGATGTGGAGCTACACGAGTACAAGACTGTTTTAAGCCTCACTGAAGGAATCTCAGGATGGGTAGAAGGTGTCCCTAAACCACCGGTGAGGAACATAAGCATCTACTTGCAGGACATCACAGACCTACTGAACAAACTGTCAGCCATAGTTTTCTCCGCATCCTGGCCACCATGTGGAATCCTTATACTCCAACATCCCACACATGAATGGACTGACCGCCTGCCAGGCACACCTTGAGGACAATTGGGTTGCCTCTGAATCCGTGTTACAATTCACAAGATTCATCCTCGGACACAATTATTTCTCCTTTGGCAAAGAGATATTCCTGCAATTCACCGGAACCACCATGGGCAGTAAAATGGCACCGCAATATGCCAACCTTTTCATGGCAAAACTGCAGAGTGACTTTCTGGGTTCCTGCTCCACAAACCATTAGCCTACTTCCAATACATTGATGACATCATAATTATCCGGACCAACACCGAACAAGAACTAATAAAATTCTATGAGAAATTCAATGCATTTCACCCCAACATAAACCTGATATTAAACTACTTGTATACAGAAATCAACTTTTTGGACACAATAAAAATTTCAAACAACTCAATACAGACATCCCCATACCGGAAACCGATTGATGGACCCACATACCTCAGATGGGACAGTTACCACCCTAAACACATCAAAAACTCCATTGTCTATAGCCAGGCCATCAGATACAACCAGATCTGCTCCAACCCAACGGACAAAGAGGAACATCTATACCATCTTAAAATGAAATGTATAAATCAGGGCTAGCATCCCACCTCAATAGATGACCAAATCACCAGAGCCACCAAGAAATTAACTACTTCAATACACAGAAAAGAAAGGAAATGGTTGTGTACTTCTAATGGGGACCTACAATTCACAGCTAGAGGTACTAAGGAAAACCACAAAGAAACTCCATCATACCCTCCACAAGGATGACCGTCTAACACCATATTCCAGGACCCTCTGCTTCTGTGTTGCAGGCAACCTCCAAGTCTGAGGAACTTTATAATCAGGAGTGCATTGTCCTCCGACACACAAAAAGGAACTTATCCCTGTAAGGTAAGGAGCTGTAAGACCTGCTGACATGTACAGACCATGAACAGGATACAAATCCTCAACACACAGCAGGACTATAAGATCCCGGGGACATTCATGTTGTGTACCTGATCCAGTGCAGTAAATGTCCTGTTGGGGGCCTTTATGTTGGAAAAACAGGACAAAAAACTAAAAGCAAGGATGAGGTCTCACCTCCACACCATTATAGAAAGACGGAATTGCCTGCGGCCGAGCATTGCTCTAGTCATGGACACAACATAGGACATGAAAGTTATTATGTTAAAAGGCGACTTCAAGTCTCAGCGTCACTGAGACTTCGGCCCCTTTGGTCTTTCTTTTGGTGGACATCGACCACAGCATGGAGAGACCAACAGCTAAATAGCCGCTGCCGCGATATATATCAGGCCCTCTGGCGCTACTGACTCTGCACTCTCTTTTCCTGCTGCAGTCTCTCCATTAGTCTCACTCTTCTGGACGCTGGCATATGTGTGTCTTGTTGGGTCACCTGTGGATTGCTTGTACGTGTGTCTTGTTGGGTCACCTGTGGATTACTTGTACAAGTGTCTTGTTGGGTCACCTGTGGATTGCTTGTGCGTGTGTCTTGTTGGGTCACCTGTGGATTGCTTGTACGTGTATCTTGTTGGGCCACCTGTGGATTGCTTGTGCGTGTGTCTTATTGGGTCACCTGTGGATTGCTTGTACGTGTGTCTTGTTGGGTCACCTGTGGATTGCTTGTGCGTGTGTCTTATTGGGTCACCTGAGGATTGCTTGTGCGTGTGACTTGTTGGGTCACCTGTGCATTGCTTGTGCGTGTCTCTTGTTGGGTCACCTGTTGATTGCTTGTATGTGTGTCTTGTTGGGTCACCTGTTGATTGCTTGTATGTGTGTCTTGTTGGGTCACCTGTGGATTGCTTGTACGTGTGTCTCGTTCGGTCACCTGTGGATTGCTTGTATGTGTGTCTTGTTGGGTCATCTGTGGATTGCTTGTATGTGTGTCTTGTTGGGCCACCTGTGGATTGCTTGTACGTGTGTCTTGTTGGGTCACCTGTGGATTGTTTGTGCGTGTGTCTTGTTGGGTCACCTGTGGATTGCTTGTACGTGTGTCTTGTTGGGTCACATGTGGATTGCTTGAACGTGTGTCTTGTTGGGTCACCTGTGGATTGCTTGTGCGTGTGTCTTGTTGGGCCACCTGTGGATTACTTGTACGTGTGTCTTGTTGGGTCACCTGTGGATTGCTTGTGCGTGTGTCTTGTTGGGTCACCTGTGGATTGCTTGTACGTGTATCTTGTTGGGCCACCTGTGGATTGCTTGTGCGTGTGTCTTATTGGGTCACCTGTGGATTGCTTGTACGTGTGTCTTGTTGGGTCACCTGTGGATTGCTTGTGCGTGTGTCTTATTGGGTCACCTGAGGATTGCTTGTGCATGCGACTTGTTGGGTCACCTGTGCCTTGCTTGTGCGTGTGTCTTGTTGGGTCACCTGTTGATTGCTTGTATGTGTGTCTTGTTGGGTCACCTGTGGATTGCTTGTACGTGTGTCTTGTTGGGTCACCTGTGGATCGCTTGTATGTGTGTCTTGTTGGGTCACCTGTGGATTGCTTGTACGTGTGTCTTGTTGGGTCATCTGTGGATTGCTTGTACGTGTGTCTTGTTGGGTCACCTGTGGATTGTTTGTGCGTGTGTCTTGTTGGGTCACTTGTGGATTGCTTGTACGTGTGTCTTGTTGGGCCACCTGTGGATTGCTTGTAAGTGTGTCTTGTTGGGCCACCTGTGGATTGCTTGTAGGTGTGTCTTGTTGGGTCACCTGTGGATTGCTTGTACGTGTGTCTTGTTGGGTCACCTGTGGATTGCTTGTACGTGTGTCTTGTTGCGTCACTTGTGGATTGCTTGTACGTGTGTCGTGTTGGGTCACCTGTGGATTGCTTGTACGTGTGTCTTGTTGGGTCACCTGTGGATTGTTTGTGCGTGTGTCTTGTTGGGTCACTTGTGGATTGCTTGTACGTGTGTCTTGTTGGGCCACCTGTGGATTGCTTGTGCGTGTGTCTTGTTGGGTCACTTGTGGATTGCTTGTACGTGTGTCTTGTTGGGCCACCTGTGGATTGCTTGTAAGTGTGTCTTGTTGGGCCACCTGTGGATTGCTTGTAGGTGTGTCTTGTTGGGTCACCTGTGGATTGCTTGTACGTGTGTCTTGTTGGGTCACCTGTGGATTGCTTGTACGTGTGTCTTGTTGCGTCACTTGTGGATTGCTTGTACGTGTGTCTTGTTCGGTCATCTGTGGATTTCTTGTGCGTGTGTCTTGATTGGTCACCTGTGGATTGCTTGTACGTGTGTCTTGTTGGGTCACCTGTGGATTGCTTGTACGTGTGTCTTGTTGGGTTACTTGTGGATTGCTTGTACGTGTGTCTTGTTGGGCCACCTGTGGATTGCTTGTACGTGTGTCTTGTTGGGTCACCTGTGGATTGCTTGTACGTGTGTCTTGTTGGGTCACTTGTGGATTGCTTGTACGTGTGTCTTGTTGGGTCACCTGTGGATTGCTTGTACGTGTGTCTTGTTGGGCCACCTGTGGATTGCTTGTAAGTGTGTCTTGTTGGGTCACCTGGGGATTGCTTGTACGTGTGTCTTGTTGCGTCACTTGTGGATTGCTTGTACGTGTGTCTTGTTGGGTCACCTGTGGATTGCTTGTACGTGTGTCTTGTTGGGTCACCTGTGGATTGCTTGTACGTGTGTCTTGTTGGGTCATCTGTGGATTGCTTGTGCGTGTGTCTTGTTGGGTCACCTGTGGATTGCATTGCGTGTGTCTTGTTTGGTCACCTGTAGATTGCTTGTACGTGTGTCTTGTTGAGTTACTTGTGGATTGCTTGTATCTGTGTCTTGTTGGGTCACCTGTGGATTGCTTGTGCGTGTGTCTAGTTTGGTCACCTGTGGATTGCTTGTACGTGTGTCTTGTTGGGCCATCTGTGGATTGCTTGTGCGTGTGTCTTGTTTGGTCACCTGTGGATTGCTTGTACGTGTGTCTTGTTGGGTTACTTGTGGATTGCTTGTATCTGTGTCTTGTTGGGTAACTTGTGGATTGCTTGTGCGTGTATCTTGTTGGGCCACCTGTGGATTGCTTGTGCGTGTGTCTTGTTTGGTCACCTGTGGATTGCTTGTACGTGTGTCTTGTTGGGTCACCTGTGGATTGCTTGTACGTGTGTCTTGTTGGGTCACCTGTGGATTGCTTGTACGTGTGTCTTGTTGGGTCACCTGTGGATTGCTTGTACGTGTGTCTTGTTGGGTCACTTGTGGATTGCTTGTACGTGTGTCTTGTTGGGTCACCTGTAAATTCTTCTTGTGGGATTCTTATTTACATTTTCAATGTATGGAGAATCAGTGGATGACATATAGCAGTCCTGTAGTCATGTGACAAGCTAACATCTACTGCCTGTCACCCCCTACAGGGCAGTAAGGAGCGGTACCACTGGCAGACCCAGAATGTGCGGCAGAGCGGGGTGGATGACATGGTTCTTCTGCCCAAGATCACGGAAGAAGCCATCGTGGACAACCTGAAGAAACGCTATATGGACGACTTTATCTTCGTATTCTTCTCTACTCTACAGATAACAGAGGGTGACTGACACTGTGGAAGGGGATAACACCACTAGAGGGCGACTGTAATCCTACACTGAGGGAGGGGGCAACGCCACTAGAGGACAACTGTTACCGTACATTGAGGGAGGGGGTAACACCACTAGAGGGTGACCTTAACCTTACCCTGAGGGAAGATTTTTAATGTCACTAGAGGGCAACTGTTACCTTACACTGAGGAAGGGGGTAACACCAGAAGAGGACAACTGACAGTGAGAGAGTGGTAACACCACTAGAGGGCGACTGTAACCCTACACTGAGGGAGGGGTAATACCACCAAAGGGAAATTGTTACCTTTTACCGAGGGAGTGGGTAACACCACTAGAGGGCCACTGTTACCTTACATTGAGGGAGGGGGTAACACCACCAGAGGGTGACTTGTTACCCCCCTCCCTCAGTGTACGGTAACGCCACTAGAAGGTGACTGTTACCTTACACTGGGGGAAGAGGTAACGCCACTAGGGGGCGACTGTTACTTTACTCTGAGGGTGGGTGTAACATCACTAGAGGGCGACTGTAACCTTACATTGAGGGAGAGGGTAACGCCACTAGAGGGTGGCTGTCACTGTACACTGAGGGATGGGGTAACACCACTAGAGGGCGACTGACACTGAGAAAGGGGGTAACACCAGCAGAGGCCTTAGCATGGTCAGTATAGCAGTACTTGTTGGGGGTCCGTGTATGAGAGTGTCTTCATGCTGTATGCTGCTTCCTTAACCCTTTCAGACATACATTGGGCCGGTGTTGATTTCTGTTAACCCTTTTAAGCAGCTTCCGTATTTCACAGAGAAGGAGATTGAGCTGTACCAGGGAGCGGTGAGTAGAAATATGAGTAGTCAGTAGGCGTTATATCTGCGTGTACCTCACTACTAGTACATCTGTGTCCTCAGTAGCCATATAACATCAGGCAGAACCTCATACACCCTTCAGACATAGGGGGCGCACTATACAGTAATGAGCGTGTAACGTGTGCACTGCATACCGATCTTCCATTTACTGCTAATGGGATGGAGGAAGTGAGTCACACAGTTACTGTCACCTGACTCCACACCTTTGTATACAGGCTTCAGACACTTTGCTGTTATTGGCTAACAACCATTCGACACACCTGTATAACTTTCCAAAGTTGGGAAAGTTTTCTCTTGCTCTCTGCTACTTCACAGTGGTCGATAGCGGTACTGCTGCACCGTTGATGCTTTTTGTACATGTATATGGACGACGATGTCTGGACACGTACACACAATTATTATCTAGATATACTTCCTTCACTGATAGGAAAGTTACCGATTCCTCTCCAACACTTCCTGTCACAGGTTCTTCCCATCTTATGCTCAGCTATGGGTGGAGCCACGCGGAGGTTTTATTTCTTGCTGTATCTTGGGGGTCATCACCCCATGTGCCGCAGCACTGATCTCTCCACACTTAGTTGATGTTTGCTGGATAATTGTGTTTGCACCCCCTACAGGCTCAGTATGAAAACCCTCCCCACATCTACGCTCTGGCTGATACAATGTACCGGAACATGCTGATAGACGGCGAGAATCAGTGCGTTATCATCAGGTGCGTCATTAGTTACAGAAAACCTGTGGTACTTCTGTCCCCCTCGCCTGGGGGCCCAGGGCCCGCACATGCTACATGAGATGCAAGTGCTGGGACTCAGCTATTATTTGTTCTCGTTCTGCAGCGGGGAGAGCGGAGCCGGGAAAACCGTTGCAGCAAAGTACATCATGGGCTACATCTCTAAAGTGTCCGGCGGAGGGGCCAAGGTCCAGGTACTGGGGGGTCCCTTTGGGCTGCCACACCCGTCTCTCTTCCCAACTCATCACTTCTCTGTTCTTCCAGCAAGTGAAGGACATTATCCTCAAGTCCAACCCGCTGCTGGAAGCCTTCGGGAACGCGAAGACCGTTCGGAACAACAACTCCAGCAGATTTGTGAGTTCACAGCAACAACATGTGATGGTCTGCAAGGCATATCAGGAGGTAGAGGGGACAGAGCGATGTTCTGCAGATGTCTTATGATGTAATAATCTGCCGCTCCGCCTTCTTCTGCAGGGGAAGTACTTTGAGATCCAGTTCAGCCGTGGGGGGGAACCGGACGGGGGTCGGATCTCTAACTTCCTCCTGGAGAAGTCTCGTGTTGTCAGTCAGAATTCCGGGGAGAGGAACTTCCACATCTTCTACCAGGTGAATGTTAAGTGAGCGCCCCCTATAGAGGTTGTGTCATATGGGCGCTCACCATCTGCTTATCTTGCAGCTTTTGGAGGGGGTTAGTGCGGAGGACCGGGAGAACCTGGGGGTCACCAGTCCCGATTATTACTTCTATCTCAACCAGTCCGCCGTCTACAATGTGGAGGACGTCAGCGACAAGAATGAATTTGCTGAAACCATGGTGGGTGATGCCAAGAAGGCTGGTAAGAGAATGGTCAATGGCCCCACTAGCGAGGGCACCGCTGATAGTGATATCCTGCTCATAGCTATCCTCTTCCACAACCCTACAGGCAGCGATGGACGTAGTCGGAGTCTCCCATGAAGCTCAGGCGTCCGTCCTGAAGATCATTGCTGGCATCCTGCACCTGGGGAACATTGGTTTTCGAGAGAGTGGCAATTACGCCATGGTGGACAGCGAAGACTGTAAGTAGGGGGTACAATGATGTGGAAGGCAGGGGTTGGATTCTGATCATTGACCCTCATCCAGATCGAGAGCTGGGACAATGAATCAGGTTGGGGGGGGGGGGGGGTCTGAGCCTTTTCCTGCTGGAAAGAGAGGACCATGATTGAGGGGTCAGGGTTCTGGTCGTTGAGCCTCATCCAGGTGGAGAGCTATGACTGTGAGTGGGTTGGGGGGGAAGGAGCCTTGCCCTGCTGGAGAGCGAGGACCGTGATTGTTGGGTCAGGGTTCTGGTCGTTGACCCTCGCCTTGTGTGTCTCTCTGCAGTTTTGGCTTTTCCTTCGTATCTTCTGGGCATTGACCAGTCTTGGTTAAAGGAGAAGTTGACCAGTCGCAAGATGGATAGTAAATGGGGTGGGAAATCTGAGATCATCGATGTGACACTCAATGTGGAGCAGGCGTGTTTCACACGTGACGCCCTCTCTAAGGCCCTGTATTCCCGACTCTTCGATTACCTGGTGGAGGTGAGATGAGATGACCTCTCCCAAAGATATACTCCAAATCTCTTCATTTAATTCACTGCCTAGTTATGTACTGAGCCACCTATATAATGCATACTGTCCTGTTATACAATCTAACACGTATGTAATATATTCTGTCCTATTATACATTCAACCACCTACACAATGTATACTGTCCTGTTACACACTGTAGCGCATATATAATATATACTGTACCACCAATATAACATATACCGGCCTACTATGCACTTGTCCACCAATATAATCTATACGTCCTGCTACACACTCGATCATCTATATCCGTGATGGTGGGCCTTATAGAGACCGAGTGCCCAAACTACAACCCGGAACCTACTTATTCACCACAAAGTGCCTCCAGGTCATTTACACGGGGTAATTACTGCTCAAAATTCCTTCAAATGAACGAAATTGAACGATAATTCTGCAGTTTAAATACAAAAAGATCGCTCTCTATTGGTTCGCAGTTCGTTATCGCTGACTTTCAGGGCTTAAACAGATGAGCGGAGCGGAGTTGCGCAAAATCCAGGGTGCTTGTTTTTTTTGGGTTTTTTTCTCTGACTTTTCAAACTCTGTGCTAGAGTGGAAAAAGAACAGCGGGAAGTTGGGCAAGTCTTACCTTTTCTTACTTGTACTATTAACGCGCCAGAATCCCGCTAGTGAAAATGAAACCATTGAAATCCGTGGTTTAATTTCATCCCGTTATGCGGCCATAATAATCACAGCCGCATGACGGGACAAAATCCCGCCGTCTGTTTAAGCCCTCAGTCAGCACAAAAACTATCGCTGGATTGCTGGCTTGTCCTAGAAGGTGGAGCGCTGAGTGAGAAGCCCGCGATCCAGCGGCGAACGGGATGATTATCATTCAGAAATCCCGCGGTCGTTCCGTGTAAACGCACGAAGCGCCTGAACAAAGATTGTTCGGTTTCTGTATGCAGGAAATGATGACGTGCCGTTCGGAAGTGACTGACTGCTGTTTACACTGAACGACTGTGCGTTTATAGCGGATGTAGGTGGGCAGGGGAAGATGCCCGCTGCTGTGCTGTTACTCCTCTGTAACAGCACAGCAGCGGGCATCACTGGGACGAGTGTCCGACTTCGTTTCACCTACGGCTCATCCCATGTAAATAGGGTAGAACTCTACCTGTGTAAGGGCCCCTGTCCACGGCAGTTTATTTGCCGGTGGTAAACTGCCGGCGAATCATGCCAGCCGACGCTTCCCATAGCATTGCTAATGTAAAGCGCCGGTACCTGTCCACGAGCGGAGAATCATTGCGCGGTCAGCCTATCATGAACACACTACCGTTTCCCCTGATTATCAGCCCCACCCCGATAATAAGCCCTACCCCGGTTTTCAGGGGAGGCTTGAAATACAAGCCGACCCTCAGAATAAGCCCTAGCGAACCTACATGAAAAAAAAAATAAAACATTGATACTCACCTGGTCCACGGCATCCCGGTGCTCACTCATTCACAGCCGTTCAGTGAATGACATCACTGAATGGCTGTGATTGGCTCATCGAGCGCCAGCTGTGATGGGCTGGCGCTCGATCCAATCGCAGCACTCGCTTTGCTGGAGGCGGGGAATTCAAAGCCCCGTTTACTAGAAAGAAACTGATATGTCAGCGCAGAAGACACTGCAGCTTGCTGCAGCGCCTCCTGAGACCATTGCGAGGCATCGGGGAGCCGAGAACCAGCTGACTATAATTCCTTCCCCTCCCCCTGAAAAAATAAGACCTAGCACCTCTTTAGGGGTAAAAATTAATATAAGACAGTGTCTTATTTTTAGGAAAACACTGTATTACATAAGTAGTTAAATGGGAGATGTTGAGAATTTTGTAGCACTAGTTTTAATACAAAGGATGACATCTGCAGGTCCTGCCATGTAGTCTAGTGCACCCCCTAACCTTCTTTTAACAAATAATGGGCGTGCACCAGACTACATGAATGTGCACTCTCCAGCAGGGGGAGTGGTGATTAAGCTAGAACAGTGATGGCAAACCTTTTAGAGACCGAGTGCTCAAAATGCAACTCAAAACCCACTTATTTATTGTAAAGTGCCAACACATCAGGAGGCGGGGGTTATCACGATGTATGATTTTTACCCCCGTCGTTCTTAAAAGGACAAGGCTGTTTCCAAGTAGACCGGGTGCAGATTTTGACTTCTTTTGGATGCGGAAATGCTGTGGAATTTGCCACGGAAATTTCCGCTGAGAACATTCTGCAGCATTTCCCAGCAGTGATATTGACCCCCCCCCCCCAGAGCGGCCCCAGCAGTAAGGGTGACCCCCCCCCCAGAGCAGCCCCAGCGCCAATAGTGACTCCCCCAGAGCGGCTTTAGTGGTTATAGGGACCCCGCACAACGGCCCCATCGGTAATAGTGACACCGCACCGTGGCCCCAGTCGTAATAGTGACATCCCACAGTGGTCCCCAGTAGTAATAGTGACACTTTACAGCGTCCCCGGTAGTAATAGTGGCATCCCACAGTGGCCCCTCTGCTTGGCGCTGTTGCTGCCACTGATCCCAGGAGCATACTGTGACGTGCTGCCGGACACCTCCTCCCCTCCCCCCTCCCCTGCTCTCGCGGAACCAAGTAGGAAACGTCAGAGGAGGGGGGAGGAGGATCCCGGCTGCACACTGACATCACAGTGTGCGCCGGGATCAGCGCCTCTAGCAGCGTTGCTGAGTGAATACCAGCAGGGGAGCTGCGGCACCCCTGCCAGTATTTACTAATGTGGTGAGCGCCTGACGGCGGCGAGTGCCAGCTGGGAAGGCTCTGAGTGCCACCTCTGGCACGCGTGCCATAGGTTCGCCACCACTGATCTATATAATATATACTGTCCTGTTATATACTCGACCACCTATATAATATGTGGTCCTGCTATACACTCAAACGCCTTTATAATATATGCGGTCCTGTTGTACAGTCAACCACTCATATAATATATACTGTCCTATTATACACTCGACCATCTATATAATATGTGCTGTCCTGTTATATAATCGAACACCAATATAATATATTCTGTCCGGTTTTATCCTCGACCACTTATATAATATATGCGGTCCTGTTATACGTATGCTGTACCATCCATGTATTCTACGCTGACCTGTTGTATGAAGTGTATTGTTTATATGCTGTGTCACCGATGTATTATCTACTGCCCCATCTAGGCTGTTAATAAAGCAATGCGGAAAGACACCGAGGAATACAATATCGGGGTTCTAGATATTTATGGATTTGAGATCTTTCAGGTAAGAAGGATGAGAAATGATATATCATCCGGTCGCCAGCCGCTCCACACGTGAAATGGCTCATTGTATGGAGTCGTATCACAGGCACATAAACAGCAGACATGAGTGGTTGTATGTGGGTGACACCTGCGTATATGGATGACTGTGGGGGGGGGGGGGGGGGGCACCTGTGTATATGGATGACAGGGGTGGGGGCACCGGTGTATATGGATGACTGGGGGGCATCGGTGTATATGGATGACTGGGGGGGCACCTGTATAAATGGATGACAGGGGAGGGGGCACCTGTGTATATGGATGACTGGGGGGGGGCACCTGTGTATATGGATGACTGGGGAGGGCACCTGTGTATATGGATGACTGGGGAGGGCACCTGTGTATATGGATGACTGGAGAGGGCACCTGTGTATATGGATGACTGGGGAGGGCACCTGTGTATATGGATGACTGGAGAGGGCACCTGTGTATATGGATGACTGGGGAGGGCACCTGTGTATATGGATGACTGGGGAGGGCACCTGTGTATATGGATTACTGGGGAGGGCACCTGTGTATATGGATGACAGGGGTGGGGGCACCTGTGTATATAGATGACTGGGGGGGGCACCTGTGTATATGGCTAACTGGGGGGGGCACCTGTGTATATGGATGACTGGGGGGGCAACTGTGTATATGGATGACTGGGGGGGCACCTGTGTATATGGATGACTGGGGGGGCACCTGTGTATATGGATGACTGGGGGGGGCACCTGTGTATATGGATGACTGGGGGGGGAACTGTGTATATGGATGACTGGGGGGGCACCTGTGTATATGGATGACTGGGGGGGACACCTGTGTAAATGGATGACTGGGGGGGCACCTGTGTATATGGATGACTGGGGGGGCACCTGTGTATATGGATGACTGGGGGGGGCACCTGTGTATATGGATATCTGTGGGGGCACCTGTGTATATGGATGACTAAGAAGGGCGCCTGTGTATATGGATGACTGAGGAGGGCACCTGTGTATATGGATGACTGAGGGAGGGCGAGCACCTGTGTATATGGATGACTGGGGGGGCACCTGTGTATATGGATGACTGGGGGGGGGGGCACTTGTGTATATGGATAATTGGGGGGGGCACCTGTGTATATGGATGACTGGGGGGGGCACCTGTGTATATGGATGACTGGGGGGGGCACCTGTGTATATGGATGACTGGGGGAGCACCTGTGTATATGGATGACTGGGGGGGGTACCTGTATATATGGATGACTGGGGGGGGGCACCTGTGTAAATGGATGACTGGGGGAGGGGGGACCTGTGTATATGGATGACTGGGGGGGGGCACCTGTGTATATGGATGACTGGGGGAGGGAAGCACCTGTGTATATGGATGACTAGGGGAGGGGGGGACCTGTGTATATGGATATCTGGAGGGGCACCTGTGTATATGGATGACTGGGGAGGGCGCCTGTGTATATGGATGACTGAGAAGGGCGCCTGTGTATATGGATGACTGAGGAGGGCACCTGTGTATATGGATGACTGGGGTGGGCACCTGTGTATATGGATGACTGGGGCGGCCACCTGTTTATATGGATGACTGGGGCGGGCACCTGTGTATATGGATGACTGGGGAGGGCACCTGTGTATATGGATGACAGGGGTGGGGGCACCTGTGTATATAGATGACTGCGGGGGGGCATCTGTGTATATGGATGACTGGGGGAGGGCACCTGTGTATATGGATGACTGGGGAGGGCACCTGTGTATATGGATGACTGGTGGGGCACCTGTGTATATGGATGACTGGGGAGGGCACCTGTGTATATGGATGACTGGGGTGGGGGCACCTGTATATATAGATGACTGCGGGGGGGCATCTGTGTATATGGATGACTGGGGGAGGGCACCTGTGTATATGGATGACTGGGGGGGCATCTGTGTATATGGATGACTGGGGAGGGCACCTGTGTATATGGATGACTGGTGGGGGGCACCTGTGTATATAGATGACAGGGGGGGGCACCTGTGTGTATGGATGACTGGGGCGGCCACCTGTTTATATGGATGACTGGGGCGGGCACCTGTGTATATGGATGACTGGGGTGGGGGCACCTGTGTATATAGATGACTGCGGGGGGCATCTGTGTATATGGATGACTGGGGAGGGCACCTGTGTATATGGATGACAGGGGTGGGGGCACCTGTGTATATGGATGACAGGGGTGGGGGCACCTGTGTATATAGATGACTGCGGGGGGCATCTGTGTATATGGATGACTGGGGAGGGCACCTGTGTATATGGATGACAGGGGTGGGGGCACCTGTGTATATAGATGACAGGGGGGGGGGCATCTGTGTATATGGATGACTAGGGGGGGGCACCTGTGTATATGGATGACTGGGGAGGGCACCTGTGTATGTGGATGACTGGTGGGGCACCTGTGTATATGGATGACTGGGGAGGGCACCTGTGTATATGGATGACTGGGGAGGGCACCTGTGTATATGGATGACTGGGGAGGGCACCTGTGTATATGGATGACAGGGGTGGGGGCACCTGTGTATATAGATGACTGGGGGGGGGCATCTGTGTATATGGATGACCGGGGGGGGGGGGGGGCACCTGTGTATATGGATGACTGGGGAGGGCACCTGTGTATATGGATGACTGGTGGGGCACCTGTGTATATGGATGACTGGGGAGGGCACCTTTTGTATCTGGATGACTGGGGAGGGCACCTGTGTATATGGATGACTGGGGCGGGGCACCTGTGTACATAGATGACTGCGGGGGGGCATCTGTGTATATGGATGACTGGGGAGGGCACCTGTGTATATGGATGACTGGTGGGGGGCACCTGTGTATATGGATGACTGGGGGGGCAACTGTGTATATGGATAACTGGGGCAGGGCACCTGTGTATATGGATGACTGGGGCGGGGGCACCTGTGTATATGGATGACTGGGGCGGGGCACCTGTGTATATGGATGACAGGGGTGGGGGCACCTGTGTACATAGATGACTGCGGGGGGGCATCTGTGTATATGGATGACTGGGGGGGCAACTGTGTATATGGATGACTGGGGGGGCACCTGTGTATATGGATGACTGGGGGGGGGACACCTGTGTATATGGATGACTGGGGGGGCACCTGTGTATATGGATGACTGAGAAGGGCGCCTGTGTATATGGATGACTGAGGAGGGCACCTGTGTATATGGATGACTGAGGGAGCGCGAGCACCTGTGTATATGGATGACTGGGGGGGGGGCACCTGTGTATATGGATGACTGGGGGGGGCACTTGTGTATATGGATGACTGGGGGGGCACCTGTGTATATGGATGACTGGGGGGGCACCTGTGTATATGGATGACTGGGGGGGCACCTGTGTATATGGATTACTGGGGAGGGCACCTGTGTATATGGATGACAGGGGTGGGGGCACCTGTGTATATAGATGACTGGGGGGGCAACTGTGTATATGGCTAACTGGGGGGGGCACCTGTGTATATGGATGACTGGGGGGGCAACTGTGTATATGGATGACTGGGGGGGCACCTGTGTATATGGATGACTGGGGGGGCACCTGTGTATATGGATGACTGGGGGGGGCACCTGTGTATATGGATGACTGGGGGGGCAACTGTGTATATGGATGACTGGGGGGGCACCTGTGTATATGGATGACTGGGGGGGGGGACACCTGTGTATATGGATGACTGGGGGGGCACCTGTGTATATGGATGACTGGGGGGGCACCTGTGTATATGGATGACTGGGGGGGGCACCTGTGTATATGGATATCTGTGGGGGCACCTGTGTATATGGATGACTAAGAAGGGCGCCTGTGTATATGGATGACTGAGGAGGGCACCTGTGTATATGGATGACTGAGGGAGGGCGAGCACCTGTGTATATGGATGACTGGGGGGGCACCTGTGTATATGGATGACTGGGGGGGGGGGCACTTGTGTATATGGATAATTGGGGGGGGCACCTGTGTATATGGATGACTGGGGGGGGGCACCTGTGTATATGGATGACTGGGGGGGGCACCTGTGTATATGGATGACTGGGGGGGCACCTGTGTATATGGATGACTGGGGGGGGTACCTGTGTATATGGATGACTGGGGGGGCACCTGTATATATGGATGACTGGGGGAGGGGGGCACCTGTGTATATGGATGACTGGGGGGGGGGCACCTGTGTATATGGATGACTGGGGGAGGGAAGCACCTGTGTATATGGATGACTAGGGGAGGGGGGGACCTGTGTATATGGACATCTGGAGGGGCACCTGTGTATATGGATGACTGGGGAGGGCGCCTGTGTATATGGATGACTGAGAAGGGCGCCTGTGTATATGGATGACTGAGGAGGGCACCTGTGTATATGGATGACTGGGGTGGGCACCTGTGTATATGGATGACTGGGGCGGCCACCTGTTTATATGGATGACTGGGGCGGGCACCTGTGTATATGGATGACTGGGGAGGGCACCTGTGTATATGGATGACAGGGGTGGGGGCACCTGTGTATATAGATGACTGCGGGGGGGCATCTGTGTATATGGATGACTGGGGAGGGCACCTGTGTATATGGATGACTGGTGGGGCACCTGTGTATATGGATGACTGGGGAGGGCACCTGTGTATATGGATGACTGGTGGGGCACCTGTGTATATGGATGACTGGGGTGGGGGCACCTGTGTATATAGATGACTGCGGGGGGGCATCTGTGTATATGGATGACTGGGGGAGGGCACCTGTGTATATGGATGACTGGGGGGGCATCTGTGTATATGGATGACTGGGGAGGGCACCTGTGTATATGGATGACTGGGGAGGGCACCTGTGTATATGGATGACTGGTGGGGGGCACCTGTGTATATAGATGACTGGGGGGGGCACCTGTGTGTATGGATGACTGGGGCGGCCACCTGTTTATATGGATGACTGGGGCGGGCACCTGTGTATATGGATGACTGGGGAGGGCACCTGTGTATATGGATGACAGGGGTGGGGGCACCTGTGTATATAGATGACTGCGGTTGGCATCTGTGTATATGGATGACTGGGGAGGGCACCTGTGTATATGGATGACAGGGGTGGGGGCACCTGTGTATATAGATGACAGGGGGGGGGCATCTGTGTATATGGATGACTAGGGGGGGGGCACCTGTGTATATGGATGACTGGGGAGGGCACCTGTGTATATGGATGACTGGTGGGGCACCTGTGTATATGGATGACTGGGGAGGGCACCTGTGTATATGGATGACAGGGGAGGGCACCTGTGTATATGGATGACTGGGGAGGGCACCTGTGTATATGGATGACAGGGGTGGGGGCACCTGTGTATATAGATGACTGGGGGGGGGGGCATCTGTGTATATGGATGACTGGGGGGGGGGCACCTGTGTATATGGATGACTGGGGAGGGCACCTGTGTATATGGATGACTGGTGGGGCACCTGTGTATATGGATGACTGGGGAGGGCACCTTTGTATATGGATGACTGGGGAGGGCACCTGTGTATATGGATGACTGGGGCGGGGCACCTGTGTATATGGATGACTGGGGCGGGGCACCTGTGTACATAGATGACTGCGGGGGGGCATCTGTGTATATGGATGACTGGGGAGGGCACCTGTGTATATGGATGACTGGTGGGGGGCACCTGTGTATATGGATGACTGGGGGGGCAACTGTGTATATGGATAACTGGGGCAGGGCACCTGTGTATATGGATGACTGGGGCGGGGGCACCTGTGTATATGGATGACTGGGGCGGGGCACCTGTGTATATGGATGACAGGGGTGGGGGCACCTGTGTACATAGATGACTGCGGGGGGGCATCTGTGTATATGGATGACTGGGGGGGCAACTGTGTATATGGATGACTGGGGGGGCACCTGTGTATATGGATGACTGGGGGGGGGACACCTGTGTATATGGATGACTGGGGGGGCACCTGTGTATATGGATGACTGAGAAGGGCGCCTGTGTATATGGATGACTGAGGAGGGCACCTGTGTATATGGATGACTGAGGGAGCGCGAGCACCTGTGTATATGGATGACTGGGGGGGGGGCACCTGTGTATATGGATGACTGGGGGGGGCACTTGCGTATATGGATGACTGGGGGGGCACCTGTGTATATGGATGACTGAGGGGGCACCTGTGTATATGGATGACTGGGGGGGCACCTGCGTATATGGATGACTGGGGGGGCACCTGTGTATATGGATGACTGGGGGGGTACCTGTGTATATGGATGACTGGGGGGGCACCTGTGTAAATGGATGACTGGGGGAGGGGGGCACCTGTGTATATGGATGACTGGGGGGGGCACCTGTGTATATGGATGACTTGGGGAGGGAAGCACCTGTGTATATGGATGACTAGGGGAGGGGGGCACCTGTCTATATGGATATCTGGAGGGGCACCTGTGTATATGGATGACTGGGGAGGGCGCCTGTGTATATGGATGACTGAGAAGGGCGCCTGTGTATATGGATGACTGAGGAGGGCACCTGTGTATATGGATGACTGGGGTGGGCACCTGTGTATATGGATGACTGGGGCGGACACCTGTTTATATGGATGACTGGGGGGGGGGGGGGCACCTGTGTATATGGATGAGTGGGGGGGGGCACCTGTGTATATGGATGACTGGGGGGGGCACCTGTGTATATGGATGACTGGGGAGGGCACCTGTGTATATGGATGACTGGGGGAGGGCACCTGTGTATATGGATGACTGGGGGGGGGGCACCAGTGTATATGGATGACTGGGGGGGGCACCTGTGTATATGGATGACTGGGGGGGGGCACCTGTGTATATGGATGACTAGGGAGGGCACCTGTGTATATGGATGACTGGTGGGGCACCTGTGTATATGGATGACTGGTGGGGCACCTGTGTATATGGATGACTGGGGGGGGCACCTGTGTATATGGATGACTGGGGGGGGCACCTGTGTATATGGATGACTTGGGGAGGGAAGCACCTGTGTATATGGATGACTAGGGGAGGGGGGCACCTGTCTATATGGATATCTGGAGGGGCACCTGTGTATATGGATGACTGGGGAGGGCGCCTGTGTATATGGATGACTGAGAAGGGCGCCTGTGTATATGGATGACTGAGGAGGGCACCTGTGTATATGGATGACTGGGGCGGACACCTGTTTATATGGATGACTGGGGGGGGGGCACCTGTGTATATGGATGAGTGGGGGGGGGCACCTGTGTATATGGATGACTGGGGGGGGCACCTGTGTATATGGATGACTGGGGTGAGGGCACCTGTGTATATGGATGACTGGGGGGAGGGCACCTGTGTATATGGATGACTGGGGGGGGGCACCTGTGTATATAGATATCTGTGGGGGCACCTGTGTATATGGATGACTGAGAAGGGCGCCTGTGTATATGGATGACTGAGGAGGGCACCTGTGTATATGGATGACTGAGGGAGGGCGAGCACCTGTGTATATGGATGACTGCAGGGGGCACCTGTGTATATGGATGACTGGGGGGGGGCACTTGTGTATATGGATGACTGGGGGGGGCACTTGTGTATATGGATGACTGGGGGGGCACCTGTGTATATGGATGACTGGGGGGGCACCTGTGTATATGGATGACTGGGGGGGGGGGCACCTGTGTATATGGATGACTGGGGGGGCACCTGCGTATATGGATGACTGGGGGGGCACCTGTGTATATGGATGACTGGGGGGGCACCTGTATATATGGATGACTGGGGGGGGCATCTGTGTAAATGGATGACTGGGGGAGGGGGGCACCTGTGTATATGGATGACTGGGGGGGGTCACCTGTGTATATGGATGACTGGGGGAGGGAAGCACCTGTGTATATGGATGACTAGGGGAGGGGGGCACCTGTCTATATGGATATCTGGAGGGGCACCTGTGTATATGGATGACTGGGGAGGGCGCCTGTGTATATGGATGACTGAGAAGGGCGCCTGTGTATATGGATGACTGAGGAGGGCACCTGTGTATATGGATGACTGGGGTGGGCACCTGTGTATATGGATGACTGGGGCGGCCACCTGTTTATATGGATGACTGGGGGGGGCACCTGTGTATATGGATGAGTGGGGGGGGGGCACCTGTGTATATGGATGACTGGGGGGGGGCACCTGTGTATATGGATGACTGGGGAGGGCACCTGTGTATATGGATGACTGGGGGAGGGCACCTGTGTATATGGATGACTGGGGGGGGGGGGCACCTGTGTATATGGATGACTGGGGGGGGGGCACCTGTGTATATGGATGACTAGGGAGGGCACCTGTGTATATGGATGACTAGGGAGGGCACCTGTGTATATGGATGACTGGTGGGGCACCTGTGTATATGGATGACTGGGGGGGGGGGGCACCTGTGTATATGGATGACTGGGGGGGCACCTGTATATATGGATGACTGGGGTGAGGGCACCTGTGTATATGGATGACTGGGGGGGGCACCTGTGTATATGGATATCTGTGGGGGCACCTGTGTATATGGATGACTGAGAAGGGCGCCTGTGTATATGGATGACTGAGGAGGGCACCTGTGTATATGGATGACTGAGGGAGGGCGAGCACCTGTGTATATGAATGACTGCAGGGGGCACCTGTGTATATGGATGACTGGGGGGGGGGCACTTGTGTATATGGATGACTGGGGGGGGCACTTGTGTATATGGATGACTGGGGGGAGCACCTGTGTATATGGATGACTGTGGGGGGGCACCTGTGTATATGGATGACTGGGGGGGCACCTGTGTATATGGATGACTGGGGGGGCACCTGTGTATATGGATGACACGGGGGGGCACCTGTATATATGGATGACTGGGGGGGGCACCTGTGTAAATGGATGACTGGGGGAGGGGGGCACCTGTGTATATGGATGACTGGGGGAGGGAAGCACCTGTGTATATGGATGACTAGGGGAGGGGGGCACCTGTGTATATGGATATCTGGAGGGGCACCTGTATATATGGATGACTGGGGAGGGCGCCTGTGTATATGGATGACTGAGAAGGGCGCCTGTGTATATGGATGACTGAGGAGGGCACCTGTGTATATGGATGACTGGGAAGGCACCTGTGTATATGGATGACTGGGGTGGGCACCTGTGTATATGGATGACTGGGGCGGCCACCTGTTTATATGGATGACTGGGGCGGGCACCTGTGTATATGGATGACTGGGGGGGGGGGGGGCACCTGTGTATATGGATGACTGGGGGGGACACCTGTGTATATGGATGACTGGGGAGGGCACCTGCGTATATGGATGACTGGGGGGGGGGGGGCACCTGTGTATATGGATGACTGGGGGGGGGGGCACCTGTGTATATGGATGACGGGGGGGAGGGCACCTGTGTATATGGATGACTTGTGTGGCACCTGTGTATATGGATGACTGGGGGGAGGGCACCTGTGTATATGGATGACTGGTGGGGCACCTGTGTATATGGATGACTGGGGAGGGCACCTGTGTATATGGATGACTGGTGGGGCACCTGTGTATATGGATGACTGGGAAAGCACCTGTGTATATGGATGACTGGGGTGGGCACCTGTGTATATGGATGACTGGGGCGGCCACCTGTTTATATGGATGACTGGGGGGGGGGGCACCTGTTTATATGGATGACTGGGGGGGGGGGCACCTGTGTATATGGATGACTGGGGCGGGGCACCTGTGTATATGGATGACTGGGGAGGGCACCTGTGTATATGGATGACTGGGGGGAGGGCACCTGTGTATATGGATGACTGGGGGGGGGGGCACCTGTGTATGTGGATGACTGGGGGGGGGGGCACCTGTGTATGTGGATGACTGGGGGGGCACCTGTGTATATGAATGACTGGGGAGCACCTCTGTATACGGATGACTGGGTGGAGGCGCACCTCTGTATATGGATGACTTGGGAAGAGTGTTGCTCTATATTTATTGGCGGGCAGCTTGCGTGTGTACATAGGGCAGGGGAGGCGTCAGCTGTGATGTCTGTTGGTTTATTTCAGCTTCATCTTTCTTTTCTCTAACAGAAGAACGGCTTTGAACAATTCTGTATTAATTTTGTGAATGAGAAGCTTCAGCAGATCTTCATTGAGCTGACTCTGAAGGCGGAGCAGGTGAGGCGTCTGTTCGGGGAGGTGGCGATCCGTGCTAGTAGCGGCCCAGCGGATCCGCCCTGGTAGTGAACCGGCTGATCGCTCCTCTTCTCTTCCAGGAGGAGTATGTGCAGGAGGGGATCCGCTGGAATCCTATTGAGTATTTCAACAACAAGATTGTGTGTGACCTGATTGAGAATAAAGTGGTGAGTTTGCAGACCTCCTGGGAATGAGGGGGGGGGGGGGGGGGGCAGTGTGGATCATCCATGTGGTCTTATTCTTTTCACAGAACCCTCCAGGAATTATGAGCGTCTTGGACGACGTCTGTGCTACAATGCACGCCAAGGGAGAAGGCGCCGACCAGACACTTCTGCAGAAACTCCAGTCAGCCATTGGGAGCCACGAGCACTTCAACAGTTGGAATAAAGGATTTATCATCCATCACTATGCAGGAAAGGTGAGGAACGGCCCTATATGGAGTAACAGAAGGCACATACGACCGGTAGATACCACGGAGCAGTAGACCCTGGTGGTGTCGGTTGCATTGAGTGGAATGAATCTTTTGGTATGAAAAAATGAAGTGACGGACATTCTTCTAACTAATGGAATTAGATACGTAAAGGGAGAATACCCAACGCAAGCTAATTATTGCGTGATTGTGCCCATCCAGGTCTCGTACACGGCTGAGGGATTCTGTGAGCGGAACAGAGACGTTTTATTCACTGACCTCATTGAACTGATGCAAAGCAGCGAAATGTGAGTTACCGGCGGGGATGAGACCAGCTTGGCTTAGGTACCTCCAGCAGCTTCGTAGCTCAGACGGGAGTCTCTCATGGTTTGAGAGTAGAGGCGATTCCCACAGTCCGGTGGTTGCCATTATCAGCACATTTATTCTGACGCTGTCCATCATGTCTTCTGTTCTTCAGACCTTTTATCAGAGAACGCTTCTCAGAAAATCTCAATGCTGATAAGAAAGGACGTCCAACCACGGCCAGCAATAAGATCAAGGTGATCAATCACCACCTCTGTGGGTCCTTCTATCATTATTAGTGCCCCCAGCTTTCCGTGAGCGATTCGTGTCTTTGTGGTGGGCTATATGTACAGCTTGCTGCCTTGCATTTTAGGTGGGGGACACTACTTGGCTGGGGCTCCTGGTTTCTCTGCTGGAGTCTGTATGTAAAGTTCTGCATTTGTAGTCTCAATGTAACATTTCATGTTTCTCTGTAAGGTTCTGTGTTACTCAGTTGGGGGTCTCTGTGTGACGTTTAGTGTTTCTCTTTTGGGGGATCTGTTTAAAGTTTGGTCTATGATCCAAACTTCAGATCAGCAGAGAACTAGAAAGCCATCTAGGTCTTATGGCAATAATACAGACATTATTATATGACTACATCGCGGCTGTCTCCAACTTGACTAACTACTTGGGGCTCTCTATTCAGACCACTCTTGGGTCGCTACTTTACAGTGACTTTAATATTTTCTCTTCTCTAAGAAACAAGCCAATGACTTGGTCCAAACCTTGATGAAGTGCACCCCCCACTACATACGCTGCATCAAGCCCAACGAGACTAAGAAACCGCGTGACTGGGAGAACAGCAGGTAGTCAGAATAAGGGGTTAATCTGAGGCCCATTATATAACAGATATCGGACTCTGAGTCTAACTTTTTTTTTCATCCAGAGTGAAACATCAGGTAGAATATTTAGGTCTTCGAGAGAACATCCGTGTACGACGTGCGGGATACGCTTATCGTAGAGTCTTCCAGAAGTTTCTTAATCGGTATAGAGTAATACGTCGCATGCACATATGTACAGTAGGTGCTGCATTCTCAAGTACCAGCGAATTTATACCCAATGTACGTATCTGAAGGTATGCCATACTGACACGAGAGACATGGCCAGAATGGAGAGGAGACGAGAAGAAAGGAGTTCTCCATCTGCTGCAGTCAGTGAACATGGACTCTGATCAGTACCAGCTTGGCAAAACCAAAGTGTTCATCAAAGCCCCGGAATCTGTATGTATGGGAGGGTAGTTCATCAAAGCCCCGGAATCTGTATGTATGGGAGGGTAGTTCATCAAAGCCCCGGAATCTGTATGTATGGGAGGGTAGTTCATCAAAGCCCCGGAATCTGTATGTATGGGAGGGTAGTTCATTTACAGACTCCGTATGTGATAAAGTTCCTCACCGTTGCTTTGTTTATTTAGCTTTTCTTGTTGGAAGAAATGAGGGAGAGGAAATACGACAGCTTTGCGCGTGTTATTCAGAAAGCCTGGCGCAAGCACACAGCTGTACGCAAGTACATCCGTATGAGAGAGGAAGGTAAGTATCTGGATGGAATGACCGTAGTGATAAGCCATCTCAGAGCCACAGTTTATTTGATCTGTCCATCACCAGCTTCCACTATTGTCTTGAACAAGAAGGAAAGGCGAAGGAACAGCATCAACAGGAACTTTGTGGGGGATTACATTGGGATGGATGGTCGGCCGGAGTTGCGCCAGTTTGTAGGGCGCAGAGAACGGATTGATTTTGCTGACACAGTAGTGAAGTATGATCGACGTTTCAAGGTAAGGAACCCAACCTGTATACACCAGGACATTCCTCACTGAAGCTCGGACGGAGATTCAAGTGATGTCCTTAACAGTATTGCTCTGATGTAGACACTGAAGCGAGACTTGGTGTTGACTCCCAAATGCCTGTATCTGATTGGTCGAGAAAAAGTGAAACAAGGACCAGAGAAGGGTCAAATAAAAGAGGTTCTGAAGAGGAAGATAGAGCTGAAGGATATTCAGTCTGTATCTTTAAGGTGATTATCATCTTCAGTCCCAAACTTGGCTTGACAGGTTGACAAATGTGTATTCCGTTGGCTAGTGATAACCATAAGTGGTGTTCTCTCCACAGTGCGCGGCAGGATGACTTTCTCATAATTCATGAAGCGCAGTATGACAGCCTCCTGGAGAGTGTCTTTAAGACAGAGTTTCTCAGTCTTCTTTACAAGCGATATGAGGAGAGTACGCAGAGGAAGCTGCCACTCGGATTCAGCAACCAGTAAGTTGTGGTGGAGGTTTAGTGAAGAATTAGCAGCTTCTCTTTGTTCATCCTTGTAGATGAAGTGAGATTAAGATTCCCTTACCTCCTAGGCTGGAGTTTAAGGTGAAAAAAGAAGGGTGGACACCTTGGGGGGCTGCTGGGTCTCGACAAATCCAGTTCCAGGTAGGAACAAATGATGTGGCATCTCTCAAGGTAGCAGGAAAGGCCCTGGTGGTTAGCATCGGAACAGGATTACCCTCAAATTCTCGTAAGTAAATTCTCAATTAATGTAGAAGTAACAAGCACGGAAAATATTGGAAGGCACGTGTTTTTGACTCTCTGGCTTCTATAGGACCCACCCGGAGAGATAACAGAAAAAGCCAGTATCTTGATGGTCGGGGTAAAGCTGCAGGCCATGGTCAGTGTACAGTGAATAGTCCTGCATGTTTTTCAGTCATGGACGCGTTCTGTACATAAATGTACCTTGACGTTTTGTATTCTGTTTCGTACTTAGGAGTGCCACAAGCCAATAAAGGCAGCAGGAATGCCCGTCCTCGGCTGACACAAAGATTGTCATTCACATCCCGTCAGAGCAGTGTAGAGCAGCCCAGCTTACCAAGACAAGGGGCCAGTCCTAGAGCCAAAGCACCACCTGTAAACATGGACTTAGGCTTCATGAACGTCCCTGACAAGGGTGTGGCCGGGTGAGAATGGTGGAAGGGGTCACAGATGAGTAATAGTAAGAGAAGGAAGGTGGGAAAAGACTGAAGAGAACAGATCAATGGTCTGCACCCTGAACAGGATGTAAATCTAACTGGCATCATGGGAAGTATATAGATAGGGATGCTGCCCCAATTTGCGACAAAACCAAATTTACGCAATGTTGACAGAAGTGTTGGGACACAAATAGAAGGTGATGAAATTTGATTATATTCACATTTATCAATACAATGTTGGACCGCTTTTGGCCTCAGTGACTGCAGGCACCATCAGCGGCCGCTTTCCACCAAATTCCCATAGATGTATGGAGGGATTTGCCTTCATTCCTCCAGGAGAGCTTCTGCTAGTGATACCACATTCTAGTTTGTCCCAAAGATGCTCGATGGGCTTGAGATCCAGACTTTGGGCTGTCCAATGAAGTTTGCAGACATTCTGCTCCTCAAACCTGTGTGCTGTATGTTCATAGAGTAAAGTCGGGAGAGACATGACGCTGTACCCAAGTATTGCCACATTATCCCGAGTGGCTCTATACCCATTGATGCTAAGGGTGGTTTTCACTATGACTAATGGCCTTAGTCCTTCCCAGTAGACACACCTGCACACCATAACAAAACCTCCTCGAAACTTCAGCAATCTGATCGGAAGATGGTGTTCTGTAATTCATCTGTCCACAACTCTTGCTTCCCTTTGTTTACAATCAGACGCTCCAAGCACCATCGCAGGCGCCGCTTCGCATGCCATTCCCTACGGATGTTCCAGTGGCCTGTGAGACCTCCTGCGCGATGGCAGACTGTGTGTGATGCCTTCACAGCTGGTACAAGGCTTCGTAGTCTACGTTCTGTCAGTTTTACGAGGTCTCCCTGAACATGGCTGCCCCGCACACACTGGATGGTCTCCATTTCCCAAAAACATAGCCAACAGTGGATTCTGGAAGGTCCAAAAGCTGCGATGTCCATACTGATTGATTGGTGACACCCCACTGCCAAACCCCGTTGTCGGCTCTACACCTGGTGACATCCCCCCGCCAGACCTAGTTGTCGGCTCTACACACGCTGACATCCCTCGCCCCTGCCAGAGCCCATTGTCGGCTCTACATCCACGGACAACCCCACCACCACCAGCACCAGACCCCGTTGTTGGTTCTACACCCGGTGACATTCCCCCCCGCCAGACCCCGTTGTCGGCTCTACATCTGGGGGTCTCTGAAGGCTTTTGCATAATCCGCCTTTTTTATATCTTATGCTCGCACATCTGATTTGCATCTCCCCTTTGCCCAACAGCACAGGATTGATGAGGGGGGGGGTGGGGGGGGTCTAATACTTTTGTCAACATAATCTACATCACAGGACTCTAACACAAGTCCATTCAGTAGAACCTCTGGAAGCTGAAAACTGTGGTAGAGTAGAATGTGTCCGGGGAATATTATGGGTAATGCCATACAGCCCACGGATGAGAGTGGCTCAGTCTGTGGGCTCCAAACAGATCTTGTGTAACACATGTATTGCCTTCTAGAGTGCTCCGAAGGCTTTCAAAAGAAATAAAACCGGTGCCTGGTGGAGGGAGAGCTAAGCCAACACCAAAACCCAAGCCCCAGCCTCAACTACCCCGCTGTCGAGCGCTGTATGCCTATGATGCGCAGGACACGGATGAGCTTAGTTTCAATGCAGAGGACGTCCTGGAGATTGTCAGAGAAGGTGCGTAAGTCACAGTGAGGGTTGGCGATTTTAATCTGTTCCTGACATACTGTTGTAGATTCATACATGTAGGTCCAGACTCAGGCCAGTTTATACACAGGTTCCAGTGATTGTGGCTAACGGGGTTTGTAAAAATGAGGTGATATAGGCATTCAGTGGTGCTTTTTACAGCCTTGGTCCAGGTCCTTTATGTGACTTCAGCCTTGGTTGCACTTATACCATCCTTATGGCCGCTTCCTCTCTTCTGCAGATCCATCTGGCTGGTGGCAGGGCAGAATTCGAGGCCGGGAAGGTCTGTTTCCAGGTAATTACGTGGAGAGGATCTGACACCTGTGTCCATTGGCTGCTCGGCGCGTGGAGAGATCATCCAGTTTCCCTATATCTACCAAATAAAGCTTTTATGTAATAGTGGCTGGCTGTCCTTATCAGGGATCAGTCATGTTTTTATCACTCATTTTTATATATGTGCTGCGGCAAATTCTATTTATCGAACTGCCAATAAATCATCCCGCAGCGTATCTGTGGTTGTCTCTCATGGTCTGATACAAAATGCAGCCACATGCCGCTCTGGTGCGATGCTACCGATAGTCATCCTCTATAGTGGCTGTCATTACTGCACATCCCGCTCTGGTCCTACGCTAATGATAGGCATCCTCTGTAGTGGCCGTCGTTACTACACATCCCACTCTGTGCGATACTAGTGATAGTCGTCCTCTGCAGTGTCTGTGATTATTACACATCTGGTTCTGGTGCGAGGCTAGTGATAGTCATCCTGTCTGTAATTATTACACATCCCGCTCTGGTGCATCGCTGGCGATTGTCATCCTCTAAAGTGGCCGTTGTTACTACACATCCCACTGTGCTGCGAAGCTGGTGATAGTCATCCTCCGTAGTGGCTGTAGTTATTACACATCCCGCTCTGGTGCAACGTTGGTGATAGTCATCCTCCATAGTGGCAGTCATTACTACACATCCGGTTCTGGTGCAAGGCTAGTGCTAGTCATCCGCTGCAGTGGCTGTTGTTACTACACATCCCGCTCTGGTACGATGCTGGTGATAGTCATCCTCCATATTGGCAGTCATTACTACACATCCCGCTCTGGTGCAACGCTGGTTATAGTCATCCTCCATAGTGGCCATCGTTACTACACATCCGGTTCTAGTGCGACGCTAGTGATAAGGACTGCCACTATGGAGGATGACTACAACACATCCCGCTGTGGTGCAACGCTGGTGATAGTCATCCTCCATAGTGGCCGTCGTTACTACACATCTGGTTCTGGTGCGAGGCTAGTGATAGTCATCCTCCATAGTGGCAGTCATTACTACACATCCGGTTCTGGTGCAGTCATCCTCCATAGTGGCCGTTGTTACTACAAATCTGGTTCTGGTGCGAGGCTAGCGATAGTCATCCTCCATAGTGGCAGACATTACTACACATCCCGCTCTTGTGTGAGGCTAGTGATAGTCATCCTCCATAGTGGCAGACATTACTACACATCCCGCTCTGGTGCGACGCTGGTGATAGTCATCCTCCGTAGTGGCTGTAGTTATTACACATCCCGCTCTGGTGCAATGCTGGTTATAGTCATCCTCCATAGTGGCCGTCATTACTACACATCCAGTTCAGGTTCGAGGCTAGTGATAGTCATCCTCCATAGTGGCAGTCATTACTACACATCCCACTGTGCTGAGATGCTGGTGATAGTCATCCTCCATAGTGGCCGTCATTACTACACATCCCGCTCTGGTGTGACGCTCATATTTTGCATCCGTGTCCATTACTACATGTCCTGCTACAGTTGCACCAATAGAAAATGGTCATTCTCCGTCTCAGCTGTCATTGCTACAAATTCCACTCATCAATGGCCGTTCCTGCTCCAAATGCAGAGACAGACAACATTCAAACTCTGTATCAGCAGATGTTACTACACCTCCCATATCAATTCCCTCCTTGCATTCCGTGAAGAACCTCCATGTGGTACAATGGACCTTCTCTACAGCACCCCATTAGGTTGACATATTCACCCGTGAACCATGGGAAGCAGGCTTTATTATACACGTGATTGGTTGAGCTTCATATAAAAAGGTTAATGTAGTAAAATGAAAACTGCAAAACCACATTTACAATCAAAACCGAAGGGATGAGCTGAAGCACCCACCCAGCGTATTCACACATCGGGAAGAGCTGGCCAGAGGTGGGGACATTGGGCTAGTGTACTGACCCCCTCAGTCCCCCCAGGACACACACACCCACCCTATACCATGTGTTGCTGGGGGACCATAGCTGGGAATGGGCTTGCGATAGAGCGGCTTCCTGCAGCTCTCACAGAGAACATAGTGGAAGCAGCAATTACAACATATAAATAAGATCCCCTGTACAGAAACGTAAAAATTGTTCTAGTCTGGAGCCGTGTGCAGAAAAATAGAGACCTTTCTAATCCATGTAGTTTACATATTTATAGGGTGCGTCGCCTGTGGAGCCGGGCTCAGTGCTTATCATCTCATGGAGAAATGGGGAGCATTGAAGGTTCACGGAGCCCGCCATCAGCATTGTGGGCTCTGTACTTGGCCGGGATGGTTTGGGTCATAACAGTAAGGCACTTTGTGGGTTTTATAACCATGGAGTAGAGTCCAGCAGAGTGGGGCGCCCCTCGTATAATCTTGACCCCACTGTTCGCTCAGTTGTCCGTTCCACAGCTCTGCCGCTGCTTGATAAAGGCCATACCATGTGTGCGGAAGTGGGTGTTCAGGTTGAGCTGACTGTCGAAGCTTTTATTGCAAACCTGGCAGGTGAGTCGACCGTCTGAGGACTCTTCCAGCTTTTGGGTGGGCTCTGGCTCCTCCTCGACCACGTCCTTCATTTTGTGCATCATGAAGCGATGGCGGCTCAGGGAGCCCTGGGAGGTGAAGCACATGCCGCACTCTCGGCACTGGTAAGAGCTCTCGCTGGTACAGTGTTGGGGGATGTGCTGCCGGAAGTCGGCCAGGCTGCTGGTTTTATAGCCGCAAGCTCGGCACTGGAAGCTGCGCTTCGGTTTCTGCAGGGCAGGCTTGCTTTTCAGTGGTTCATCGCTCCCGGAGTCATCGGATGATAGTTTCCTTTTTTTGGAGGAGACCTGCGGAATCGAGTTCAGAGATTCTTAGTTTACATGGCAGAACGTGTTAACCCTGTAATAAATGAAAAAAATAAATATATAATACATATACACTCTTTGCCAAAAAACAAAAAAAACAGTCTGCCCCCAGAAGAAGTTGTTGCTCTGCTGTAAAATCTGTCCTGCAGTTCCATCTCAGGCAGATATGTAATGATGATTAGATGGATGGTCTTGTCACGGGAGACCCTAAAAGTGGTGTGTCCCCCCCCCCACCTTGGCCTATAAAAGGCTCTCGGAGGCTCCTTGTGTGTAGTGAGCTCTTCTTCTGCTTGTGTAGAGCTTGTTGACCACTAGACACCTCTACGACGCAGAGAAGAGATTTCACCCGTTACCAGAGTCTGAAAGGGGCGCATTATTGGGATGTGAGAAGCTGGATGGTCATATCGACAAATTGTCCCCCTGGACCGTTCCAACCAGACTGTTAGGAGGTGTTGGGACCAGTGGATGGAGGCACACAAGGTGACCGGGCTCAGGATGCCCCCTACAGACCACCAGTAGAGAGGAGCGTCTGATCATCCGACAAGCGCGAACTGTTTCGTTGTCCGCCATCGTTACACCCCTGTTTCTGTCAGAACCATTTCCAGGCGCTTGGTTGAAGGATATTTGGTCTCACGGCCTCCATTACATGTATGACCTCTGACCCCACTGTTGCCTCCGTTTGCAGTGGTGTTGTGAACAATGAAACTGGCCGCTACGGAGGGGAACCGGGTTGTCTTCAGCGATGAATTCGTTTGGGTGAGGGAGACGTCAGTATTCGTATCTGGAGACCTCGGGGTGAGCGCCTCAATTCTGCCCCCTGCTGGTGTGATGGTCTGTGGGTGGTACAGTCAGTCACCCCTAGTGGTGGTAGGAGAGACAATGACAGCTCAGCGATATGTTCAGGACATCCTGCAGCCACATGTGTTCATCTCATGGCAGCTTCCAAGAGGCAGCAGGATAATGCTCGGCCACAGACACAAGGGGGGGTTACACTTCCGTGCCCGGTCGCCAGTTGGGGGCGCCGTCAGCGCCCAAACTAAACCTGGATTAGTCGTTGAAGACAGCCCGGTTCCCCTCCAAAAGCGTCCAGTTTCATCATTCACGATACTACTGCCACTGGAAGAGACAGAGGGAACTGCAGGCTGAGTTTTGCAGCAAAATGACAACTTCTTCAAGGGGCTGGATTGTTTTTGTTTACACAAAGAGTGCATGTGTATATCCCCAGAATCTCGCCGTTCTCCTACCTGCGATTTACTGCCATTCCGAGAGACTAGGACCTCCTGACTCCGTGCCTGGTCTGTCACTTTGATGCCGTGACGCACCTGGATATGCTTCTCCAGTATGAGGCGGCTGCTGAAGGTGCGCTTCCCTTCCGTGCAGTACCTGATGGGCGAGGGGAGTACAATCAGCCATTGTAGATTAAAGGGGTTGTACCAAAATTGCAAGTTACCTCATATCCAAAGAATAGGGTATAAGTTGCTGATCGGTGGGGGTCTTTTACACTAACGCCAAACTCCAGAATGGGACTGCCGTGACCCTCCTTGTCACTGCAGGCGTCGCTTCTCCATGCACAGTTATATCAATGGAGGGCTGCCTGAGCATTTGCGGTCAGTGCTCCATTAATTTCAATGGGGCTGACGGAAATACCTGAGCGGGTGTTACTTGGGTATCGCAGCAGTTCCCCTGAAAACGAATGGAGTGCTAGTGTACTTCTGCGACCAGCGCTCCATTCAGTCTACTCTGGACTGTGAAGGGTGAAGTAACCGCCCAAGAGAGGAGGTGGGGGACATGAGACCCCTGTGGATAGGGGGGGGTTAATGGTACAGCAAAGGCGGTGCCCAGCATGCACATACCTGCAGGGGTACACTCGCTTAATGCCTTCGTGATTGACTCTGACATGCCGCCGCAGACTGGGTGCAGAGCAAAAGGAGCGCTCGCAAAGACGACATGGAAACTTCTTCACAGACTAGAAAATAGCAGAAGAGGGTGAACAAGCAGCAGACCCCCAATATACTCAGCCCCAATCTACATACCAACCACCGTCTCCTCATCTCGATTCCTGACCTTTCCGTGCTCCTTCTTCATGTGCAGCACATACTCGTCCCTCTCGGGGAACCAGGAGTGACAGATCCCGCAGGTGCAGCAGTTGCTCCTCTGTCTAGGAGCACCCGGCTTCTGCTGATCTTTTGTTTTGCTCTTCTTCTTCACTTCGGGGGAGCTTGGTGTATCTGAAGATGACGACGACTCTACTTCGGCCTCTGGTTCAGGGTCGGACTGCTTACTGACCGGAATCTCCATGGGCTCTGGCTTGGGGGTGAGAAGCTCCTGCGACTGAGGGGGGTCCTCCTTCACCACACTGTTATGTGTCGTCTGCAAGAGGCAGGTCACAAGCTGTAAGCTCCGCCACCCGCTCATACACAAGTCACAAGTGCTTAGCTCCCGCCACCCGCTCATACACCAGTTAGCTCCCGCCACCCGCTCATACACTGGTCACAAGCGGTCAGCTCCCACCACCCGCTCATGCACAGGTCACAAGTGGTCAGCTCCCGCCACCTGCTCATACACCAGTTAGCTCCCGCCACCTGCTCATACACCAGTTAGCTCCCGCCACCTGCTCATACACCAGTCAGCTCCCTCCACCCGCTCATACACTGGTCAGCTCTCACCACCTGCTCATACACAGGTCACAAGTGCTCAACTCCTGACACCCCACTCATACACAGGGCACAAGCGCTCAGCTCCCGTTACGTGCTCATACACCGGTCAGCCTCAGGCCACCGGCTCATACACTGGTCACAAGTGCTCAGCTCCCGCCACCCACTCATACGCTGGTCAGCTCCCGCCACCCACTCATACGCTGGTCAGCTCCCGCCAGCCGCTCATACGCTGGTCAGCTCCCGCCAGCCGCTCATACGCTGGTCAGCTCCCGCCAGCCGCTCATACGCTGGTCAGCTCCCGCCAGCCGCTCATACGCTGGTCAGCTCCCGCCAGCCGCTCATACGCTGGTCAGCTCCCGCCAGCCGCTCATACGCTGGTCAGCTCCCGCCAGCCGCTCATACGCTGGTCACCTCCCGCCAGCCGCTCATACGCTGGTCACCTCCCGCCAGCCGCTCATACGCTGGTCACCTCCCGCCAGCCGCTCTCACGCTGGTCACCTCCCGCCAGCCGCTCATACGCTCGTCAGCTCTCGCCACCTGCTCATACACCGGTCACAAGCGGTCAGCTCACGCCACTCACTCATACGGCGGTCAGCTCTCGACACCTGCTCATACACTGGTCACAAGTGCTCAGCTCCCGCCACCCACTCATAAGCTGGTCAGCTCCCGTCACCCGCTGGTCTGCTCTCACAACCTGCTCATACATAGGTCACAAGCGGTCAGCTCCCGCCAGCCGCTCAGGGGCTGGTCCGCTCCCGCCAGCCGCTCAGGGGGCTGGTCCGCTCCCGCCAGCCGCTCAGGGGGCTGGTCCGCTCCCGCCAGCCGCTCAGGGGGCTGGTCCGCTCCCGCCAGCCGCTCAGGGGCTGGTCCGCTCCCGCCAGCCGCTCAGGGGCTGGTCCGCTCCCGCCAGCCGCTCAGGGGCTGCGGTCAGCCCCCGCCACCCGCTCACGCTGCGGTCAGCCCCCGCCGCCCGCTCACGCTGCGGTCAGCCCCCGCCGCCCGCTCACGCTGCGGTCAGCCACCGCCACCCGCTCACGCTGCGGTCAGCCCCCGCCACCCGCTCACGCTGCGGTCAGCCCCCGCCACCCGCTCACGCTGCGGTCAGCCCCCGCCACAAGCTCACGCTGCGGTCAGCCCCCGCCACAAGCTCACGCTGCGGTCAGCCCCCGCCACAAGCTCACGCTGCGGTCAGCCCCAGCCACAAGCTCACGCTGCGGTCAGTCCCAGCCACAAGCTCACACTGCGGTCAGCCCCCGCCACAAGCTCACACTGCGGTCAGCTCCCGCCACCTGCTCATACGCCGGTCAGCTCCCGCCACCTGCTCATACGCCGGTCAGCTCCCGCCACCTGCTCATACGCCGGTCAGCTCCCGCCACCTGCTCATACGCCGGTCCGCTCCCGCCACCTGCTCATACGCCGGTCCGCTCCCGCCACCTGCTCATACGCCGGTCCGCTCCCGCCACCTGCTCATGGGCCGGTCCGCTCCCGCCAGCCGCTCAGGGGCCGGTCCGCTCCCGCCAGCCGCTCAGGGGCCGGTCAGCTCCCGCCAGCCGCTCAGGGGCCGGTCAGCTCCCGCCAGCCGCTCAGGGGCCGGTCAGCTCCCGCCAGCCGCTCAGGGGCCGGTCAGCTCCCGCCAGCCGCTCAGGGGCCGGTCAGCTCCCGCCAGCCGCTCAGGGGCCGGTCAGCTCCCGCCAGCCGCTCAGGGGCCGGTCAGCTCCCGCCAGCCGCTCAGGGGCCGGTCAGCTCCCGCCAGCCGCTCAGGGGCCGGTCAGCTCCCGCCAGCCGCTCAGGGGCCGGTCAGCTCCCGCCAGCCGCTCAGGGGCCGGTCAGCTCCCGCCAGCCGCTCAGGGGCCGGTCAGCTCCCGCCAGCCGCTCAGGGGCCGGTCAGCTCCCGCCACCTGCTCATACGCCGGTCAGCTCCCGCCACCTGCTCATACGCCGGTCCGCTCCCGCCAGCCGCTCAGGGGCCGGTCAGCTCCCGCCAGCCGCTCAGGGGCCGGTCAGCTCCCGCCAGCCGCTCAGGGGCCGGTCAGCTCCCGCCAGCCGCTCAGGGGCTGGTCAGCTCCCGCCAGCCGCTCAGGGGCTGGTCAGCTCCCGCCAGCCGCTCAGGGGCTGGTCAGCTCCCGCCAGCCGCTCATACTGTGGTCAGCTCCCGCCAGCCGCTCATACTGCGGTCAGCTCTCGACACCTGCTCATGCGCTGGTCACAAGTGCTCAGCTCCAGCCAACCGCTCATGCGCTGGTCACAAGTGCTCAGCTCCCGCCACCGGCTCATAGGCTGGTCACAAGTGCTCAGCTCCCGCCACCCGCTGGTCACAAGTGCTCAGCCCCCGCCTCCCGCTCATACTGCGGTCAGCCCCCGCCTCCCGTCATACTGCGGTCAGCCCCCGCCTCCCGTCATACTGCGGTCAGCCCCCGCCTCCCGTCATACTGCGGTCAGCCCCCGCCTCCCGTCATACTGCGGTCAGCCCCCGCCTCCCGTCATACTGCGGTCAGCCCCCGCCTCCCGTCATACTGCGGTCAGCCCCCGCCTCCCGTCATACTGCGGTCAGCCCCCGCCTCCCGTCATACTGCGGTCAGCCCCCGCCACAAGCTCATACTGCGGTCAGCCCCCGCCACAAGCTCATACTGCGGTCAGCCCCCGCCACAAGCTCATACTGCGGTCAGCCCCCGCCACAAGCTCATACTGCGGTCAGCCCCCGCCACAAGCTCATACTGCGGTCAGCCCCCGCCACCTGCTCATACTGCGGTCAGCTCCCGCCACCTGCTCATACTGCGGTCAGCTCCCGCCACCTGCTCATACTGCGGTCAGCTCCCGCCACCTGTTCATACTGCGGTCAGCTCCCGCCACCTGCTCATACTGCGGTCAGCTCCCGCCACCTGCTCATACGCCGGTCAGCTCCCGCCACCTGCTCATACGCCGGTCAGCTCCCGCCACCTGCTCATACGCCGGTCAGCTCCCGCCACCTGCTCATACGCCGGTCAGCTCCCGCCACCTGCTCATACGCCGGTCAGCTCCCGCCACCTGCTCATACGCCGGTCAGCTCCCGCCACCTGCTCATACGCCGGTCAGCTCCCGCCACCTGCTCATACGCCGGTCAGCTCCCGCCACCTGCTCATACGCCGGTCAGCTCCCGCCACCTGCTCATACGCCGGTCAGCTCCCGCCACCTGCTCATACGCCGGTCAGCTCCCGCCACCTGCTCATACGCCGGTCAGCTCCCGCCACCTGCTCATACGCCGGTCAGCTCCCGCCACCAGCTCATACGCCGGTCAGCTCCCGCCACCTGCTCATACGCTGGTCAGAAGTGTTTAGCTCCCGCCACCCACTCATAAGCTGGTCAGCTCCCGTCACCTGCACATACACAGGTCACAAGCGGTCAGCTCCTGCCACCCACTCATACGCGGGTCAGCTCTCGCCACCTGCTCATACGCCGGTCAGCTCCCGCCACCTGCTCATACGCCGGTCAGCTCCCGCCACCTGCTCATACGCCGGTCAGCTCCCGCCACCTGCTCATACGCCGGTCAGCTCCCGCCACCTGCTCATACGCCGGTCAGCTCCCGCCACCTGCTCATACGCCGGTCAGCTCCCGCCACCTGCTCATACGCCGGTCAGCTCCCGCCACCTGCTCATACGCTGGTCAGAAGTGTTTAGCTCCCGCCACCCACTCATAAGCTGGTCAGCTCCCGTCACCTGCACATACACAGGTCACAAGCGGTCAGCTCCTGCCACCCACTCATACGCGGGTCAGCTCTCGCCACCCGCTCATATGCTGGTCAGCTCTCACTTCCTGCTCATACACTGGTCACAAGTGCTTACCTTCCGCCACCCGCTCATACGGGTGTACAAGTGCTCAGCTCCAGCCAACCGCTCATACACAAGTCAGCTCCGGTCACCTGCTCATACACTGGTCACAAGTGTATCCCGCTCATGCTACGCTCAGCTCCCGCCACCCGCTCATGCTACGCTCAGCTCCCGCCACCCGCTCATGCTACGCTCAGCTCCCGCCACCCGCTCGTACACCAGTCAGCTCCCGCCACCCGCTCGTACACCAGTCAGCTCCCGCCACCCGCTCGTACACCAGTCAGCTCCCGTCACCCGATCATACACAGGTCACAAGTGCTCAGCTCTTGCCACCCACTCATACTGCGGTCAGCTCCCACCACCCGCTCATACACAGGTCACAAGTGCTCAGCTCTGCCACCTGCTCATACACAGGTCACAAGTGCTCAGCTCTGCCACCCGCTCATACACAGGTCACAAGTGCTCAGCTCTGCCATCAGCTCATACACAGGTCAGCTCCCACCACCCGATCATGCCTCGGTCAGCTCCGACCACCCGCTCATATACTGGTCACAAGTGCTCAGCTCCAGCCACCCACTCCACTATGAGCGCCTCCTACCTTTAGGTGCTCCAGCATGGTGCGCTTCTGGGCAAATAGCAAAGGGCAGTCCGGGCATTTAAAGACGCTAACCCTCTGGTTTCCCAGCTGCTGGTCAAAATGTGCATGATCCAAATGGGAGCACAGCAAAGGTTTGTGGGTAAAAACGGTATCACACATAGCACATTTATAGATCATCCTGGTGAAATAAGAAAACATAATTAGAAGTTGTGATAATATGTGAACCCCCTGCGCTGATGCGATTCACCATGCTGAGAACCGTAAGGCTGGCGGCTTCCTCCTGATGGGCTGATGAGTGTCGGAAATTCAGAAGACGGGCGGATGACGCTGAGCATTTCTTGCTTACTAAATCCAATTAGGCCGGGCTCACACGACCGGGTCAGATTCCGCATGTGGGAGCCTGTGACCCTGTGTAGGGCACTAACCTGTATTGCGGATGACCGTGGAGGCTCGCAGGCGGATAGTGCCATACAGGTTTGTTTTTTCCCCACTTTTTGTATTTCCTGTGCCATCGCTAAGCAATGACATGGGCATCCGCGGCCCATATACAATATTAATTGCATATGGACTGCCGGTCGGGCACCTCCATTGACATCAATGGAGACCGTATACGTGGATTCTGTGGTAAAGTACAGTGTGCTGTGATTTTTCTCCCACTTGCGGAATATGCAATTCGTATCCACGAGTGTGAAGGAAATATGGAAAGTACATGCCTTTCAATGCTTGGGTTGTACCGCGGATCATCTGTGAGGATGGCAATCGTGAAAACCGCAATTCAAATCCGGTCGTGTGAGACCGGCCTAAAAGTCATGGTAGCATTTCACAGAATCACCGGTTGACGCGTTTCTGGCCTGTACTGTTGCTTGCGGGGAGGGATGCTGGGTTCTTCACACAACACATATGGAAGGACTCAACCTGACATTACATCGTATTATACGTGACGTATACGCTCCAGGCAATGGGCTGTAATCATTGAACCCCATCAGGTCCTACTTCAGCTAGGAGAGAGGACGGGACGTTCAGAAACGCGTCAGCAGGTTCACATAACCAGTGAAATGTTGCAGCGAGGATCATTAATGGACTCCATAAAGAAGAGATGGTTGGATGTTGCGCAGGGTCATTCGCCGCCATGTCCTTTGGCTCACATCCCTCATTGCTCTGACCACATCTAAGCCCACGTTCCTTCCCATATGCCGCCTCACCACAATTGCTACCACTTACTTGGCCTGTTGGTTGCTGAATCCTGGATGTTGGGTGTAGATGTGGGCATGAGCACTAGGCGCAGATTTAAAGGCCATGGGGCAGACTGGGCACTTATGAAAGACCTCACAATGCGAAGTCTGGATGTGAGACTTGATAGAGTTGACTCCTCCAAATACGACGGCGCAGCTCTGGCACCTGCATGAGTACAGATAAGGTCAGTAATAAGCAGCGGGCCCCTCAGTCCTAGCAAGCAATTGGCCCTTTAACCCCTTCCCTCCCCAGGACGTAAGCTTATGTCCTAAGGATGGTGTGGGCTCAGAAACGAAGCGCGCGACATCGGCAGCAGGCACCAGCTGTAACAACGGCGATGGGTGAGAACACCGATCCCTGCTGTTAACACCTTACTTTTTGTTGTTTAGTTAGCCTCCCAAAAAACTTCAATTAAAGTGATCAAAAAAGCTGTATGCACCCCAAAATGGTACGAAAGTAAACTACAGCTTGTCATGCAAAAAAAGAAGCCCCCACAGAGCTCCGTCCATGAAAAAAAAAATCTATAGAACTTTAAAACGCAGCGATGCAAAAAAAAAGTTTGAAAAAAAAGTGCAAAAAAAAAAAAAAACACTATTGTCATAGCCTTAGGTGCAAAATAGGCCGTGTAACTAAGCGGTTAAAAAGAGAACCTGTCACCAGAATCACAGGCAGCATGAACCCAGGACAGGTATGTATACAGCGCACATGTATGTCCTATTCTGAGTCATGGGGGTGGCGCCGTGTTGGCTTCACCACACCTGGATGGCCTGGAGCGATCGCTCTCCCTATGTAAGACATACAAAGGTGGTGCGTGTGGTTTCCCTTTAAGTGAATACCTGTAGCCAATCCTACGAGAGAAATGTAGACAGGTCTCCTTCAGATGAGTCTGAAAGTTTTCTATGCGGAAGTTGCCGCCACATTCTGGACACACATTTGGGGGGCTCTGCTTGTGCATGCGCTGGTGGGCTTCAAAGCTGCATCGATTTGGCATCATCATGGGGCAGAGAGAACACACCTGGGAGACATAATGAAGGCAGCTCAGATGACACCAATACGTACCACCAATAGTCGTGACGTCAGTGCCCGGACACTTACCGTACTGCCGCCGCCTGCGGAGGTGGAGATCTGCTGGAAGTGAAGGGCCAGTCCAGCCTTGTTCTTGCACTGCTCTTTGCACTCCAAGCAGCGGAAGGTGGAGTAGGTGGATTGCTCTGGAAGAATGGCCGAGTCGCTGGTCGGGCTGGCAGTTGCGGCCGTGTCCTGAGCTGGGCCAGGTGTGGATGCATTTCCAGGCGTTAAAACGGCAACAGACACGAGAGGCGTGACGTCCGGCTGCCCGATCATCTGCTCCAAGGCGATCGGCCTCATGACCAGGTGTGAGCATTGCATCACCAGCCCGTTGTCCTTGTGCTTGCGGGCGTGCAAGAGGAGGCTGCACTTATTGAAGAAGACCAGGCGTTTGGTGCAGTGGTTGCAGGTCACCTCGATTCGCATGCTCCGGCGGTCATAGTGCCTGGCCAAGCTTTTCTCCAAGGCAAAGGAGTCTCCACATTCTAGGCAGCGGAAGCCGAACAGCGGGAGCGCCAGGCTGGACTCCGCTGGTGGAGTGAGGTTTGGTTTGTACGTGGGAAGTAAATTCTTGCTGTTGAGGATTTTATTGAAATTCTCCACCAGACTGGACTGCGTGCGGGAAATGACGGTGCCAGCTACGGTCGGGGTTGGTTTTTGGGACTGCACCATAACTACTGTGGCGCTGCGTTGTGGGCTGTTAGTGGTGGTGCTGATAGTAGAGCTGGTAGCCACCTGGTTGGCCACGGTTACATTAGTGAGCGCGGCTGTAGTGGACAAGGGCTGCTGCACCAGGTGGATGATGTTCTTGGTCATGACTTTACTGGCCTTGGCAGGCATGACCACGGCTTTCTGCTGAGCCACGCTGGCTGCCATGAGCATGACGCTGCTGGCATTCTGAATGGTAGACACAGGCAGTATAGATCCCTGGAGTTTAACGCCATTGCCCAGTGGGAGTTTCACCACTTGAGTCGCTTCGCCCTTTGATGGACTTGGAAGATTGGTCTTCTCCTTTGGAGACGACACATTTGCATCTTCTTTTGGGTCTGCTGCATTTTCTTGGCTGGACTCAGAAATGGGCGGCTGAGGCGAGCCCTCGGACATCTGGACAGAAGTGACTGTATCAGAGTCGGAGGACACTCTGGTCACAGTCCTTGTGATGCTTCCGGATTGTGTCTTTATAGTCTTGATACGGACTTTGAGGGGTCTGGAAGAGTTTGAAGATGGGGAGCTGATGCTGTCGTCCTCCTCAAGGTCGCTAGGTAAGCTCCTTGGGCTCCAGTGCGGTTCCTCCTTCACACCAGGAGCATCTGCTTCACCACTGGCTTTGGAGTCCTTTGGGAAATCAGTAAACTCCAGGTGCGATTCCGGATTTGTTGGCGATTTGGACGCTGTACCATCCCCATTGTTCAGGATACTGGGTTTTTCAGGGATTTTGATGGAAAGGTCAGGTTTGTGCTCAGGACTGGTCCAGGCAGGCAACGGGGGTTCAGTGTAATGAGCCGGCGGGGTACACTCTCTTGCTAGGTTCCTAGGATTCTCCTCATCTGGCTCCTCCTTGATGGAGGGAGTCCCCAGACACAATCCCAGAGAGCCAACGCCTCCACTGATTTTACCGATGGAGAAGGGTGGAGGGATGACTCTGGTCAGGCTTTGGCCTTCGTCCACCGAATGTTCGGCTGGCGGAGAACAGAGAACCGGCTCAGGAGACTCAAACAGCGGCCTGTCCTTTATTTTAGCATCTCGCGGCCTGTCGATCATCTCCGACACGCGGCTGTCGATGGGATTATCCACTGCTGTGAAGTCCGTGAACAGATCTAAGGTTTTACTTGCTTTTGCTCGGGGTGTCCAGTTCTCGCCTCCGTTAGAAGCTGGAGCGGCGGGGGGCAATGTCCGAGACACCTCCGGGCTGTTGAATCCATTCTGGATGAGTCGAGAGCCCAGACCCGGTGTGTCCTTGCCGTGAACGTCTAGTAAGTCCGGCTGTTCGGGACACACAGTGTTCTTGACAATGACGCTGACCGTGGTGATGTCGGCTTGTGGCAGTCCATGCTCCGCACTCACTGCCTCCCCTGAAGGCGGTTTCCCTGGTCCCTCTGAATCTTCGGGCCCCGAGTGAATTGCCTCATTTGCATCCATGTCTGGGATATCAAATGCAGCTAAGAGATCGTCAAAGTCTGGGGTTTTCATGTCGCCCATGGTGCACCTCACGGTAGGCCTAAGGGAGAACACAGCCGGAGGTTAACCCTAATGTAACAAGACACGCAAGCAGGTAATCTGCACCCTGGAGACACTCTCCAGCACTTACAGAGTTAATGTTCGCCCTCTACCCGCGGTACTACAGTCAGCTGCAGGACTATCCGGACGGGATCCTGCTGCATGGCTGATCACAGCGAGTGCTTGATGTCACCCAGAGATCCCCCCTCCCACCTCTACTATCTACGGCTGGAACTGCTGCATTCCTGGCCGGGGACAGACCTGGCTTTGTCCTGCAAATGTCAAGAGGCTAGATTGCCATCACATGACCCGTAACGGGGGGGGGGGGGGGGGGGGGGCACTGAAGCCAGAGATGTCAAACACAGGCCGGGCAGTGGATGGGGGGGCACCGAAGCCAGAGATGCCAAACACAGGCTGGGCAGTGGACGGGGGGCACCGAAGCCAGAGATGCCAAACACAGGCCGGGCAGTGGACGGGGGGCACCGAAGCCAGAGATGCCAAACACAGGCCGGGCAGTGGACGGGGGGCACCGAAGCCAGAGATGCCAAACACAGGCCGGGCAGTGGACGGGGGGGCACCGAAGCCAGAGATGCCAAACACAGGCTGGGCAGTGGACGTACAGCGTATACCGGCTGCTGACCACAAGCAGCAGAGAACTCCTATACACAGAGAGAGGACAAGCTCGGTGGTCTAGACCAGTTCTCCCAGTATTCCCAGTACACACCAGTTCTCCCAGCATTCCCAGTACACACCTGCTCCCGGCCTCCTCCGGGCTGGCTTGTCCTGCACAGGAAGTGGTGGGGGCGCCGCAGAGCGCAGCGTTGACCTGACTCTACCAGGAACTGCTCAGGAGGCTGCAGAGGGCCTGGTCACACACAGCAGCCAACGTCATGTGACCATGACATCATGGGGTCAGGGCGGCCCCACCACAGCAAAACATTCGGTTCCTGCACTGAATTCTGGGAGCCGAGCAGGCAATGGAGTTAACTCCTCAGCTGCTGGAAGGCAGGGTAGATGGAAGTTATAGAGAGAGGGCTGCAATGTCGCCCCTCCCCCCCAGAGGACTGCACAATGGTCACCTGATAACAGAGGACAATAGTTTATAATCACTAAAATTCCAGTCTGTGGGTGATAAGTCATTATATGCCCACCCTAAAACCACCCATGTCCCTCTTGTAACTCCGGACAGGAAGGCATCATCCTTACTAGAGACAGGAGAACCAGAGAAAGGGGAAAGGGGGGAGGGGGGGTGTAAGAGCAAACTGTGCAAGAGCCGATCACTGGCCCAACATTCTGCTCCCTGCATCGGGATCCCTATACTTTAGTCACAGCGCCGCGATCCCCACATTCACCTTGCAGCTCCGTGAACCCCAAGCTGCTCCCGAGCCATGATCCCCACATTCCCCTCCGTGCGCTACAATCCCCACATTATCCTCCCTCCGTTGCAATTCTCCTTTTTGCACCACGATCCCCACATTCCCCTCCGTGCGTTGCGATTCCCACATTCTCCTTTTTGCGCCACAATCCCCAAATTCACCTTGCAGCTCCGTGAACCCCAAGCTGTTCTGTGAGCCATGATCCCCACATTCCCCTCCGGAATGCCGCGATCCCCACATTCCCCTCTGTGGGTCATGATCCCCACATTTCTCTCAGTGAGCCGCGATCCCCACATTCACCTTGCAGCTCCGTGAACCCCAAGCTGCTCCCTGAGCCATGATCTCCACATTTCCCTCCGTGCGTCGTGATCCCCACATTAGTCTTCGGAACGCCGCAACCCCACATTCCCCTCCGTAACGCCGCAATCCCCACATTCACCTTGCAGCTCCGTGAACCCCAACCTGCTCTTCTCCGCAACATCGCGATCCCCGCGCTCTCCTTCGCAACACGGCGATCCGCCCGTTCCCCTCTTTGCGCTACAATCCCCACATTTTCCTTTGGCGCCACGATCCCAACATTCACCTTGCAGCTCCGTAAACCCGAAGCTGCTCTGTGGGCCGCGATCCCCACATTCCCCTTTTTGCGCTACAATCCCTACATTCCCCTCCCTGCGTTGCAATTCTCGCATTTTCCTTTTTGCACCACGATCCCCACATTCACATTGCAGCTCCGTGAACCCTAAGCTGCTCCCTGAGTCGCACTCCCCACATTCCCCTCCGTAACGCCGCATTCCCCACATTCCCCTCCGTAACGCCGCAATCCCCACATTCCCCTCCGTAACGCCGCAATCCCCTCCGCAACGCCGCATTCCCCTCCGTAACGCCGCATTCCCCACATTCCCCTCCGTAACGCCGCAATCCCCACATTCCCCTCCGTAACGCCGCAATCCCCACATTCCCCTCCGTAACGCCGCAATCCCCACATTCCCCTCCGTAACGCCGCAATCCCCACATTCCCCTCCGTAACGCCGCAATCCTCACATTCCCCTCCGTAACGCCGCAATCCCCACATTCCCCTCCGTAACGCCGCAATCCCCACAATCCCCTCCGTAACGCCGCAATCCCCACATTCCCCTCCGTAACGCCGCATTCCCCACATTCCCCTCCGTAACGCCGCAATCCCCACATTCCCCTCCGTAACGCCGCAATCCCCACATTCCCCTCCGTAACGCCGCAATCCCCACATTCCCCTCCGTAACGCCGCAATCCCCACATTCCCCTCCGTAACGCCGCAATCCCCACATTCCCCTCCGTAACGCCGCAATCCCCACATTCCCCTCCGTAACGCCGCAATCCCCACATTCCCCTTGCAGCTCAGTGAACCCAAAGCTGCTCTCCGCAACATTGCAATCCCCAGGCTCTCCTCCGCAACGTTGCCATCCCCAGGCTCTCCTCCGCAACGTTGCCATCCCCAGGCTCTCCTCCGCAACGTTGCCATCCCCAGGCTCTCCTCCGCAACGTTGCCATCCCCAGGCTCTCCTCCGCAACGTTGCCATCCCCAGGCTCTCCTCCGCAACGTTGCCATCCCCAGGCTCTCCTCCGCAACGTTGCCATCCCCAGGCTCTCCTCCGCAACGTTGCCATCCCCAGGCTCTCCTCCGCAACGTTGCCATCCCCAGGCTCTCCTCCGCAACGTTGCCATCCCCAGGCTCTCCTCCGCAACGTTGCCATCCCCAGGCTCTCCTCCGCAACGTTGCCATCCCCAGGCTCTCCTCCGCAACGTTGCCATCCCCAGGCTCTCCTCCGCAACGTTGCCATCCCCAGGCTCTCCTCCGCAACGTTGCCATCCCCAGGCTCTCCTCCGCAACGTTGCCATCCCCACGCTCTCCTCCGCAACGTTGCCATCCCCACGCTCTCCTCCGCAACGTTGCCATCCCCACGCTCTCCTCCGCAACGTTGCCATCCCCACGCTCTCCTCCGCAACGTTGCCATCCCCACGCTCTCCTCCGCAACGTTGCCATCCCCACGCTCTCCTCCGCAACGTTGCCATCCCCACGCTCTCCTCCGCAACGTTGCCATCCCCACGCTCTCCTCCGCAACGTTGCCATCCCCACGCTCTCCTCCGCAACGTTGCCATCCCCACGCTCTCCTCCGCAACGTTGCCATCCCCACGCTCTCCTCCGCAACGTTGCCATCCCCACGCTCTCCTCCGCAACGTTGCCATCCCCACGCTCTCCTCCGCAACGTTGCCATCCCCACGCTCTCCTCCGCAACGTTGCCATCCCCACGCTCTCCTCCGCAACGTTGCCATCCCCACGCTCTCCTCCGCAACGTTGCCATCCCCACGCTCTCCTCCGCAACGCCGCGATCCCCACGCTCTCCTCCGCAACGCCGCGATCCCCACGCTCTCCTCCGCAACGCCGCGATCCCCACGCTCTCCTCCGCAACGCCGCGATCCCCACGCTCTCCTCCGCAACGCCGCGATCCGCACGTTCCCCTCTTTGCGCTACAATCCCCACATTTTCCTTTGGCGCCATGATCCCAACATTCACCTTGCAGCTCCGTAAACCCGAAGCTGCTCTGTGGGCCGCGATCCCCACATTCCCCTTTTTGCGCTACAATCCCAACATTCCCCTCCCTGCGTTGCAATTCTCGCATTCTCCTTTTTGCACCACGATCCCCACATTCACATTGCAGCTCCGTGAAACCTAAGCTGCTCCCTGAGTCGCACTCCCCACATTCCCCTCCGTAACGCCGCAATCCCCACATTCCCCTCCGTAACGCCGCAATCCCCACATTCCCCTCCGTAACGCCGCAATCCCCACATTCCCCTCCGTAACGCCGCAATCCCCACATTCCCCTCCGTAACGCCGCATTCCCCACATTCCCCTCCGTAACGCCGCATTCCCCACATTCCCCTCCGTAACGCCGCATTCCCCACATTCCCCACCGTAACGCCGCAATCCCCACATTCCCCTCCGTAACGCCGCAATCCCCACATTCCCCTCCGTAACGCCGCAATCCCCACATTCCCCTCCGTAACGCCGCAATCCCCACATTCCCCTCCGTAACGCCGCAATCCCCACATTCCCCTCCGTAACGCCGCAATCCCCACATTCCCCTCCGTAACGCCGCAATCCCCACATTCCCCTCCGTAACGCCGCAATCCCCACATTCCCCTCCGTAACGCCGCAATCCTCACATTCCCCTCCGTAACGCCGCAATCCCCACATTCCCCTCCGTAACGCCGCAATCCCCACATTCCCCTCCGTAACGCCGCAATCCCCACATTCCCCTCCGTAACGCCGCATTCCCCACATTCCCCTCCGTAACGCCGCAATCCCCACATTCCCCTCCGTAACGCCGCATTCCCCACATTCCCCTCCGTAACGCCGCAATCCCCACATTCCCCTCCGTAACGCCGCAATCCCCACATTCCCCTCCGTAACGCCGCAATCCCCACATTCCCCTCCGTAACGCCGCAATCCCCACATTCCCCTTGCAGCTCAGTGAACCCAAAGCTGCTCTCCGCAACATTGCCATCCCCAGGCTCTCCTCCGCAACGTTGCCATCCCCAGGCTCTCCTCCGCAACGTTGCCATCCCCAGGCTCTCCTCCGCAACGTTGCCATCCCCAGGCTCTCCTCCGCAACGTTGCCATCCCCAGGCTCTCCTCCGCAACGTTGCCATCCCCAGGCTCTCCTCCGCAACGTTGCCATCCCCAGGCTCTCCTCCGCAACGTTGCCATCCCCAGGCTCTCCTCCGCAACGTTGCCATCCCCAGGCTCTCCTCCGCAACGTTGCCATCCCCAGGCTCTCCTCCGCAACGTTGCCATCCCCAGGCTCTCCTCCGCAACGTTGCCATCCCCAGGCTCTCCTCCGCAACGTTGCCATCCCCAGGCTCTCCTCCGCAACGTTGCCATCCCCAGGCTCTCCTCCGCAACGTTGCCATCCCCAGGCTCTCCTCCGCAACGTTGCCATCCCCAGGCTCTCCTCCGCAACGTTGCCATCCCCAGGCTCTCCTCCGCAACGTTGCCATCCCCAGGCTCTCCTCCGCAACGTTGCCATCCCCACGCTCTCCTCCGCAACGTTGCCATCCCCACGCTCTCCTCCGCAACGTTGCCATCCCCACGCTCTCCTCCGCAACGCCGCCATCCCCACGCTCTCCTCCGCAACGCCGCCATCCCCACGCTCTCCTCCGCAACGCCGCCATCCCCACGCTCTCCTCCGCAACGCCGCCATCCCCACGCTCTCCTCCGCAACGCCGCCATCCCCACGCTCTCCTCCGCAACGCCGCCATCCCCACGCTCTCCTCCGCAACGCCGCCATCCCCACGCTCTCCTCCGCAACGCCGCCATCCCCACGCTCTCCTCCGCAACGCCGCCATCCCCACGCTCTCCTCCGCAACGCCGCCATCCCCACGCTCTCCTCCGCAACGCCGCCATCCCCACGCTCTCCTCCGCAACGCCGCCATCCCCACGCTCTCCTCCGCAACGCCGCCATCCCCACGCTCTCCTCCGCAACGCCGCCATCCCCACGCTCTCCTCCGCAACGCCGCGATCCCCACGCTCTCCTCCGCAACGCCGCGATCCCCACGCTCTCCTCCGCAACGCCGCGATCCCCACGCTCTCCTCCGCAACGCCGCGATCCCCACGCTCTCCTCCGCAACGCCGCGATCCCCACGCTCTCCTCCGCAACGCCGCGATCCCCACGCTCTCCTCCGCAACGCCGCGATCCGCACGTTCCCCTCTTTGCGCTACAATCCCCACATTTTCCTTTGGCGCCATGATCCCAACATTCACGTTGCAGCTCCGTAAACCCGAAGCTGCTCTGTGGGCCGCGATCCCCACATTCCCCTTTTTGCGCTACAATCCCAACATTCCCCTCCCTGCGTTGCAATTCTCGCATTCTCCTTTTTGCACCACGATCCCCACATTCACATTGCAGCTCCGTGAAACCTAAGCTGCTCCCTGAGTCGCACTCCCCACATTCCCGTCTGTAACGCCGCATTCCCCACATTCCCCTCCGTAACGCCGCAATCCCCACATTCCCCTCCGTAACGCCGCAATCCCCACATTCCCCTCCGTAACGCCGCATTCCCCACATTCCCCTCCGTAACGCCGCATTCCCCACATTCCCCTCCGTAACGCCGCATTCCCCACATTCCCCTCCGTAACGCCGCAATCCCCACATTCCCCTCCGTAACGCCGCAATCCCCACATTCCCCTCCGTAACGCCGCAATCCCCACATTCCCCTCCGTAACGCCGCAATCCCCACATTCCCCTCCGTAACGCCGCAATCCCCACATTCCCCTTGCAGCTCAGTGAACCCAAAGCTGCTCTCCGCAACATTGCGATCCCCACGCTCTCCTCCGCAACGTTGCCATCCCCACGCTCTCCTCCGCAACGTTGCGATCCCCACGCTCTCCTCCGCAACGTTGCCATCCCCACGCTCTCCTCCGCAACGTTGCCATCCCCACGCTCTCCTCCGCAACGTTGCCATCCCCACGCTCTCCTCCGCAACGTTGCCATCCCCACGCTCTCCTCCGCAACGTTGCCATCCCCACGCTCTCCTCCGCAACGTTGCCATCCCCACGCTCTCCTCCGCAACGTTGCCATCCCCACGCTCTCCTCCGCAACGTTGCCATCCCCACGCTCTCCTCCGCAACGTTGCCATCCCCACGCCCTCCTCCGCAACGTTGCCATCCCCACGCTCTCCTCCGCAACGTTGCCATCCCCACGCTCTCCTCCGCAACGTTGCCATCCCCACGCTCTCCTCCGCAACGTTGCCATCCCCACGCTCTCCTCCGCAACGTTGCCATCCCCACGCTCTCCTCCGCAACGTTGCCATCCCCACGCTCTCCTCCGCAACGTTGCCATCCCCACGCTCTCCTCCGCAACGTTGCCATCCCCACGCTCTCCTCCGCAACGTTGCCATCCCCACGCTCTCCTCCGCAACGTTGCCATCCCCACGCTCTCCTCCGCAACGTTGCCATCCCCACGCTCTCCTCCGCAACGTTGCCATCCCCACGCTCTCCTCCGCAACCCCCACGCTCTCCCCCGCAACGCCGCGATCCCCATGCTCTCCTCCGCAACGCCGCGATCCCCATGCTCTCCTCCGCAACGCCACGATCCCCATGCTCTCCTCCGCAACGCCGCGATCCCCATGCTCTCCTCCGCAACGCCGCGATCCCCATGCTCTCCTTCGCAACGCCGCGATCCCCAGGTTCCCCTCTTTGCGCTACAATCCCCACATTCCCCTCCATGCGTTGCAATTCTCACATTCTCCTTTTTGCGCCATGATCTCCACATTCACATTGCAGCTCCGTGAACCCAAAGCTGCTCCCTGAGCAATGATCTCCACATTCCCCTCCGTGCGTCGCGATCCCCACATTCGTCTCCGTAATGCCGCAATCCCCACATTCCCCTCCGTAACGCCACAATCCCCACATTCACCTTGCAGCATTGTGAACCACAACCTGCTCTCCTCCGCAACGTCGCGATCCCCGCGCTCTCCTCCGCAACATGGCGATCCACACGTTCCCCTCTTTGCGCTACAATCCCCACATTTTCCTTTGGCGCCACGATCCCAACATTCACCATGCAGCTCCGTAAACCCGAAGCTGCTCTGTGGGCCACGAGACCCACATCCCCCTTTTTGCGCTACAATCCCTACATTCCCCTCCCTGCGTTGCAATTCTCGCATTCTCCTTTTTGCACCACGATCCCCACATTCACATTGCAGCTTCGTGAACCCTAAGCTGCTCCCTGAGCCGCAATCCCCACTTTTCCCTCCGCAACGCCGCGGTCCCCGCGCTCTCCTCCGCAACGCCGCGGTCCCCGCGCTCTCCTCCGCAACGCCGCGGTCCCCGCGCTCTCCTCCGCAACGCCGCGGTCCCCGCGCTCTCCTCCGCAACGCCGCGATCCCCACGCTCTCCTCCGCAACGCCGCGATCCCCACGCTCTCCCCTGCAACGCCGCGATCCCCACGCTCTCCTTCGCAACGCCGCGATCCCCACGTTCCCCTCTTTGCGCTACCATCCCTACATTCCCCTCCATGCGTTGCAATTCTCGCATTCTCCTTTTTGCACCACGATCCCCACATTCACATTGCAGCTCCGTGAACCCTAAGCTGCTCCCTGAGCCCCGATCCCCAGATTCCCCTCCGGAATGCCGCAATCCCCACATTACCCTCCGGAACGCCGCAATCCCCACATTCCCCTCCGGAACGCCGCAATCCCCACATTCCCCTCACAACTACGTGAAGCCCAAGCTGCTCCCTGAGCCGTTATCCCCACCATTCAACTTCAGGCGCCGTGATCCCCACACCGCGATCTCCTCCGCAACGCCGCGATCCCCACGCTCTCCTCCGCAACGCCGCGATCCCCACGCTCTCCTCCGCAACACCGCGATCCCCACGCTCTCCTCCGCAACACCGCGATCCCCACGCTCTCCTCCGCAACAACGCGATCCCCACGTTCCCCTCCGCAACACCGCGATCCCCACGGTCCCCTCTTTGCACTACAATCCCTACATTCCCCTCCATGCGTTGCAATTCTCGCATTCTCCTTTTTGCACCACAATCCCCACATTCACATTGCAGCTCCGTGAACCCTAAGCTGCTCCCTGAGCCCCGATCCCCACATTCCCCTCCAGAACGCCGCAATCCCCACATTCCCCTCCGGAACGCCGCAATCCCCACATTCCCCTCCGGAATGCCGCAATCCCCACATTCCGCTCTTTGCACTACAATCCCCACATTCACCTTCGGAACGCCGCAATCCCCACATTCCCCTCTTTGCACTACAATCCCCACATTCACCTTACAACTACGTGAACCCCAAGCTGCTCCCTGAGCTGTTATCCCCCCCATTCCACTTCAGGTGCTGCGATCCCCACACTTCCCTCCGCAATGCCGCAATCCCCACATTCCCCTCCGCAATGCCGCAATCCCCACATTCACCTTGCAGCTCCATGAACCCCAAGCTGCTCTCCTCCGCGACGTTGCGATCCCCACGCTCTCCACTGCAACGTCGCGATCCCCGCACTCGCCTCTGCAACGTCGTGATCCCCGCACTCGCCTCTGCAACGTCGTGATCCCCGCACTCGCCTCCGCAACGTTCCCCTCTTTGCGCTACAATCCCCACATTCCTCTGCATGCATTGCAATTCTCTCACACTCCTTTTTGCGCCACAATCCCTACATTCACATTGCAGCTCCGCGAACCCCAAGCTGCTCCCTGAGCCGCAATCCCCACATTCCCCTCCGTAGGCCACGATCCCCACATCCCCTCCGTGGGCCACGATCCCCACATTCACCTTGCAGCTCAGTGAACTCCAAGCTGCTCCCTGAACCATGATCCCCACGCTCCCCTCCGGAACGCCGCGATCCCCACGCTCCCCTCCGGAACGCCGCGATCCCCACGCTCCCCTCCGGAACGCCGCGATCCCCACGCTCCCCTCCGGAACGCCGCGATCCCCACGCTCCTCTCCGGAACGCCGCGCTCCCCCCTGGAATGCTGCAATCCTCACATTCCCCTCTTTGCGCTACAGTCCCCACATTCACCTTGCAGCTCCGTGGGCCGCGATCCCCACATTCCCCTCTGAAACGCCGCGATCCCCACATTCCCCTCTTTGCGCTACAATCCCCGCATTCACCTCTTTGCGCTACAATCCTCACATTCTCTTTTTTGGGCCACGCTCCCCACATTCCCCTCTGTAGCGCCGCGATCCCCACATCCCCCTCTGTAGCGCTACAATTCCTCTCCTCGTGCCGTGCTCCCAACATTGCTCTTCTTGCACAGCGCTCCCCACATTCCATATTGATCAGATACAATAAGTACAGATTGTCGGGCATCGCTGGTCGTAAGCACAAGTCACATGACAACTGCTGAGGGATTCTGGGTAATTATGTGCTGATAATTCACAAGGGCTCCACATGTCATATGTGGGGGCCCTCCTATCTACTCATTAGCACGTGCCGACACTCAACTCTCCTGAACCCCTGAGGTAATATTAAAGTGAGGTATGTTCCCCCCCCCCCCCCCCCCCCCGCTTTCCCACACACAGATAAAAAAATATTTTGACGTATTTTTGACGATGGTCGTCAGCAGGTACATCGCTGCGAATATCAGCGCTCGTGACTTACCTCCGGCACAACGGCTCACCGCAGTGGAGAAGGAGCCACAGCACCCAATCACATCCTAGCTTCCAGATATGGATGGCGGCAGCAGCGACCTGATTGGCCCTTTTTTGGGCCCCTCTCATCCAGTACTGCACTTAGTGTCTGTGGTCAGGAGAATAACGTGGGAAGGGCCACAACTAGAGACAACTAATCAGAGCAGTCACAGAACCGAGAACATAAATGGTCTACAACCCCTTATCCAGACGGCACCGCGGGGGAGGGACAATGTGAGCACCAGGACAGCGCAGAGGGCGGGGCTCACTGCATAGACTGATGGAAGATAGCGTGATGGAGACCTGACACCAGATGATTGCACATTAATCAGAATCGTGCACCCTCCGTCAATGATGTCCATCTCTGCAGTCACAGCTGCGGGGCCCCTCCAGCCATAATGAGCCCCGTCCAGTTAGTGCACAAGTAACACAATGTAATTCGGTGCTTCCCATTATAACAATCGCTGAGAGACCCCGGATGTTCATCAGGCTCCTCCCTGGAGGAATACCAAAGTGAAGTCTGCTCCGCCCACAGTGTTTATCAGACCCCTCCCCCAAGGAACTGAACAGCCAACTGCACTCCAAAATGGTTTAGACCCCTCCCCTTACGATTCCTAAACAACTCCCACATCCCATCACGTGCCACTAATAGCTCCACCCCCGAAGACCGATTCATAACCTGCCCCTGCGTAGACCATGACTGTCGTGCTCAGCAGGACCACGGGGAATGTCTCACCTCGGTTTCCCTGGGCGCTGCTGACAAATTACCGCCGCTGGCCGGGCCTGGCGACGCCGTTCTGTTAGTGAGCCTAGCGCCAGGCTCTATGTCCGCTTCCTGCTTCTCCGAGCTGCAGTCACCGCCCGCTGCCCCTCCGCAGCCGCTCTGGCCTCTTCGGAGAGCTATTGGCTGACACTCATGCCACTCAGAAAATAGCCCGCCTCCAGCGTCCACACAATAAGATCCCATTGGCTGGTAATCTGTCAATTCTCTTGCTCCGCCTCCAGTACGCGCTTGCAAATTGCATCAGTCAGCAGAAGCAATATTCCCACCCATCCTACCGCCACCTGATTGGACGAATCTCGCTAAGAATAATTCCATTGGCTGAAAGTCACGTCAGTCTTATGTCTGTCCTGCCTTCTGCTTAATCAAAGCAACCACGTGATTCAATACCTTTTTTTTTTTTTGTGCGTGTGTATAAACTTTATTGACGGCAGTTTGTACTGGACAATGACAGGAAGAACAAAGTAACCAGCTATTCGTCGTTAGCAGATGGCAGCCGTAGTCATGGTAACCGGCCTCACTGCTGGAATGCAGAACGGCCATGTTGTGTTCTTGCTGGACGCCGCTAACCACCAGCAAGACGCCCCGGCGATTAGAGGGGTTATTGTGAGATTAGGAAAAATGTACCAGGAGCAAATAATAGTGTGAAACAGAGAGGGCACTAAAGTAGCCCTGTAAATGGCTCCCCGGTTCAAAGCTGCTGGCCTGGCCCCTTGAGACGGGTTCTCTAAGCTACTGCAGTAGTCACGTGCCATTTATTGCTCACGTGACCAATCAGCTGATCCCTGGCCTCAGCAGAGAGCTGCTTGAACAACACGTGACCACTGAGTAGGGTAAAGGGGCGTGGCTTACCACAATGTACGTTTTACCTCCATAACGTGGATCTCTCTGCCATCAGTGAATCTGCCATCACCGCCTATGTATTGTGTGATCGATTCACGCTAACGTGAATGGATCAATGAAAATCAATGTACCCTCACTGACTCCTCCACACTGTACACCCGCGTAGGACACGGTGAAATCACACTCGTGGGACAGCCGGTAATTCACTGGCCTGTTCGGTATTTTTCCCGCAAGGCCGGTAAAAATTACTGGCCCTATTACAGGCCGGTATTTTGGTCGGGCTGCCGTGTCCTCCGCGGGGATGAAGAACACATCTGCCACATGCAGCAGATGTTTTCTTCATCCCCGCTGGGAATAAAGTATTCCCTACTGCAGCTGTCACAGATGACAGCTGCGGTAGAGGATCCAGCTGCCGGCACTCCTTAATTGTTTTTCAGGGAAGGGCTTTAAATATAACCCTTCCCTGAAAAACAACCCAAACTGGTGTAAAAAATGTTTTAAAAACTCATACCTTCCTTCAGCTGCCGGGGCTCAGCTGCGTCCTGTCTCCGCTGTCCCCGGCTCTGCACTGAAGTTCTTTCAGCAGGTGGGGAATTAAAATCCCCACTTGCTGAAAGAGCTGCTTCTGATTGGCCAATCACAGGCAGCTCTCGCCTGTCATTCATTGATTGGCCGAGAGCTGCCTGTGATTGGCTGAGCGCCTCAGCCAATCAGAAGCAGCTCGTTTAGCAGGCAGGGGTTTTAATTCCCCGGCTGCTGAAAGTTCTTCAGTGCAGAGCAGAGACAGGATGCGGCTGAGGCCCGGCAGCTGAAGGAAGGTAAAAAAAATTTTTAATTTTTTTTTTACACCAGTTTGGGTTGTTTTTCAGGGAAGGGTTTATATTTAAAGCCCTTCTCTGAAAAACAAGGGGTGGCAGCAGCTAGATCCTCTACCGCAGCTGTCATCTGTGACAGGGGGCACTGTGGGATGTCACCATTACTACAGGGGGCCACTGTGGGATGTCACTATAACTACAAGGGGCCGCTGTGGGATGTCACTATTACTACAGGGGGGCGGTGGGGGATGTCACCATTACTACAGGGGCCGCTGTGGGGTGTTGCTATTAACGCTGGGGCCGCTCTGTGGGGTGTCACTATTACTACTGGGGGCCACTGTGGGATATCTCTATTACCACTGGGGCCATTCTGTGGGATATCACTATTAACGCTGGAGCCGCTCTGGGGGATGTCACAATTAACGCTGGAGCCGTTCTGTGGGATATCACTATTAACGCTGGAGCCGCTCTGGGGGATGTCACTATTAACGCTGGAGCCGCTCTGGGGGATATCACTATTACCACTGGGGCCGTTCTGTGGGATATCACTATTACCACTGGGGCCGTTCTGTGGGATGTCACTATTAACACTGGGGCCGCTCTGTGGGATGTCACTATTAACACTGGGACCGCTCTGTGGGATGTCACTATTAATGCTGGGGCCGCTCTGTGGGATGTCACTATTAACACTGGGGCCGCTCTGTGGGATGTCACTATTAACACTGGGGCCGCTGTGGGATGTCACTATTAACACTGGGGCCGATCTAGGGGATATCACTATTACCACTGGGGCCGTTCTGTGGGATATCACTATTACCACTGGGGCCGTTCTGTGGGATATCACTATTAACGCTGGAGCCGCTCTGGGGGATGTCACAATTAACGCTGGAGCCGCTCTGGGGGATGTCACAATTAACGCTGGAGCCGCTCTGGGGGATGTCACATGCGCCTGCGTTGTAGATTGTATGCGAGCGTCTGCAGCGTTTTCTCACGAGTAGATGACTTTTAGTGTGATTCACACTAAACGTCATCTACTTGTGAGAACACGCTGGCTTGGATTCCGCGCATGCGCACATCTGCTGGACGGAATCCAGGAGATAAAGGAGAAAAAACAGCAATAAGCCACGCCCCCAAGCCACGCCCCACCTGAGGTTGTGTTGCAGATTCAAAAATGCACATAGTACCGGTAGCTAATGTGCGCCTATCCTCTGTCAGAGACAACACTCAGTGTTTAATCTGCTGCAGGCGGAAGATTTCGGCGTCAGGGATTGAGTGTACTGCGCAGAAGAATTCCAATGGGCCGAATCCTAGTCTGTCTACTATGTCTGCGATCCGCCTAATAGCTTTTGCAATCCACCACTTAAAGTAATTAACATCCTGGCTCGGAGGGAATGCGAGATTACTGAAACGATTCGACAAAGGGAGGGGTTTTGTTATTAATTCATATCTTTTGGCTAATCTATCCCACCTCTCGAGTGAGGCGGAGAGGGCTGGGCACATAACTGGAGGCCTTTTCTTTGCCTCACACCAAGGGGTTTGTTCAATCGGCCTGGGGGACACCGCCAGTGATTCAACATCAACCCAGGAGGGTCTATGGATTCGGAAGAATAAAACAGAACATTGTGCCAAGCGGGTGGTATGAAAGGATTTTTGGAGACTGGGACCTCCTAAGCCACCTCAGATCGAGGAGCACATAAAGGGGATTGTTGGATACCTCTAGTTTTATTCATCCAAATAAAGGAGAGCATCTTGGTTTGAAGGTGCTTCAAAGTTGCAGAGGGGATCGGGATCGGTAGGGCACGGAATACATATAATATCTTGGGAAGACAGGTCATTTCAGTTGAAAGGATCCTACCTAGCCGGAGAAATTTTATGTGGACCAGGACACGAGGTTTTGTTCTAACCGCTTTATCAATGGGGGATAATTAGCTTGATAGAGTGTCTCAAAGGAATCGGTAAGGCAAATCCCTAAGGCTGCATTCACACAAACGTACATCGGCTCGGTTTTCACGCCGAGCCGATATACGTCGTCCTCATCTGCAGGGGGGGAGGATAGAAGAGCCAGGAGCAGGAACTGAGCTCCCGCCCCCTCTCCGCCCCTCTGCACTATTTGCAATGGGGAGAGCCGGGGCGGGGCTAATTCTTGCAACTTAGCCCCGCCCCCGTCCTGCCTCCTTTCATTGCAAATAGTGCAGAGGGGCGGAGAGGAGGCAGAGAGGGGGCGGGAGCTCAGTTCCTGCTCCTGGCTCTTCCATCCTCCTCCCCCCTGCAGATGAGGATGACGTATATCGGCTCGGCGTGAAAACCGAGCCGATGTACGTTTGTGTGAATGCAGCCTTAATATGGAAGGTACTTGTCTACCCATTTGAAATCAAAATTCAATTTTTACATTTTTAGCATTTGGGGAATTTTTAACTTTAGCGCCAGGGATTTAGCATTGTTGGAGACCGGAGACTGCTCCAAACTGATCTAATATGTTATAGATGTTGGGAGGGGAGACCAAGGGGGAGGATATGAACATCAAATCAGCAAATAGTGCGCATTTATGTTCTTTCCCTCCAATCCGAAACCTCTTAACACTAGCGTTCGATCTGATTAGGGTGGCCAGAGGTTTGATCACTAGTGCAAAAATGTTTGGAGAAAGGGGGCAGCCCTGCCTCGTTCCCCTCTCTATCGTGATATTATCTGATTCGTAGCCACGAATCCTGACCGAGGCTGTGGGAGATGAGTATAAGGCTCGTATAGCCGCTAGAAAGGATATCCCAAAGCCCATCCCTTCCAGGACATAGGGGGGGTAAACGTGGTTCTAAATGCAGATAATTAAGGAAGCCTGCTAGTGGGGTTCCTAAGGCAGACAAAAACTTCTTATTTTAAACATTAGAGAAGCCATCTTGCCCCCAAGGTGTGGATAGCCCTAATTATTTTGGTAAATAGTGACCCCAGTGGTAAATGTGCCCCCCAATAGTAATAGTGACCCCAGTGATAAATGTGCCCCCCAATAGTAATAGAGGCCCCAGTGGTAATAGTGGCCCCAGTGGTAATAGTGGCCCCCAACAGTAATAGTGACCCCAGTTGTAAATGTGTCCCACAATAGTAAAAAAGGGCCCAGTGGTAATAGTGGTCCTGTTGGTAAATGTGCCCCCAATAGTAATAATAGCCACGGTGCTAAATGTGCCGCCAACAGTTATAGTGACCCCAGTGCTAAATGTGTCCCTAATAGTAAATGTTCCCCCCAATAGCAATAGTAGTAATAGTGGCCCTGGTGGTAAATGTGCCCCCAATAGTAATAGTGACCCCATTGGAAAATGTGCCCCCAATAGTAATAGTGGCCCCGCTGGTAAATGTGATCCCAGTGGTAATAGGGGCCCCAATGGTAATTGTGACCCCAGTGGTAATAGTGGCCCTGGTGGTAAATGTGCCCCCCAATAGTAATAGTGACCCCAGTGTTAATAGTGGTCCCGATGGTAAATGTGCCCCCCAATAGTAATCGTGGCCCCAACAGTAATAGTTACCCCAGTGGTAAATGTGTCCCCAATAGTAATTGTGACCCCAGTGGTTATAGCAGACCCGGGGGTAAATGTGCCCCCCAATAGTAATAGTGACCCCAGTGGTAATAATGTGCCCACAATAGTAATAGTGGCCCCGTTGGTAAATGTGTCCTCCTATAGTAATAGTGTCTTCAGTGGTAGTAGTGACCCCAAAGGTAAATGTGCCCCTAATAGTAATAGTGGACTCGGTGGTAAATGTGCCCTCAGTAGTAATAGTGGCCCTAGTGGAAATAGTGGACCCAGTGGTAAATGTGCCCCCAATAGTAATAGTGGCCTCAGTAGTAAAACTGCCCCCAGTAGTTGCCCCAGTATTAGTAGTTCCCGCAGAAATGTCACCAACAGTAACCGTGACCCCCAGAAATGTCACCAATAGTAACAGTGACCCCCTGAAATGCCACCAATAGTAGTAGTGGCCCCAGTAATAGTAGCACCTCCAGTAGTAATAGCACCTCCACAATAGTGCCAGTAGTAATAGTGACCCCCAATAGTGACCCAAATAATAATAGTGTCCCCAGTAGTGGTCCCAATAGTAATAGTTCCCCACAGCTGGGCATCAACCTCATATTACCAAGTATTTCACTCACTCTCTAGTTCCCTGTCAGCCATTGCTGGGACCTTTGACCACTCCCCTCAGAGTCCTGCACGTCCTCTGGGAGAAGAAGTCAGAGGTCACAGCCTCTGATTGTCGCAACGGTGGTGCTACAGAGATATAGGGTGAGTACTAGGTGCTGCCTGCCAGCAATTACCGGCCATTATTATGATAAAAAATAACTACCGGCATCGGCCTTTCACCTTACTTGTCGGCTTGGTGGCAACCCTACCGCGGAGGCCAGGGATTGGCTGAGTGGTCGTGTGAGCGAAGAACGGCACATGACTACTGCACTTGCTTCCGGGAGCAGTCTGATGGGGCTGACGGCGCTGGTTCAGGAGATGGAGGGTTAGAAGAAGAGTACACGCCTGTTGGCTTCGTCTTGCACTGGCAGTGGAGCATGAAGTGAACAGAATGGAGCTGAGATCAGAGGGGCCGCCGTACATTCAGCTCACTGGACCACTGGGCTCCTCTGGTTCTATGGATGGTGTCGGACCCTATGGGTAGGCCATCAGTGTTTTCTTTCAAAATATTTTTATTGTTTTGAAAATAGCTCTGCATTGTTGTACACTATAGAAATGTAGGCAGAATTGCAATCTGACAATTGTTAGGCGTGCACAAGGCAAGGGAGGACCGCCCCGAGAGTCTCAGCTGGATTTCAAGGGGGATGAACCTCTTATACCGTGCGAGGTTGACTGGATAAGATTAGGTATAGGTTCCCCTTCCGGTAGGGTGACCCACCGGGTTTCAGGTCGTCGAATTTGCTTTATTCCCGAGCCTCCGGGCTGTCTCCCCGCCCCCACACGCCTTTGGTAGTACCAAAATAACATTCTTAGATTTTTAGAAAAATGCAATGCAAGTATTTTGCTCAAACTAACATATATATATTGTTAAGCATTAACATCGAAATAGAGTGAAGAGAGGAAAAGGGTTGAACCTAGGGGGTGGGAGTGGGGAGGGGGGGGGAATGCAGGGGGGTAGGAGACAAAAAAGAGAAAAGATAGAAAAGGAAAGGGGGGATGTGGGGTACGGTCTTCCCTCCTTCCCTCATGTCTTAGCTGGTGGTGTATGGACAGGTCAAAGTGTGCCATCGGCCAACCAAGTGTTAAAGGATGATGATCCTTTGAAATCTATCCAGGTGATCCAGGTATCACTTGTGGGTACTTGCGACGCGTCAGGCTCTTGGTCTGTGCTCCTAAGCTCCTCCATGTGTTTAATGTATTCCACAGCCTTTACCCATGTCAACCTCCGGATCTCCCCCTCCTGTCTTCAATGCTGCGATATGATTAGGCGTGTAGCCACTATGAAGTGCCTTAAGAGACCTTTCTTGATTTGGGATATAGCTCCTGGCAGCATGGAGAGGAGGGCAATCTCAGGAGTCAAGACAAGGCGATCTACTTATTTTGTTGTAAAGCCCCGCGATGTCCCCCCAGAGCGAAGCGATTAGCGGGCATGACCACCATATGTGTAACATGGAACCCACCTCCTGACCGCATCTCCAGCATTCCTCCGGGACTTCCGGGAATATTCTGTGAAGTCTCTCCGGTGTTTTGTACCACTGTGTGATGATCTTATAGTTAAGTTCTTGGATCTTAGTTGAGATAGATATCTTGTGGGAAAGTTTGTAGGCTTTGCTCCAGAGCTCTTCGGAGAACCTCTTCCCAATTACCTCCTCCCACCTCGACTCCCACCGCAGACGAGATTCCCTCTGTCTACCGTCGAGCAACAACACATACAGCAGCGCTATCATATGGGTCGGGGGGGCCGGGGCCACACAAACTTCCTCGAAGGGGGTTAAGTTCAGGTTTAGCTGCCCAGGCTCCTCAAGCGAGCTCAAGTAGCTCCTGATTTGTAAATATTGCATCCACGCACCCGGTTTAAGTCTTTGGTTTCCCGCGATATCGTTTAGTGGGCGCATGCCGTCAGGTCCCCACACCTCACGTATCTGTGGTTTAAGGTTGCCCGGGTGAAAGGATAGTGTCTTTGCTGTTAGTGTAGCCGGGATTTGAGGGTTCCCTGTTAGTGGTGTCAGTGGTCCGGGTATACTAGCTACCTTACTGTTTCTAGTGACTCGTCTCCATGCTCCTATAAGATGTAGCGCCAAGGGAGACACCTTCTGCTCTTTCCAGTCTATTTTCCCGGGTAACCAAAAAGCACCTTCTAGGTTCAGGTTATTTTGGTCTAATTCCAGGCTCACCCAAGCTTTTTTGTCTGAGTGGTGGAATATGTCCGATATGCATTTCCCTATTGCTGCCTTATGGTAGAGTTCGAGATCCGGAAGGCCCGCTCCCCCAGATGTCCTGGTTCGAGTTAGGACCTTATAGTTTATTCTAGGTTTAAGGTCCTTCCATACGAATTTTACTATGGCTTTTTGTAGAATGGTGAAGAAGCTCCTGGGGATGTCGTATGGCGCGGTCTGAAAGACATATAAAATCCTGGGTAGTATATTCATTTTAAGAGAGTTGATCCTCCCAAACCATGATAGGTTTAGTTTAGACCAGTTTTCTAATTCCATCTCGAATAATGATGGTAGCGGTTTATAGTTTAAATTGAAGATGTCTTTTGGGTCTGCCGGAATGTGTATACCCAGGTATTTTATTGCATCCCCTCTCCACGTATATGGGAGTGACCGGTTCAGGCGGGTAGCTTCTGGGGTTGGGAGGGACACGTTTAGGATTTCAGATTTTTGAGGGTTAATTTTAAAATTGCTGAGTTTCCCATATCTGGAAAGTTCCATTTTAATCTGAGGGATTGAGGTGCCTGGGCTCGTGACGTACAGTAGTAAGTCGTCTGCGAAAATGGATAGTTTGTGCTCTCTGCCCCCTCCCTCCATCCCCCGAACAGCTGAATTCCTCCTCAGCGCTTCCGCCAAGGGTTCCATTGCTAGTATATATAGGAGGGGGGAGAGGGGGCACCCCTGCCTGGTTCCATTCCGAATCTGGAATGGCGCAGACAAGAGGCCATTAACCCTTATCCGTGCAGATGGAGAGCTATAGAGGGACATTATCCAAGAGAGGACCCTCGGCCCCAGACCCACCCCCTCCAAGACCGACTCCAGGAAGGTCCATTTTACTCTATCAAAGGCCTTCTCTGCGTCTATCGCAAGAAGGCACAAGGGGGTGTCAGAGTTCCGAGCTTTGTTGATAAGGGAGATAGTCTTAATGGTATTGTCGCTGGCTTCTCTGCCAGGGATGAACCCGACTTGATCTGTATGTATGAGGGATGGGATAAGGGGGTTCAATCTATTTGCCAATATTTTTTAGAAGATTTTTAGGTCGCTATTTATGAGGGAGATGGGTCTATAGCTTTTGCAGGCACGAGGGTCCTTCCCCGGTTTCAAGATTACCGCTACATTAGCCTGCAGGGCCTGGGGAGGGAACGGGCACCCCCGGGATACTGCGTTGAATGCATCTAGCATGATTTCTGCTAGCTGGTCTCCGAAGATCTTATAAAATCTAGGTGTAAACCCATCGGGGCCTGGACTTTTCCCTAATTTTAACTCTCGTATAACCTGGGATAGTTCCTCGGGGGAGATGTCCGCCTCGAGGGATTCCGCCTCGGCTTGGGGGATAGATGTATGTATGTTTTGTTGCAAGTACTGGGCGATTTGTTCCCTTTGGGGCGGCTCCTCCGGATCTTCAGTACAGGGGATGTTGTAAAGATCGGAGTAATAGGTCCTAAAGGCTTCCAGGATCTCGCTCGGTGCAAGTACCTCGCTCCCGAGGGCATCCCGGATAGACATAACATTTGTCTGGGGGATTCGGGGTCTTAACGCCCTTGCAAGCCACCTCCCACTTTTGTTGCCATATTCGTAATAGCCTACCCTGAGCTTATCCCTGATGTATAAGGTGTTCTGGTCTAATATGGCTAGAATCTTGTGTCTTATGTCTATTATTTCTGCTAATAATGCCTCTGACTTCTGGGCTTTGTTTGCCGTCTCACGTGACTCTAGTTCCAGGAACAGCTGTTTAAGGTTGCGTGATCTTTCTTTTTTAAGTCTAGAGCCGTGGGACAAGAATATCCCTCTCAGGGTGCATTTTAAGGCCTCCCACTTAATAGGTGCCGGGGTCATGTCGGTTGTATGGGCTTCTAAGAAGACCTCTATTGTCTTTGCTATGTCGGCTAGGCATGTAGGGTCTTTAAGGAGGTTGTCATTAAGTATCCAGTTGAATCCTCTGCAATCCTGTCTCGTGGGTTTGATTTCTCCTAGTATTGGGGCGTGGTCTGACCATATGAAGTGACCTATGGAGCATTTGGGAGATCCGTCTAGTAGCTTATGTGATACAAAGATATAGTCGATTCTGCTGTATGTGTTGTGTACCCTTGAGTGACAGCTGAAATCCCTGTCGGCCGGGTGGAGGGATCTCCACAGGTCGACCAGGTGTAAACTCACCAGCGTCTTCCTGAATCTACGAATAGCCGAGTGGGATATTGAGGAACGCCCAGAGGAGGTGTCCAGAGGAGGGTCTAGGGGGATGTTGAAGTCTCCACCAGCCACTATCAACGAGTTTTCAGCAAAATCCGCTAGTCTCCGAAGAGCTCTGGAGCCAAAGGAAACCTGCCCCTGATTGGGAAAATAAAAGTTAGCGAGAGTATATAAGTCATTTAACAGATTTAGTTTCAAGAATAAGTATCTCCCCTCGTCGTCTTTTTCTATTTCCAGGGTTTGAGGTTTTAGTGATCTATGGAATGCTATGGAGACTCCTCCTACTTTACGGTCTGGGTGAGGGGCATGGTACCAATATGGGTAATATCGGTTATGGCAACTAGGGGTGTTAGCATGGGTGAAGTGGGTTTCCTAGAAGAGGATCACCATCACTCTCTTTTTATGAAAACTATATAGGATTTGGTTTCTCTTACCAGGACTGTTTAGGCCTCTAGCGTTGTAGGAACTCACTGTCAGTGCCGCCATCGCTTGCTCTCAGAGGGGACACCACCGGCGCCGATGGGTTGGTAACTCCTATACGTGGTAAGATGTGACCATGAGGGGTTTAAGGAGGGAAGACCAGGGAAGAAGAAGAGAGAAGAGAAGGTAGGGAAAAACAGAATTAGACATAACAATTGTAACATGTTGAGGCGAGGTCTTAGGCCAAGAAGGCCTCGCCCCCTGGGGTGTATCACGTAGCAAGAAAGGCTACGGAAAAAACTAAGTTGTGTGCAGCAACTTGTGCTGCTGGCCTTGGTTGGGGGAACCTGTGCCGGAACAAGGCCCATGGCGTCCCCAAACCCCGGCTTCTCAATCTGAACCCATTGCAGGGGTTTGCTTCTTTGAGGCATCCACGGACGTCAGCGACGGTGGTTTCGTCACTCGTAAGTATTCAGACGGGCTGAAGAGGGAAGGCTTCCGGAAGGGGGTAGTCCCTTTCTCTGTGTTCAATGTTTCCCTGAGGGGCCGACCAGGTGCCAGTCTTCTCTTGGTGGCTGCGGGTCCGGGGCTCCTACTTTTGGCCATTCAGGAATCGCGATCATAGGAAGTTCAAATTTGGCTAGAAACCTCGGGAGGTCACCGAGCCCTCTGAAGATGGCGGTTTTCCCCTCTCTTCCCGCCTGAAGCTGAAAGGGATATCCCCAGCGGTATGGGATATTTTTCTCCTTGAGGGCTGCCAGGACTGGTCTCAGAGCTCTTCGTAGTTGAAGTGTCCTTTTTGACAAGTCCTGTAATACCAGAAGTGAGCTGTCTTTGTAGGTTAAAGGGCCAGTTTCCCTGATTTTTCGTAAGAGTTCTTCTTTTTCTTTGTAGAAGTGAATCCTACATATGACGTCCCGTGGTCTTCCCGGGTCTGTGCTTTTAGGCCCTAGGGCTCTATGAATCCTGTCAATCTCGATAGGGTTGTCTTCTTGCCTGTTAAGTTTTTCGCCAAAGCTTTTGGTAGCCCATTGTTCCAAGTGAGCCGCTTCCACTTCTTCGCTTAGACCGCGGATACGGACATTATTCCTTCTGTTGCGATTTTCCATATCGTCTAGATGAGTTAATATGCTAGTGATCTGCGAGGAGTGGTCTAATAGGATGTTATGATGTTCGGTAAGCTGCGACTGGAGTTCGGTCTGAGCTTCTTCGGTGTCAGCAACTCTGTGGCCGATTTGTTTTATTTCGGTTTGTAAAGCTTCTATAGCTTGCATTTGTGAGCTTGTCGCTTTAGTCAATAAGGCGTCAATTTCACTTCTAGTGGGGATGCTTCTTAGATGTGCCTTCCAGTCCCACGTATCATTGTCGTCCCCGTCGTCCTCCTCTGCACCTGAAGACGAGGTAGAGCTTGTGTACTCGCGGGGGTTGTCGCTTCTTGCATATTTTGTTGCAGTACAATGAGGAGTAACTCTGGGGCTCCCGTGCGGGGTAGATCTTATGTCGTCGCTGGGCTGGGAGTCTTGGGAGGGTTCCTCTCTGTGCTGAGCTTGTGGTGCGGGTTGGGAGAGGGCTTCATCCTCTAGGACCTTTGTGCCCTGTGCTGAGACTTCTTTCCCCTCTCCCATCTTTGGGCTTGTGCACTTGCCCCCCCCGTTCTGTGTCTGCGCTTCTTAGCTGCTGAGGAGATCCCTGGAGCCCACTTGGCGTCCCTGCCCCCTTGTTAGGTGTGCTGTGGGTTGTTTTGGGCCCAGGGGGTCAGGGGGGTTACCTTGAGTGCTCCTGGTTGGGAGCTTTTTCTTTAAGACGGCGCCGGTTGTGGTGGGCGGAGCCTGTTTCGGCATGCTTCTTGCCATTTTGAGCTGCCTCTGGGGTTGTGGAGCTGGGTGGCTCGGGTCCCTGGTGCTTGTCTGGCTGCTGTGAGTGCCTTGATAGGGGCTTAGCTGCCGTGTGTTCGCCCCTGCAGCTCCGGCGCCAAGCGGGGATGTAGCTCCTCCCCCTTTTCAGAGCGCCGGCGCCATCTTGGTTTCCTCCGGAGCTGCAGACCGCCGCGGAATGTGGTCTATAAAAGCATCCAGGGGCCCCGAATCTTCTCCGGCAGGTGCCCCCCGATCTCCAGTCTTCTTCAGACATCCCATTTGAGGTGAGTTGAGTCCGTGAGTGCCGATTTGCGAGCTATTTGTCCGGGGTTTAGCGGGAGCCTTCAGCCGCTGCTGCCTATCTCCTCATGTCCCAGGCCACGCCCCCAGGCCATCAGTGTTTTAATGTGCCGTCCCTGATGGTCAGGTCAAGGTATACACAGTGTAAGGTGACCAGATTTTCCCATTACAGAGGGGTGTGGTCTGGGGCGGGGCTTTTCATTACATATACTTTTACTTCCATCATTACAACAGGTACAGCGCCGGTTCAAATACGACAGAAGCAAATTCTGCAGCATTTCTGCATCCAAAAAACAGTCAAAATCTGTACCATTGATGCGGATTCTGACAGGAAATCAGCAATGTATCCACAGCTGATGTCATACAATGTAGTGCTCCCCTCACCTCCTCCGAAGGCTTCTTGCCGTCAGCGGTTCCCAGCATGGATAAATCTTTAGTCCGCAACTTTGTAGCAACTCTCAAGTTTGGGAGGGGGCAAGTACATTCTTAGATTCCTGGTGACAGCCAAATCTTACCTTTGACCGGGAAGGTAGGGGGAGCCTTGCCTATCCGCTGCCCCCATATTATATTCCTGGGCGTCATGTAGCATGTCTTTTAACTTCTCCAGAGTTTCCTGTAACATAGCCTGTGAGCAACCGTAGGGGTGATTGTATCCACCGGAAGGTCAGGAATGAACACTGGATGTAGACCAGAATTGGCAAAAAAAACTTTGAGACGTAGAACTATGTTTAGCGGAAGCAAACTCTGCTGTTGATAAGTAGTCCATCCACTCATGCTGGAGGTAGGAAATGAAACAGCGGAGGCATTGCTCAAGAATCTGCTTGGTCCTTTCAGTCTGGCCATTGGACTGAGGATGGAAGGCGGAAGGCAGTACAGAAGCTTTTCCAAAACCTCAGGTAAACTGAACCTCTCTATCAGAAACCACATTATCAGGAACGCCACTCAGTCTAAATATCTCCTTGATCATTAATTCTGCAGTTTGTTCAGCTGTGGTAATGCCTATGGTGGGAATAAAATGGTTGTGAGTCGTCCACCACAACCAGAATGTCAGTCATTTCTTTGGAAGGGCCAAGATCCACAATAAAGTCCATTGATATCGATCCCCAAGGCCTGAATGGGACTGGAAGTGGTTGCAGAAGTCCTAACAGAGGAGATCGTGGGGTCTTGTTTCGCACCTGTTACACAGCAGGCAATGTATTTTTTCACATCTTCTCCAATTAGGCCTCCAAAATGAACAAAGCAGCAGTCCAAGAGTTTTCCTGACTCCAAGATGTCCTGCAAGTTTAGAATCATAAGCCAGTTTAAGAACTTGAAGTTGAATGGAAATGGAACATATAGTCTTTTTGTTGGTGTCATATACAGATCCGCAGTTCTGGTCCGATTTGAGTGAAATTTTTGCATGAGCGTTCTTCAGCACCAGGCAACGAATACTGGCGGAATTAAAAATTGAAAACTCACCGACTTCCCTGTACTTTTTGTTGTCAATAGCAACCAATCACAGCACAGCTTTCATTTTATTTGCTGCTGAGGTAAAACAAAAGCTGCGCTGTGATTGGTTGCTATGGGCAAAACAGATTTTCTTTGGACAGCTTTCATAAGATTGTGGTACTCGGCTCATTTTTGTGCCTCGTTATCAAATTTTTGATGAACGAATGATTTGGGATCGCTGCAAAATGGCGTAGTAATATCAATAGGGATGAGCGAGTATACTCGCTCGAGTAATGTGCCTTAGCCGAGTATCTCCCCACTCATCCCGAAAGATTCGGGTGCCGCCGCGGGGCGGGGAGCTGCGGGGGAGAGCAGGGAGGAACGGAGGGGAGATCTCTCTCTCCCTCTCTCCCGCCCGCTCTGCCCCGCTCCCCGCCGCAACTCACCTGTCAGCTGCGGCGGCCCCCGAATTTTTAGGGACGAGCAGGGAGATACTCGGCTAAGGCACATTACTCGAGCGAGTATACTCACTCATCCCTAAATATCAGCTATTATGTAGAAGAAGGAACAAACTTTGAATAACTTTCAGTACCCATCCCTGAGCTTATAGTGCCGTGCAACGCACGGGTAAATCACCTAGTCACTACTAAAATGCTGAAAGGTGTCAGGAGCATCGTAAAGGCCAAAAGACATAACCAGGTATTCAAAATGGCCATATCTCATTCTAAAGGCGGTCTTCCATTCATCCATTCATCCCCTGGGCTGAATACCTGAGGGCCCCTCAGGTATAGTTTGGTAAAAATCTCGGCAGAACAAAGTCTTTCCAGCAATTCCGGGATTAAGGGAAGAGGGTAGCGATTCTTGACAGGAATTGTATTTCGATCCTCATGATCATGGTCGAAAGGTTGAGTCTTTCTTTTCTACAAAGTTCAGTGATGTCCCAGCTGGGCATGAAGAAGGTTCAATAAAGCCTTCACTTAGATTTTCAACCAGGTATTCTCCGAGTATCTTTAACTCTGGTTTGGAAAGATTTTATATGGTTTTGATTGATCCATACCGGTAATGAAGGCATTGAGATTGTCAAAGAGGTTGCTGTTGGTTTCCACATACGACGAGGCCCATGCTAGCACCTCATCTGTGAGGGGGCTGACGATAAATAATACCTTCTTTCTGCCACTGGTAAACTGAGTAGGTTGCATCTGGAAGTAGATATGGCACTGGTTGAGCAACCCTCGGTACTGCCGACGATCTCCACCGAACTTTGCTTGCAGTGGCATGCGGACATCAGAACCTAAATTGTGCAACCCCAGAGATTGTCCCTATAAACCAACTATCTCCCTTTGCAGGTCAGCAACCTTCTCCTCGTAGGTGGCCTAAAATTCTTGGAGCTCAGTAACCTGTTTCTGCACAATGGACTCCATATTTGGGCATGGTTATTCTGTAAATGATCAAGTGCTGGTTCGGAGCCGCTTGTTGTGACCAGTAGGGGCAATGGCATAGTCAGTGGATGCCAGTGGTCGGTATCCGGGTAGTATTGGTTGCAGTACAAGAGGATCAGGCAGGTAATAGAGTCGGGGGAAGTCAGGGGTTGGTACACAGGTAATATCGGTTGCGGTACAAGAGGAGCAGGCAGGTAATAGAGTCGGGGGAAGTCAGGGGTTGGTACACGGGTAATATCGGTTGCGGTACAAGAGGAGCAGGCAGGTAGTGGAGTTGTGGAAATGTAGGGATTGGTACACTGAGCAATTGTTTGGGGACAAAGGAGCAGTAAAGAGAGGAGCTTGATTACAGTCTGGGAGCTCAATAACCACGCCTTAGGGAGGAACAGGTTTATATAGCTAATTACTGTGGGGTGGAGCTAATCCAGAGCTGGCTTGCAAGAGCAAGAACTGGACAAGGTTTAGGCAGGAGAGCTGTCCAGTAGGAGGAACAGCTCAAGAGAGAGAGATGCCGCCTGGAGCACTGGAGCTCCCAGGTTTGAACCCTGACAGTGCGGTCTTTGGTGCCCAGAGTATCTAGAAGGTGAGGTCCCTGATGGTCAGGGTATACACAGTTCATGTTCCATAGTGATTAGGGGTATACACATTGTGAGCTCCCTGATGTTCAAGGTATATATACAGTGTGAAACTCCCTAGTGGTTAGGGACAGCGCCAGAGGTATATATAGTGTGCAGTCCCAAATGATCAGTGTATACATAGTATGAGGTCCCTAATGGTCAAGGTATACACAGTGTTCAGTACCTGACAGTACACTATATATACACACATTAGGTGAGTCCAGGTGGTCAGGGGTACACGCATTGTAAAAAAAAAGATCCCTAGAAGTTGTCAGAATGGAATCAAACTTTCTCTGTGTGATTACAACATCAGAGCAAAAGGATCATTTATTGTGGAGAACTGACCCCTTGTAGGGAGGCTTTAGTACCCTATTGTACCGCCTCTAGCTTGGATACATGATGTGATATGGGTGAGCATGGAGGCTCTAGTACCCTGTTGTACTGCCTCTAGGTTGGATACAAAATGTGATAAGAGCAGGCATGGAGGTTCTAGTACCCTGTTACACCGCCTCTAGTTTGGATACAAGATGTGATACTGGCGGGCATTGAGGCTGTAGTACCCTTTTGTACCACCTCTAGCTTGGATACAAGATGTGATACGGGCAAGCATGGAGGACCTAGTACCCTGTTGTACCACCTCTAGCTTGGATACAAGATGTGATACAGGTGGACATGGAGGTCCTAGTACCCTGTTGTACTGCCTCTAGCTTGGATTCAAAATGTGGTAATGGCGGGCATGGAGGCTTTAGTACCCTGTTATACTGCTTCTAGCTTGGATACAAGATGTGATACTGGCGGACATAGAGGCTCTAGTACCCTGTTGTACCGCCTCTAGCTTGGATACAAGATGTGATACAGGGGGCATGGAGGCTCTAGTACCCTGGTATACCACCTCTAGTTTGGATACAAGATGTGATACTGGTGGGCATGGAGGCTCTAGTACCCTGTTGTACCGCCTCTAGCTTGGATACAAGATATGAAACTGGTGGGCATGGAGGCTTTAGTACCCTGCGTGGAGGTATACAAGTTTTCTATTGGATCCTGCCACAGATCGCTCCACATTTACTGTAACTGAGCCTCTAGATCGTGTAAACTCGAAGGCTGTGGAAGTTGGCGTTCCTGATAGTCTCATACATGTTCTATTGGTGATAAATCTAATGGCTTGGCACAAAAGTGTGACAATATTGTGGGGGCTCCTGTGACCCCCTTGTGTGTGCGACCGAGCCTTATCCTGCTGCCTCTCGCAAGCCGCCATGAGAGGAACACATGTGGCTGCAGGATGTCCTGAACATATCGCTGAGCTCTCATTGTCCCTCGTACCACTACTAGGGGTGACCAACTGTCGTATGCGATATCCCCCCCAGACGATCACACCAGCAGTGGGAGGATTGAGGCACTCACGAGCCCACGTCAAGGGTCCTCGTTGTGAGTCCCTCCTCTAACAGGACAACTAAAACCAAAACAATGGAAACCTGTCTACAAGCGGGGCAATCATCCCAATAGGGCCAGCCCAACGCTGAAACCTCGGGGCCTGGCTCATTATAGATGGTAACAGGTGGAAACACCAGACAAGGAAAATAACAGAACAGGTGTCTGCTGACCTACAGACACCGGGGAATACAACACAGAACATAAACCTCATCAGGTGTCTGCAACATAAAAAGGAACACCACACTGAAATGTTCACACCTGATGTCTGACCACCTGTAATCACACACAGAATATATCTCCGTTCAACCAACAGACACCAGGAAACCCCACTCAGAACTGCAGAGTTCAGAGAGGGAAGGGAATAATGGATAACTATCGACACCCTCTAGTAAGAGCGGCTGGCACTTATGTGCACAAGACTGATGGTGACTGGCTGTCTGGAGAACTCCACACCATCAGCCAGCCAAATCAACCACACCCGCAGCATTGTACTCCAGGAAACCCACAGAACATCACAGTCCCAGGAGCACAACGTGACAACGATCCTCTCTACTGGTGGTCTGTAGGGGGCATCCTGAGCCCAGTCCTCTTGTGTGCCTTACACATCCACTGGTCCCAACACCTCCTAACAGTCTGGTCAGACACTCCTCTCTACTGGTGGTCTGTAGGGAGCATCCTGATCCCGGTCCCCTTGTGTGCCTTACACATCCACTGGTCCCAACACCCACTAATAGTCTGGTCAGACGCTACTCTCTACTAGTGGTCTGTAGGGGGCGTCCTAAGCCCGATCAACTTGTGTGCCCTCACACATCCACTGGTCCCAACACCTCCTAACAGTCTGGTCAGACGCTCCTCTGTACTGGTAGTCTGTAGGGGGCATCCTGAGCCCGGTCACCTTGTGTGCCCCCATCCACTGGTCCCAACACCTCCTAACAGTCTAGTCAGATGCTCCTCTGTATTGCTGGTCTGTAGGCGGCCTCCTGAGCCTGGTCACCTTGTGTGCGCCCATCCACTGGTCCCAACACCTCCTAACAGTCTGGTCAGATGCTCCTCTCTACTAGTGGTCTGTAGGGGGCATCCTGAGCCCAGTCCTCTTGTGTGCCTTACACATCCACTGGTCCCAACACCTCCTAACAGTCTGGTCAGACACTCCTCTCTACTGGTGGTCTGTCTGGGGCGTCCTTAGTCCGGTCTCCTTGTGTGCCCCCATCTACTGGTCCCAAAACTTCCTAACAGTCTGGTCAGATGCTCCTCTCTACTGGTGGTCTGTCAGGGGGTCCTGAGCCCGGTCCCCTTGTGTGCCTCACACATGCACTAGTCCCAGCACCTCCTAACAGTCTGGTCAGATGCTCCTCTCTACTGGTGGTCGGTCTGGGGCGTTCTTAGCCCGATCACCTTGTGTGCCCTTACACATCCACTAGTCCAACACCTCCTAACAGTCTGGTCAGACGGTCCTCTCTACTGGTGATCTGTTTGGGGCGTCCTGAGCCCGGTCACCTTGTGTGCCCCCATCCACTGGTCCCAACACTTCCTAACAGTCTGGTCAGAATGGCCCAGTGGGGGACAATTCGTCGATACGAGCATCCAGCTTTTCACATCCTAATAATACACCCCTCTCAGCCTCTGGTAACAGGGTGAAATCTCTTCTCTGTGTCGTAGAGGCGTCTAATGATCAACAAGCTCTACACAAGCAGAAGAAGAGGTCACCACATACAAGGAGCCTCCGAGAGCCTTTTATAGACCAAGGGGGAACCACTTTTAGGGTCTCCGGTGACAAGACCGTTCATCTAATCAGCACAACTCTCATCATTACAGATCTGCCTGGGATGAAACTGCAGGACGGGGTCTACAGCAGAGCGACACCTTCTTCTGGGGGCGGGATTGTTTTTTTATGATAAGGAGTGTATATACAGTGTGTGACTCCAGGTGGTCAGGAAATATACAGTGTTCAGTCCCCGGTGGTCAATATATTGCTGGACGGACCCAACGTCTGAATTATAGGGCGCCCCACACACATTCAGCATGTTATACATATTGCAAGCAGTGACCCAAATAACCCTTCCCTGCCTGGTATAGAGACAGAACAAGGTCGTCGTTCATCATTGTCAGCGGCTCAAGTTCTGGATACGGGAATGATGAGTTTCCCTGGCGGAGGGGGTAACATATTCAGGGGTAGCTTTCCGGGCGGGCGGGCGGTAACAATGATTTCTGTCCTTTGTTGACTCCTTCCGCTCTCAACAGTGCAGACAGATGAGGGGAGATCAGAATGTTATGGGACGCTGCAGCCCCCCCATCTGCCATCAGGACTGGCCGCTGTGACGCCCTAACAGTGGGCCCCATTCATGCCTGCGGGAACAGAGGCGTCTTGTGTGCGGACAGTCCTGGGCTCAGGTATCCCGATCCTGGCAGGACTAGATGCACTATTGTCTACAGTGTTACCCTGGGGGAAGGGGCGTATAATGTGGTGCCGAGGGTCCAGAGGAGCAGCCAGGTGCGGCGGTCCATCATAGCTGGTCCTATATGGACAGGTACCCCTATATCCATATATACACATACATGTATTAAGAACCAGTGATGAGCCTCTGTATGGCCCCCGCCCCTCACCTGAGCTGCAGCCCCTCCCGCACACCTGGCAGGCGCAGAGACGCCAATTGGCCAGTAATGTGGGGTGGGGGAAATCTCCCTATATAACCCACACTCGGCTCTGCCCCTCTCATCTCACTCTCGAGCTGCACATACAACGCTATGTCCAGCGAGGAGAAGACCCCAGAGTCCTGGCCCCCCAGAGTCCAGCTGAAGACCCCCCCATATGTAAGTAGCACATTATAGTTTATGACATTATCAAAGCAGCTGTACTAATAGTCCCAGTGATATGCTTCACCACAGGAGGGCGCTGCAGTCATAGCCACACCCCCAGGGGCTTCTATAGGAGACGGAGCTCCATCCCAGTGCATAGGTCTCTTTTCAGAGACGCTGACCACCCTTATTGTATTTTACAGTCCTTTCCGGCTGGCATGGAGTTCTCAGCTCCCCCTCCCCCCTCAGGCCGCAAGCTACTAATAATAACCATCGGTGCGGTGACTGCATTGGCGATCAGCATCCTGGGAGTGCTGCTGGCCACCTACCTCGGAAGAGTCCACTGCAGCCAGGTAAGTCTTTATCTATATAGGGAGAGATGATGGGTCAAGGTAAAAAAAAAAGTGTGGTTAGGGGCGTGGCTTATCACATTTTTACCTAGTTATTCTAGTGGCCACAGTTAGCATTTGTGCCCCCCTTACTGGCCCTAATAGTAATAGGGCCCCTCGTCGTGCCTTCCCCCACCCTGAACCTCAGGTAGGTAGTTTGACTCTGCTGCTGTGACCTTTGACCTGACCGGGTGATAACCATAGTCCAGGCGGAGTCATCTAATCTAGAACAGAGCGCCACCTATTACATCAAGTCACCTGCAGAGCTGCACTCATCAGTCACATCATGATTTATACTCCAGAGCTGCACTCAGCAGTCACATCATGACTTATACTCCAGAGCTGCACTCACCAGTCACATCATGACTTATACTCCAGAGCTGCACTCAGCAGTCACATCATGACTTATACTCCAGTCACCTCCAGAGCTGCTGTCACATTGTTCCCATTTTCATGAAGTGCTCAGCGTACTCGTAAGGTAATTACTGACTAGAAGGCATAACATCTGTTGTGGGGCTGTATACAGGAGTACGTGACAGGGGCGGCTGTGGTTATACAGCATCTCCAGGCATGATGTATCTTACACTTCACTGCAGTAGTCACATCTGGAATACTGTGCATCATGTTGGCACCTGCATACGGCAACATACAGCGGCGCTGGAATGGGTGCAGCTCTGGATGTGACTGGAGTATAAGACATGATGTAACAGCCCAGTGGTGAGTGGCATGACACCTGATTTAAAAGCAGAATTATGGCTGCAGCTCTGGCGGTGACTGAAGTAGAGGAGACAGGATGCAACTGCAGAATAGTGACTGCAGCTCTGGCTGTGACTAGAGTAGACACAGAGTTATCCACTGTTCTACATTAGAGGTAAACTTCCATCCAACACACAAGTGGAGTTTGCCTTTGAAGTCAGTGGCTACCGATGCCTCATTGTCTTGTCGGTCTACAGAGGGAGGCGTCCAGCTATCTGCCCCCCCAGCTTAATGTCCAGAACGAGGCATCGCTCCTGCTGGCGTTCAGTGAACTCAGTGACCAGGGAGCAGCACCCGGAATTACCTGTGACCTCAAAAACGTGAGTAGAGGAGGCGCAGCAGCGGCGAGGTTGTGTGGTAAGGCGCAGTAACAGAGCGCACCCTATCTCCCCCCCAGCACCTAATGGTCTACCATGGCCAGCCGGAAGGGTGTGTGGCCCGGAGAATGGACGCCACTGAGAACCTTCCCTCCTGCCAGGAGCTGGAGAGCTACTTCCAGGCTGTTCTGGTAAGTATCCTGGAGCGCTTGGTGGGCATGTAGCCACCGTCACTACTACTCTCACCATCCTCTTCTCCCCCATCCAGAGGAATGTCACCCTGGGGCTGTCGCTGGACGTGCAGGTGGTCGGAGTGGGATCTCTAGGAAGTTTGGTCACCCTGCTGTGTAACAATAAACCCACCTACCTGCTGAGCCCTCTCCCAGGTAAGTACAGAGGGGAGCCATCACAGTTAGTAGCGTACACCAAGCTGTCAGGACATGCTGGGAGTTGTAGTATTGCAGTTTGGTGACCAATAGTTTAGACAGGAGACAATGCTCATATGTTAATAACTGCTGTTCCCCCAGCTTCCAGCAGAGGGCGCACCAGTCTTGCTGCCTGAATCCCCTTCAAGCAGGAAATGGACTAATGCTGGCTGCAAATTCACCTCTAGCAGCGGGACCAACAACGTGACTCCGCAATAGTGTGGGGGTCTCCGTGCTCAGCTGTAGTATGACACCTATCCCTAAGCATCCTGGAAGTACAGTAACCTAGCCCATCCCACCACCGAGGGTGGGCCAACATGGCTTCAGAAGAACTGCAGGGGTCCGGGTGCTGTGTCCGTGATGCCATACCTGTGACCTGCCCCCTCCGCCCCTGCTGTACCCATTTATGTAACACTAGTCAACAGGGCTGTGACCTCACAGAGAGGCTGGTTGTCAGCGCCAGGGGGCCACATGTGGCTACAAGGTGACAAGCCGTGGGGCTACCTGTTATATCACCACAATACAAAAGTAAGGGAACCCCTCTGAATATAGCCGGAGGCCTGCACTGATCACTCATACAAAGTAGTCTGTATGTAGCCAGAGAGATACAATGTAACTAATAACACCCAGCTGTACCGCCCATCATCCACAGTATAGGCGGAAAGTAAGTGACCCCCTATGTGATGTAACTAATAACACCCAGCTGTACCACCCATCATCTACAGTGCAGGAGGAAAGTAAGTGACCCCCTATGTAATGTAACTAGTAACACCCAGCTGTACCACCCATCATCCACAGTGCAGGCGGAAAGTAAGTGACCCCCTATGTAATGTAACTAATAACCCAGCTGTACCGCCCATCATCCACAGTGCAGGAGGAAAGTAAGTGACCCCCTATGTAATGTAACTAATAACACACAGCTGTACCGCCCATCATCCACAGTATAGGGGGAAAGTAAGTGACCCCCCCCCTATGTAATGTAACTAATAACACAGCTGTACCGCCCATCATCCACAGTATAAGGGGAAAGTAAGTGACCCCCTATGTGATGTAACTAATAACACACAGCTGTACCGCCCATCATCCACAGTATAGGGGGAAAGTAAGTGACCCCCCCCTATGTAATGTAACTAATAACACAGCTGTACCGCCCATCATCCACAGTATAGGGGGAAAGTAAGTGACCCCCCCCTATGTAATGTAACTAATAACACAGCTGTACCGCCCATCATCCACAGTATAAGGGGAAAGTAAGTGACCCCCTATGTAATGTAACTAATAACACAGCTGTACCGCCCATCATCTACAGTATAAGGGGAAAGTAAGTGACCCCCTATGTGATGTAACTAATAACACCCAGCTGTACCACCCATCATCCACAGTGCAGGAGGAAAGTAAGTGACCCCCCCTATGTAATGTAACTAATAACACAGCTGTACCGCCCATCATCCACAGTGCAGGAGGAAAGTAAGTGACCCCCCTATGTAATGTAACTAATAACACAGCTGTACCGCCCATCATCCACAGTGCAGGAGGAAAGTAAGTGACCCCCTATGTAATGTAACTAGTAACACAGCTGTACCACCCATCATCCACAGTGCAGGCGGAAAGTAAGTGACCCCCTATGTAATGTAACTAATAACACAGCTGTACCGCCCATCATCCACAGTATAGGGGGAAAGTAAGTGACCCCCTATGTAATGTAACTAGTAACACCCAGCTGTACTGCCCATCATCTACAGTGCAGGCGGAAAGTAAGTGACCCCCTATGTAATGTAACTAGTAACACAGCTGTACTGCCCATCATCCACAGTATAGGGGGAAAGTAAGTGACCCCCTATGTAATGTAACTAGTAACACCCAGCTGTACCGCCCATCATCCACAGTGCAGGAGGAAAGTAAGTGACCCCCTATGTAATGTAACTAATAACACCCAGCTGTACCGCCCATCATCCACAGTGCAGGCGGAAAGTAAGTGACCCCCTATGTAATGTAACCAATAACACACAGCTGTACCGCCCATCATCCACAGTGCAGGCGGAAAGTAAGTGACCCCCTATGTAATGTAACTAATAACACCCAGCTGTACTGCCCAACATCCACAGTATAGGGGGAAAGTAAGTGACCCCCTATGTAATGTAACTAATAACACCCAGCTGTACCACCCATCATCCACAGTGCAGGAGGAAAGTAAGTGACCCCCTATGTAATGTAACTAATAACACAGCTGTACTGCCCATCATCTACAGTACAGGAGGAAAGTAAGTGACCCCCTATGTAATGTAACTAATAACACAGCTGTACTGCCCAACATCCACAGTATAGGGGGAAAGTAAGTGACCCCCTATGTGATGTAACTAATAACACCCAGCTGTACTGCCCATCATCTACAGCGCAGGAGGAAAGTAAGTGACCCCCTATGTAATGTAACTAATAACCCAGCTGTACTGCCCATCATCCACAGTATAGGGGGAAAGTAAGTGACCCCCTATGTAATGTAACTAATAACCCAGCTGTACCGCCCATCATCCACAGTATAAGGGGAAAGTAAGTGACCCCCTATGTAATGTAACTAATAACACCCAGCTGTACTGCCCATCATCCACAGTGCAGGAGGAAAGTAAGTGACCCCCTATGTAATGTAACTAATAACACCCAGCTGTACTGACCATCATCCACAGTGCAGGAGGAAAGTAAGTGACCCCCTATGTAATGTAACTAACAACACAGCTGTACTGCCCATCATCCACTCTCGCCCCAAACCGCAGGCTAAGGACAAATGAACAAAGGGCTTTGCAGTCTGCAGTCTCCACTCCATTGTGCCCTGGAGTGTCTGGGCAGAGTTTAACAGTGAATGTCCTCCATCTGTAGCTAGGACCGGCATTGATGTACACCCTGCTCTTCAGATATCATAGGTTCCTGCGTCTCCATAACATGTTTTCTGAAAGCTACTTACATTCAGGACTGACTTACTCTGACCAATCCCTGAGAAGTCAGTAACCAGGCCCTCTGTGCCTTTATTTAATGGGTAAAGCCCTCCTGACACCCACACTGCCATCTCATCTCCTCCATCCTCTTGGAGCCATCAGTTCTGCACTGTGGATGATGGGCGCTAGTTCTGCGTGGGGACTTGGATGTGAACAGACACATTGTATTAGTAATTAGTGCAGACATTTAGCTCATTCCAAAGGGTTCACTTACATTCTCTTGCACCTTAAAATAATGTGGGTATCAGAGAAAAGCACCTTTCATGTTTCTTAATGTACATTTGATGCCTGATCTGCTACAGCCAATCACAGCCCAGCTCCTTGACTCCGCCCCCTGCATTCTTCTCTGTACTGCTTACATCTGCCATTAACAATAAATGATTGCAAGCTCTGTGGTCTTACGAGTCTCTCAGCTCCAGGTTTGCTCTCTGTAAGGGGCGACGTCGGGGCGCTGCCAGCCCCTTGCACCGTTGTATCGATGACGAGACGCCCAGTTTGCTATAGAAGGTTTTATTTGTGATGTCATCTCCAAGTATACAAATCTGGTGGCAGAGCGTGTACCCCAGCAACGGCCGCACCCATACCCCCTGTATAAACACTACCCACCCCCCCCCCGCTAGACTACAAGTACCAGCAGCCCTGCCGAGCACACGGTACACTTATGTCCAGCCCAGGGCCCTCAGCCAAGGAACAAGCAACACATACCAAGGGCCCTAAACACACTGACACTGCTGCCTCCACCCCCACCCCAAAGTGGCTCCACATGGGTGAGGTTCGCCCACATCAAAGGGCATTGTGATTAAAGACTAGAACCGGAAACGGCAGCTAGGACACCCCACAACCCCAGAGGGACCCCGTTATTTCTTTTCCTCCTCCTTTTTGTCTTTCTTGCTGTCCTTTGAGGCCTGCGAGGCCAGTGACCCCATGGCATTTCGAATGGCTTCATTGTTGGGGTCCACACCAGGGAGATTCTCTAGAACACTTTGCAAGAATTCAGGGTCCTGCATGACGTCGTAATCATCCTCCTCCTGTAAAAGAGAGAATGGGCAAGGGTCTAGTCTTAGGAGCTGACACTTTACCTACAGTATGGAGTAAAGGGGGCCTGGTCTAGTCCCAGAAGCCAAAACGGCATGTAAAATGCAGTAGGGAATAAGTAAGGGCGGTCCCAGAAGCTAGCATGTCACCACCTACAGTACGGTGTAAGGGGTGGGGAGTTCTGGTCCCAGGAGCTGACACGTCAACCACAGTACGGTGTAAGGGGAGAGGGGGGTGGGTCTGGTCCAAGCATCACCTACAATGTAGTGTAAGGTGGGGGAGGGGGTCTGGTCCCAGGAGCTGACATGTCACCCACAGTATGGTGGAAGGGGAGAGGGGGGTGGGTCTGGGCCCTGGTCTGGTCCCAACATCACTTACAATGTGGTGTAGGGTTGAGGTCTGCTCCCAGGAGCTGACACATCACCCACAGTACGGTGTAAGGGGGTCTGGTGGCAGGAGCTGACACGTCACCTACAGTACGGTGTGAGGGGGGTGGGGGGGGAGAAACTAGGCCCAGGAGCTGACACATCACCCACAGTACAGTGTAGAGTGGGGGGCTGGTCCCAGGGGCTGACACGTCACCCACAGTACGGTGTAAGGGGGTCTGGTGCCAGGAGCTGACACGTCACCCACAGTACAGTGTAGGGGGTGTTACCTTTGCAGGTTCAGGGATCTCCATGGCGCTGCTGTCTAGATCACCCTGCTCCGCCTGGCCAAACTCTGCAGAGGGAGAGAGGAAAGCAGTCACATGACCAGAGAGATACAGCGCACCTCGGGACCCAATCACGAAGCAGGCAGCAGGCTCCGATGTATATATGTACACACATACCAGCGCCCTGTAAGGACATTTGCATGGCATACGCGATCTGTTCGTCCTCCGTCATGCTGCTGAAGTCAGGTAGTCCGCTGCGGCCGCCTTCCTGTTGCCCGATCGTCATCTTGAGTAAAGCCTCATCTGAATCTGAAGATATAAAACACGGTAGGTGGGGGAGGGGCATCATCCAGTGATCACAGGAGACAGCCGCCTATTGCCACAGTTTCTCACCATCTCCCGCTGTGGAGGTAATCCCGGCTTCGGCGGCAGAAGCAGCAGCCGCTCGCCTGGCTTCCTCTTCCTGCCGCTGTCTCTGTTCCTCCATGGACACGCGCAGAGCCTGCAGGCACACACACACACGGGTCACCAGGTAATTGGGGTACACACTGGGCATCAGGCTGTCCTCTACCGAACACTCACCAGCGCCAGTTCAGGGTCAGCGCTGGGGTCAACGCCAAACTCAAAGTCACTGGCTCCCAGTCCAAGCATGGCGCCTCCTTCTCCAGCTAGGATGGGTGAGCTAATGAGGGCATCTGCCAGGCTGGGCCCCGGGGGAACAGTGACCAGATGTGACCCCGTGCCATCCTTCCCATTCAGTGTGTTGATGAACGCTGTCAGTTTCTCCGTATTGGATTCCTGCAAGGTGGAAGGGAATCCAACAATAACCCTTTACCTTCATGTGTCACCCCCCGAACTCCTTCCCATCCTCCCACTCACCTCCTCTCCAAAGTTGATGATGTCTACGCTGACCTTCTCCTTCTTCAACCGCTTTGCCATCTTCACCAACTGCAGGAAAAAGAGGTGTTGTATTATTATCTACAGAAGAGCTCTGCCCACAACTCCCGATCCCTGTGAGAGAGGTATGGCTGCCAGTGAGGTAAGACTGGCTGATAACAGAGAGCAGCAGAGCCTCCGCCCCTGTAGAGGGAACTTACATCCTTCTCATTGTCCTCCACCGGGCTGCCTACAAAGGCGATTATCCTCATCTTGTGGTTCTTCCCTTGGCGGTGTTTTAGAGCCAGCTGGTGAGAGAAAACCCAAAAATACCGATCAGGGGGCGACGGGCGAGCACCCAGCAGAAGGCACCGAAAGCGATCAGGGGCGACGGGCGAGCACCCAGCAGAAGGCGACGAACAGCGATCAGGGGCGCCGGGGGAGCACCGAGCAGAAGGCGACGAACAGCGGTCAGGGGCGCCGGGGGAGCACCGAGCAGAAGGCGACGAACAGCGGTCAGGGGCGCCGGGGGAGCACCGAGCAGAAGGCGACGAACAGCGGTCAGGGGCGCCGGGGGAGCACCGAGCAGAAGGCGACGAACAGCGGTCAGGGGCGCCGGGGGAGCACCGAGCAGAAGGCGACGAACAGCGGTCAGGGGCGCCGGGGGAGCACCGAGCAGAAGGCGACGAACAGCGGTCAGGGGCTCCGGGGGAGCACTGAGCAGAAGGCGACAAACAGCGGTCAGGGGTGCCGGGGGAGCACCATGCAGAAGGCGACGAATAGCGATCAGGGGCGCCGGGCGAGCACCATGCAGAAGGCGATGAACAGCGGTCAGGGGTGCCGGGGGAGCACCCAGCAGAAGGCCACGAATAGCAATCAGGGGCGCCGGGCGAGCACCCAGCAGAAGGCCACGAATAGCGATCAGGGGCGCCGGGCGAGCACCCTGCAGAAGGCAACGAATAGCACCCAGCAGAAGGCGACGAATAGCGATCAGGGGCGGCGGGCGAGCACCCAGCAGAAGGCGACGAATCGCGATCAGGGGTGGCGGGCGAGCACCGAGCAGAAGGCAACGAATAGCGGTCAGGGGCGGCGGGCGAGCACCGAGCAGAAGGCGACGAATAGCGGTCAGGGGCGGCGGGCGAGCACCGAGCAGAAGGCGACGAATAGCGGTCAGGGGCAATAAGCGAGCACCCAGCAAAGGGCGATGAATAGCGATCAGGGGCGTCGGGTGAATAGCACCCAGCAGAAGGCGACGAATAGCACCCAGCAGAAGGCGACGAATAGCACCCAGCAGAAGGCGACGAATAGCACCCAGCAGAAGGCGACGAATAGCACCCAGCAGAAGGCGACGAATAGCACCCAGCAGAAGGCGACGAATAGCACCCAGCAGAAGGCGACGAATAGCACCCAGCAGAAGGCGACGAATAGCACCCAGCAGAAGGCGACGAATAGCACCCAACAGAAGGCGACGAATAGCACCCAACAGAAGGCGACGAATAGCACCCAGCAGAAGGCGACGAATAGCACCCAGCAGAAGGCGACGAATAGCACCCAGCAGAAGGCGACGAATAGCGATCAGGGGCGGCGGGCGAGCACCCAGCAGAAGGCGACGAATAGCGATCAGGGGCGGCGGGCGAGCACCCAGCAGAAGGCGACGAATAGCGATCAGGGGCGGCGGGCGAGCACCCAGCAGAAGGCGACGAATAGCGATCAGGGGCGGCGGGCGAGCACCGAGCAGAAGGCGACGAATAGCGGTCAGGGGCAATAAGCGAGCACCCAGCAAAGGGCGATGAATAGCGATCAAGGGCGTCGGGCGAATAGCACCCAGCAGAAGGCGACGAATAGCACCCAGCAGAAGGCGACGAATAGCACCCAGCAGAAGGTGACGAATAGCACCCAGCAGAAGGCGACGAACAGCGGTCAGGGGCGCCGGGGGAGCCCCGAGCAGAAGGCGACGAATAGCGATCAGGGGCGCCGGGGGAGCCCTGAGCAGAAGGCGACGAATAGTGATCAGGGGCGCCGGGGGAGCCCCGAGCAGAAGGTGACGAATAGCGATCAGGGGCGCCGGGGGAGCACCCAGCAGAAGGCCACGAATAGCGATCAGGGGCTCCGGGGGAGCACCCAGCAGAAGGCCACGAATAGCGATCAGGGGCTCCGGGGGAGCACCCAGCAGAAGGCCACGAATAGCGATCAGGGGCGCCGGGCGAGCACCCAGCAGAAGGCGACGAATAGCGATCAGGGGCGCCGGGCGAGCACCCAGCAGAAGGCCACGAATAGCGATCAGGGGCGCCGGGCGAGCACCCAGCAGAAGGCCATGCTGACACCCCGCTTACTCACGTGTGCGATGCGGATTCCTGTGCAGAAGCTGATCTTGCCGACCGGCTGCACGGAGTGAAGCTTGGAGAGGATCCTGCCGGTGTCCGGGGTCAGGGTGGTCAGCACCTCGCAGTTACTGCGGAACAGGAAGATGAAAGTAGCCCCTCCCTCGGTGTATATACAGCCCCCTGCACAGGTTACCCTCCCCCACTAGGTGGCGGTTGTCAGTAAGTTGCAGCCCCTCAGGGTTATGGCATTGAGGAAGGATCTGGCTGTAACATCATGTACTTCTGTAGTCAGTAAGGCCTGATGCCCCGCGGCCGCCTTTAGGGTGCGGAATAACGCAGCTCTTAGGATCTATTGAACCGACCGGCTCAGTCCGCACATGGCGGATTCTACCGCGTTCTGTCTTACTGCGTTTTTCCATGATGGACTGTTTTGTACAGTCCCACCGCGTACCCCGCTCCGGCCGGCCGGGGGCAGGAGGCCTTAACGTCTCATATTGACAAGATGCCTTGGTTTCTCTCACTGATAGCAGTCACACGATGTGTCGGCACACCGCCGGGGGAGGGGCGCTGGCTGTGAGGCCCCCCACTTACTTGGCGAGGGTGATGAGCCCCACGTTGTTCTCGGGGTTACTGCGGGTCTTGGAGTGACACACAATGTTGACGGCGTCCTGCTGCGCCTGCAGCCGCGTCGGGAGGAAGTCGCCATTCCTCATATATTCACTGTTATCCACACTGGAAGAAAACACAAAAGTGAAGACCCTGAAAGTGGGAGACCCTCTAAGAGATGAGAGGAGTGGGGGACGCTCCGGGGGGGGGGGGGTCTCCCTTCATCTCTTCCCCTCATATACAGACCGTCTCCCCGGTTAACAACACTGCAGCCTAAGGACAGATTTAGCAGCCAATCAGATACCGCGTTCTGTCCCCGGCCCCGTAAGACAGAATGAGAACCGAGCTCTGATTGGTGCTGACGGTCTCCATGGTAATAGTCCGGCCGGTTGGTTGGATGGATGACTCAGGGATTCGGCCTCCCGCAGCCCCAGCCGGCCGGACACGAGCCCCGCTCTCCGGTACTCCCCCCCGCACTCCTCGGACACCGGACGCCCCCCGCTCGCCGCTTCCAGTTCTCACCAGACCATCGTACTCTCCAGCACCATCTTGCCGTCTAGTCACTGTGCACCCGCACTCCAACAAGCTCAGCTCTCATTGGACGTCCGCCTCAACCAATCAGCTTGATTTCCTCCTTTCTGGGCTCAGCATGCCGGGAATTGTAGTTTTAACAGTATATTCACCGTGTACACCTCCCCCTCATCCTGCTATATCCGTCCCTGTACCCTTCTGCACTCCTCCCCCACTATACTCCTCTACCTCTGTAATATCCCCCACTACACCCCTCCACCCCATTTTACATCCCTCACTACACCCCTCTACCTCTGTAATATACCTCACTATACCCCTCTACCTCTGTAATATACCTCACTATACCCCTCTACCTCTGTAATATACCTCACTACCCCCCTCCACCCCATTTTACATCCCTCACTACCCCCCTCCACCCCATTTTACATCCCTCACTACCCCCCTCCACCCCATTTTACATCCCTCACTACCCCCTCCACCCCATTTTACATCCCTCACTACACTCCTCCACCCGTTACATCCCTCACTACACCCCTCCACCCCTGTTACATCCCTCACTACACCCCTCCACCCCTGTTACATCCCTCACTACCCCCCTCCACCCGTTACATCCCTCACTACACCCCTCCGCCCCTGTTACATCCCTCACTACACCCCTCCGCCCCTGTTACATCCCTCACTACCCCCCTCCACCCCTGTTACATCCCTCACTACACCCCTCCGCCCCTGTTACATCCCTCACTACACCCCTCCACCCGTTACATCCCTCACTACCCCCCTCCACACCTGTTACATCCCTCACTACCCCCCTCCACACCTGTTACATCCCTCACTACACCCCTCCGCCCCTGTTACATCCCTCACTACACCCCTCCTCCCGTTACATCCCTCACTACACCCCTCCACCCGTTACATCCCTCACTACCCCCCTCCACCCGTTACATCCCTCACTACGCCCCTCCACCCCCGTTACATCCCTCACTACGCCCCTCCACCCCCGTTACATCCCTCACTACGCCCCTCCACCCCCGTTACATCCCTCACTACGCCCCTCCACCCCCGTTACATCCCTCACTACGCCCCTCCACCCCCGTTACATCCCTCACTACGCCCCTCCACCCCCGTTACATCCCTCACTACGCCCCTCCACCCCCGTTACATCCCTCACTACGCCCCTCCACCCCCGTTACATCCCTCACTACGCCCCTCCACCCCCGTTACATCCCTCACTACACACCCCCCAAACCTGTTACATCCCTCACTACACCCCTCCAGACCTGTTACATCCCTCACTACACCCCTCTATCCCTGTTACATCCCTCACAATACCCCTGTTATATCGCTCACTGTACCCCTCTACCCATTATATCCCTCTCTGTATCCCCTCTACCTCTTATATCCCCCCTGTACCCATGTTATATCCCTCACTGTACCCCTTGTCTCCACAAGAAGAATGGGTGGAGACAAGATGCACGCCCACAACCAACACCCCAAATTGGATTGGCTGCACAGGAGAACGGTTGCCCGTGATCTCCCCTTCTGCCTTGTTTCACTGACGCCTCCGACGCTTGGCTTGGCCTTGGTTCCCGTCCCTTCCCTGCTCCTCTCTGGTATGGCAACCCCACTGAGCCACGCTGCTGTGAGTCTGTGCCGCTGCCATTTCCCCTGTAGGTCTGCTACTGTGGCCCTGCACCTGCCTGTAATACTTACCCACTGGCTGTGCTCCGTGGTCTGGCGGCTGTGCTCCCTGGCCTGCTGTAGGCTGTGCCCTGGTGGCCCCGCGGCCAGTGTGTCCCTATGCGCCGTCCGTCCCATGTAAGGTATGCGTTCCCTCATGGTTGGCCGCCTCTAACAGCAGCCGGGGAAAGGCAGAAGGACAGTGTGTTCTGCAGGCGGCGGCGCTCCATTCCCTCGGCGCTCTGTGCTCCTGGTTGCCGGCTGCTGGCAGACACGGGCCCTGCATTCTGTGGCACGGGGACGGCATTCCCTATTGCAGGAAGCCGTGGACATTGCAGTAAGGCTGGGGCGGTAAAGCCGCTGGGGGGTATGCCACAGCCCTAGGGGTCGCCATTCCAGAGAAGAGCAGGGAAGGGAACCAAGGTCAAGCCAAACGACCGAGGGGTGAGTGTAATGAGGCAGGAGGGGAGATCATGGCCTGCCATTCTCCTGCGCAGCCAATCAAATTAGGGCATTGCTTGTTGGCGTGTATCTTGTCTCCACCCATTCTTCTGGTGGAGATAAGATACAATACCTACCCCTGTTATATCCCTCACTACACCTCCTGTACCCCTCTACCTGCCTACCACTCTTATATCCCCTTTCCTCTGTTATATCCCTCACTATACCTCTCTACCTGTTATATTCCGCCCTGTACCCCTGTGATATCCCTCACTGTACCCCTCTACCCGTTATATCCCTCTCTATACCTCCTGTACCCCCTTACCACTGTTATATCCCTCAATGTACCCATTAGATTGCTCTCTATAGCCCTGTTATAGCTCTCACTATACCCCTGTTATATCCCCCTTATAGCCCTCTACCTCTGTTATATGTACCTCTCAACCTCTACCCCTCTTATTTCCCTCAGTGTACCCCTGTTATATCCCTCACTATACCCCTCTACCCCTGTTATAATTCACTGTACCCCTCTACCTCTGTTATATCCCTCACTGTACCCCTCTTATATCCCTTATTATATTCCTCTTCCTCTGTTATATCCCTCACTGTACGTCTCTACTTCTGTTATATCCCTCACTGTACCCGTTATATTCCTCTACCCCTGCTATATCCCTCACTATACTCCTTTACCCGTCATATTCCCCACCCCGTACCTGCTCTTTATCCCTGTTCTATCCCACCGTACCCCTCCTCCTCTACTCGTTATATCTACCCTGTTCCCTTCCTCTTGCTGTCCTGATAGTATCTCGCCCTATACTCCTAACGGTCTACCCATTATATTCCCCTGTGCTCACCTTTCTTACCCATCACCCTATTCCCATTATATTCCCCCTGTAATCGTCCAACAATGTTATATCCCGCCAATACCCCCTTACCCCTCACCCTCCTCCCTCGGTATATCCCCCTTTCTCCCTGTTATATCCCTCCATACCCCTCCTCCTCTACCCTTATTATATCCCCTCCCCTCTCGTAGCACTCACCCTCTACCTGTCATATTCCCCCCTGCCCTTTATATCCCTTCGTACCCCTCCTCCTCTACCCTAGTTATATCCCCTCCCCTCACATAGCCCTCACCCTCTATTCGTTATATCCCCCCCCATCCCTGCCCTTTATTCCTGTTATATCTCTCTGTACCCCTTCTCCTCTACCCTTGTTATATCCCCTTCTGTAGCCTTCACCCTCTACCTGTTCTATTCCCCACCCCGTCCCTTTTCCGTTATATCCCTCTGTACCCCTCCTACTCTACCTTTTCCCTGTTATATCCCTCTGTACTCCTCCTACTCTACCCCTTGTTATATCCATCCCCTCCAGTAGCCTTCACTCTCTACCCATTATACTCCTCCCCCGTCCCTGCCCTTTTCCTCTGTTATATCCCTTTGTAGCCCTCCTCCTCTACCCGTTATAGGCCTCCCTTCCCATAGCCCTCACCCTCTACCTCTGTTATAGTTCCTCCCCATCATATCCCTTTATACCCCTCCCCACTACCCTTGTTGTATCGCCCTAAGTGCGGTAGCTTAGTTGGTAGAGCTGCTGCTTTGCGATACTGGGGTTGCAGTTTCAAGACTAACCTAGAGGAACCTGGAGTTGCAGCTTTAACTGTGACCAAGTGCAGTCTCTGTCTAGCTTTTTGACCGTTTCTCAGTATCTCTTATCGTATAATGTTCTTCCCCTGAGCACTATAACCAATCACAGGCAGTGCTCATCTGTCATTCAGTGGCGGCAGGGCGCTGCCTCTGATTGGCTGAGTGCTGTGACCAATCAGAGGCAGCACTTTCTGGAGGCGGAGAGAAGAGCCAGACAGCTCTTCTAGGTGAGTTCATTTTTTTTTCACAGCTAGGGCAGATTTTCAGGGTAGGGCTTATATTTCAAGCGTGCATGCTAAACGCCCTTCCTCTTCTCTCCTCCCCTTCCGCTTGTTTGCAATGGGAGGGGGCAAAGCTAAGCCCCACCCCACCCATTGCTGGCTGCGGACAAGGAGCTATTAGCACCAGTTCTCCAAGACAAGGTTATTTTACAGAAGTCTCACGAGAAATAGTTCCAAATCGGGCTGAGAGAAGTTAAGTTATTATAAGTGAGGCAGGTTCTAGCCTCATTTCAAATGTCTTTGTATCTATAATTCTGCTTATTAATTGAATAAACAGATGATTTCCACTCACATCCAATGGGTGTGGGATTTGTAAGCTTCCTCGATGCTCGAGCATTTAATTATTAATTTGTATAAATAAAAACATACCAATTAACAAATATTTATCTGAGCTAACACGCACCGAAAACAATGACCGCCCTACCGGACTCTGCCCCCTCTCCTAGAACCACCGGACACACAGATGCCAATTGTATGGGCTCTTCCGCATCTGCCAATTCCATAGAGAACCCAGGTATTTGTTCACCATGTCATTCTCTTACATGCTGTCCAATGCGGCCAATAACATAGCATTACCCAAACTGCGAGGCACAGGATCCGAAACCATCAGGTCTTTTATTTTATCATTAAGGTCAAAGCAAAACCGGCTTTGCAACGATGACTTGTTCCATCGTCACCCAGCGATGGAACTTGGCACAAAATTTCACAATGGCAGATCCGCTCTGATTTAGAGCCCTGATTTTCCCCTCCACCAATGACATCCTATCTGGGTCAACATCACAAACCAAGTGCAGAAAAAAAAATTAGCCATGGATGACAATGCCTCTGAAGTGGGTAGCAAGAAAAATGCCCAGGCCTGCGGGTCTCCCTGCAACCTCGAAATCACAATCCCCACTCTTGGACTCTCATCATCTGAAGCAATAGAGAACAACCTAAAATACAGTTAACAGGACTCCCCTAAACCTAGCCATCTCTTGCAGGTAACTCAAGCTTCAGTACTTCACTGAGGCCATCTGAACAAGTTGCTGCCGTTTAACTTCAGCAACCTCAAAGCTCCAGCAGGCTGAGCTGGTTGGATAAAGCTTCCATAAGATCCATACGTTCAAACATACACTATCCGACCAGAAAAAGGAAAGGCTGTTCATGCTGTCACGCATGTAGTTACTGCAAACCAAAATAATTTCTTGGCAATGCACACATCACAATACCAAGAACACTAGTTAGAAAAAAAAACAAAAAGAAGAGAACTTTCTCCACTGGGCACTAGATGGCGACAGTCCCTGCCTAACAGTGGATACCCTGATAAGGACGCACCCACCCTCATTTTTTGGTCACTCACTAACCCTACAAGAATACCATAGTACATATAAACTCCACAAACTAAACCTCAGTACTTATTATATGAGTTGCTGGATGAACCACAGAACCCCAATCCAGTGTGAGGCAGTGTGAGTGGTTGTCCTATCGGTGTCCTGCACAGGTGTTATTGGCTCCTCCATTTGGTAGTCAGCTACCTGCATGGTGAGAGGAGGGTGCATCTATATGCCCTCCTCACTCAGTAAGTAACGGCCATTTTCTGTGATTGGTTTTAATTCTTGATTTCCCCATTCTGTGATGCATTTATATTAGTGTAGGGACTAGAGATGAGCGAACCTACTCGTTTCGAGTAATTACTCAATCGAGCACCGCGATTTTCGAGTACTTCAGTACTCGGGTGAAAAGATTCGGGGGTGCCGGGGGGAGGCGTGGCGGCGCGGGGAACAGGGGGGAGCCCTCTCTCTCTCCCTCTCCTCCCTGCAACCCCACACTGTGCCCCCCGCATCTTTTCGCCCGAGTACGGAAGTACTCGAAAATCCCGGTGCTCGGGCGAAAAAGGGGCGTGGCCGAGTAGGCTCGCTCATCTCTAGTAGGGACCGACTACAACCAAGGAACCGTGAAGTGGTTAGTGGGCTCATGTATCTTGGCCAACATCCAACCAATGCCTTGCATTTATTATCTATCATTCACATGCAGCGTGGCATTAAGACTCCAGGGGGAGCCCAGGGTGGCAGTACCAATGTGGTTCACCGTATGAAATGCAGGGCAACCCGCCGAATTATCATGGCGTCATTACATAGGTTGCTGGTCTGCATGGTGAACTACATATATCAGAATGGTCTGGCACCCGTCTTGAAAAAGGGGCTGTGCTTCCTCACATGCCTCAGTACTCCCTGAGCCCCACACAAAAGGTAGCCAGTCCAGTAACAATTCATGCCTTACTACAGGCCGAGGCCAGAAAAGAAACTGCATTACTTTCATTTGGAATAAAAGGAGGTTAGGGGGAGATGGACACAAGCACTGGCCTGCCTGAAAATACCCCGTATCTTAAATCACTAGAGCCCACTGAACAAGATGTCCCATGTTAACATGTGTAACGGGTCTGGTGTGGGTTCGGAGCATTTCCATCCTAACTCGAACAGAAACATGGCATAGTCAGAGGAAAGCTAGAGGTTGTAACGGGTAATATGTATTGTGGTGCAAAGGAGCAGGCATGTGGTGTAGCAGAGGAAAGCCAGAGGTTGGTAAGTACATTGCCTTCTTTTAAGCTAACATACTATGTCCATCTATGTCCCCCCCCCCTTTGGTGATCCAGAGGAAGGCAAAAAAAACTCCAATGAGGCAGGAGCCAATTTAGCCCATTCAGTGGAAAAATTCCTTCTTGACTCCATATAGCAGTCAAAATACTCCCTGGATCAACGTTTGAAAGTTCCTACGTGACTCCAAGACCCGGATCAACAACGCCGCTGGTCACATAATATCTATATTCTGTAATATCACAGCACTCTAGAAAGGCATCTAGTCCCCTCTTAAACTCCTCTATGGATTTTGCCATTACCACATTTTTAGGCAGAGTGTTCCCCAGTCTCACTGCTCTTACAGTAAAGAACCCTTTTCTGTGTTGGTGATGAAACCTTTTATCTAGACGTAGCGGATGCCCTCTTGTTACTGTCGCAGCCCCTGATATAAAGAGATCATGGGAGAGATCCTTGTATTGTCCCCTAATGTATTTATACATCGTTATTTGCAAAGTAAATAATCCCAATTTGGATAGCCTCTCTGGGTATTCCAGTCCCGTCATTCCATGTATTAGTTTAGTTGCCCTTCTTTGAACCCCCTCCAGTACTGTAACATCCTTCCTGAGCACCGGTGACCAGAACTGTACGCAGTATTCCATGTGGGGCCTGACAAGTGCCTTATATAGTGGGAGGATAATGTTCTCGTCCTTCGCCCCTATACCTCTTTTAATGTACTCTAAGACTTTATTAGCTTTCGCAGCAGCTGACTGGCATTGGTTGCTCCAGCTGAGTCTACAGTCCACTAGTACCCCCAGGTCTTTTTCCATATCACTTTTCCCTAGCTGTACCCCATTCAGTGTATATTGGCGACATCCATTTCTCCTGCCCATGTGCATAACCTTACATTTATCAACCCTGAACTTCATTGGCCATTTTTCTGCCCAACCCCCCAGCTTATCTAGGTCTGTTTGTAGCTGTACATTGTCCTCCATTGTATTAGTTATATTGTATAATTTTGCATCATCTGCAAATATTGATATTTTGCTGTGCAGCCCCTCTATCAGGTCATTAATAAATATGTTGAACAGAAAGGGGCCTAATACTGAACCCTGTGGCACCCAACTAGTGACTGTGGCCCAATCAGAGTATGAACCGTTTATTACCACCCTCTGCTTTCTATCTCTGAGCCAATTCTTAACCCAGATCCACACGTTTTCGCCCAGACCGAGCTGCCTCATTTCATATATCTACCTATTATGCGGCACGGTGTCAAATGCTTTAGAGAAATCCAGATATACAAGATCAATAGACTCTCCCATCATAGAAGCTAATCAAATTGGTCTGAGATGATCGACCCTTCATGAACCCATGCTGGTGAGGAGTTATACCACTGTCTTCCTTAAGGGTATTCCAGGATGGCGTCTCTCAAAAACTTCTCGAATATTTTTTCCCAATTATTGTAGGGACACCGGCTTCTAGTTACCAGGCTCTCTTTCAGATCCCTAAATGTATATTAGAATCATATTGGCAATACGTGAATCCCGTGGTACAAGCCCCGGTCTCTAATAAAGTCCCCTACTGGGTGATAATTTGCAGTATGGAGGAGCTGGCAGAAGGTGAAGCTTTACTTCACCTCCAGCCTGGGAGAAAAATAATCATGCAGAGGCAAGTGGCAAGGCCAGGCTTTTATAGGATGTCCCATCAAGGGGGCAGGGTGGAGAAAGTCAGGAAGGCAAGAACTGGATCAATAGGAGCAAGGACCAGGCTATGATTAGGCGGGGTGCAACCCATCAAGCTGGATAGTTCAACAGTTCTCAGGTTTGAGTCCTGACACCAGCCCCCTCCTTTCAGGATGCCCACTGGATATCCTAGGAGCTGGCTTTACTGGGTACCTGCAGCGAAACTCCCTTGTAAGCCTGGGAACACTGGAGACCGGCTCCCCGGAATGCTTCAGACCATATCTTCTCCATTGAATGAGGTATTGCAGTCAACCCCTAAAAATCCTGGAATCCAGAATTTTTCCCACAACGTACTTCTCCTCCCCCTGCACGCTTACTGGTGGAGGAGGTTGCTTTCTTCCGAAAAAGGTGCTTTCTTTGAAAGGCTTTAGCATTGATATACAGAACCCTGGATGAATCGTCAGGTTGCCAAGGAGTTTTAATCGGAAGGCTACTGGCCAATCTTCTGGTAGCTAACCACACTTTATCACCCACCTGAAAAAGTAGGAACTCTGGTGTCTATCCACTGCTCTTGTGTACCTTTCTTAGGCCTCTTATAGTACCTCTATTAGTTTTTTCTGGACAACCCAAAAGGTTGCCAGCCTATGAGTAACAGCAGCAATAGCAGTATTACAAGGAAGGTCAGAAATAAATACTGAGTGTAAGCTAAGGTTAGAGGAGAAAAAAACAGGGCTTAGGGCTGTGGAACCATGTTTGGAGTTGTAGATGAATTCTGCTGTTGGTAGGTAGTCCACCCAATCATCCTGCAGATGGGAAATAAAACAGCAGAGGTATTGCTCTAGTTTGGTTAGTCTTTTTAGTCTGACCATTGGACTGGGGATGGAAGGCAGAAGACAAAGTAATAGTAATCCCTAGGGCCATACAGACGTTCCTCCAGAACCTTGATGTAAAGTGAATAGCCCTAAGAGACTACGCTATCAGGAATGCCAAGCAGTCTAAACATCTCCTTACTCATTAAATCCGCAGTTTGTTCAGATGTGTGGATCCCGTTGATAGGAATGAAATGGGCCACTTTTGTGAGTCATCCATCACAACAAGGATATTAGTCATTGCTTTGGGATGGGGAAGATCCACAATACAATCCATTGATATCGATCCCCAAGGCCTGAATGGGATTGAAATGGTTGGAGAAGTCGTAATAGAGGAGATCGTGGAGTGATGTTTCTTGCACATTTTTTGTTTTTACATCTCTCTTGTAATTAGGCCACCAACGTGAGGGAAGTTCCAAAGTTTTCACAATCCAAAGACGATCTGCAACTTTAGCATCATGGACCAGTTTCAAGACTTCGAATTGAACAGAATCCAAAACATGCCATCTGTTTTCCTGGACCCAAAACCCCTTTTTTGAAAAAGAGCTCCACAGCCTTAGGAGGAGGATGATTGTGGAGTCATTCTCATACCCTTCTTTGAATCTTTTTAAGAACTGTTTTTATTCAATACCCAGGAAAGTTTTGGAGGGCAGAATAGTACAGTCTGTGTTAGGAGACAACTAACCAGCCTCCTGATTGGCTGGAATCGGCACATGTGACAGGGCGGAGCTACGCGATGACATGTACAAGGGCGATTAGACGCTGAAGTTAGACGGCACCATGGAGACGGGGACGCTAGCAACGGAACAGGTAAGTGAATAACTTCTGTATGGCCAATATTTAATGCACGATGTATATTACAAAGTGCATTAATATGGCCATACAGAAGTGTATAACCCCACTTGCTGCCGCGGGACAACCCCTTTAACCTAATCTGCAATGTGTCGAACTCGAGCGCCAGGAAGACAACACACCGTTTGCTGATCCTGGTCTTCGTGGCAGATTACTATGTCTGTCCCCCTAATAATTGAGTCCCCCACCACTAGGACCTGTTTAGCCTGCCCTGTGCTCACCTTCCCCCCTTCTCACTGGAGCAGACCTCCCCCTGGTGGTCAGAGGGCATGTCATACTGGAGCAGTGACAACCCTGTAATGGCAGATGAGGGGGATGCCAACTATTCAAACTTATTGGGGTGTGCCAGTTCAGGACTAGCCTCCCTGGATCTCTTCCCTCTACCCCTCCTCCCGTCACCCAGCTAGCTGCCTGCTCATCATTCTCTGCTGAACTACCCTCCACCCCTACATCTACCCCAGCGAGTGCTCAGTGAGCAGCAAACCCCTTTCTATGGTCCCAATGGATCTCAGTGTTCCAAGCTGCTCGTTGTGATCCTGGATCTGGGCTTCCAAATGTGCAACACGCTGACATCTCATACAGCAATATACACCCAGCTGTTCAAGGACGGCACACATGGCACAAGATGCACACCGGACGGCACACATGGCACAAGATGCACGCCGCACGGCACACATGGCACAAGATGCACGCCGCACGGCACACATGGCACAAGATGCACGCCGCACGGCACACATGGCACAAGATGCACGCCGCACGGCACACATGGCACAAGATGCACGCCGCACGGCACACATGGCACAAGATGCACGCCGCACGGCACACATGGCACAAGATGCACGCCGCACGGCACACATGGCACAAGATGCACGCCGCACGGCACACGATGCACGCCGCACGGCACACATGGCACAAGATGCACGCCGCACGGCACACATGGCACAAGATGCACGCCGCACGGCACACATGGCACAAGATGCACGCCGGACGGCACACATGGCACAAGATGCACGCCGGACGGCACACATGGCACAAGATGCACGCCGGACGGCACACATGGCACAAGATGCACGCCGGACGGCACACATGGCACAAGATGCACGCCGGACGGCACACATGGCACAAGATGCACGCCGGACGGCACACATGGCACAAGATGCACGCCGGACGGCACACATGGCACAAGATGCACGCCGGACGGCACACATGGCACAAGATGCACGCCGGACGGCACACATGGCACAAGATGCACGCCGGACGGCATTGTTACTCATGGAGCCCATTCTACATGGGGACCATACAGATAGATCAGATGAAAGTAATACCCCGTTTCCCTGAAAATAAGACATACCCTGAAAATAAGACATCGCATGATTTTTGAGGATGCAAAATGATTTTTCAGACTTTCAGGATGCTTGAAATATAAGCCCTACTCCAAAATTAAGCCCTGCTAACAGTTAATTTAAAAAATCAATTTAAATAGTGTCCAGGCAGCTATACATGTAAAAAAGTTAAACGTTTTTGAACAAAAATTAATATAAGACACTGTCCTATTTTCGGGGAAACGCGGTATATGAAAAAATTCAGATAAATAAAAAAGCAGCAAATAAATACAAGCGGCTCTTTGAAAGTCCCTGAACACAAAGTCCCTAATCCCAAGTCACACTGCGGCAGTTTTCACACGGTCAAGAAAATTACGCAAAATATGTGCGCTGCGAGATGCATAACTATGAACCCCATTTTTTTTGAATGGCGTCATACATGTGAGCGATTTATTTTCCCCCTGCAACACTTCCTATGTTTGGGCGTGCCCTTGCATCGCGTTGCCCATTGCTTCCACCAGGTTGTACAGCAGTAGCGTTAGGATACTTTCACATACTGCGGAAGAACCCACCGCGTGGAAAAACACGCCGCAAGAGCCACATGTCTACCGTGACCTGCTATGCAGCGGGCCGGTCCCTATGTGCAAGCACCCAGAAGAGCACAACTTGACCTCTGCATACAGCACATGGACCACAGGGGGGCGCTGATCTGTCACGTCCCACCCCGCTCAGCGTACCGCCACATGGCACGCAGCGTTAGGAATGTATAGGCTCACCTCTTACGGCCCGAGCAGTAGGAGCCACGACACAATTCACACACGGAGCAATAGTTTTCAGCGTCCAGTTTATATGCCCAGCCCCCGCACACTTCATACACATAAATAAAACTCTCATAAATAGTAAAAACACCAGATGGTAAGAAGAAACCGATTATATAAAAGAACAACCGGAAACAGAAGGTGCAGCAGCCTCGCGTGGCAGGGGGTCTCTCCCCTCCCCCCCCCCCCCCCCCCCCCCCCCCAACCCAGACTCACGGGCAGCTGCTAAAGTGCACCTGGTGCGTGGCGTCATTAAAAAACCGAAATAAAAAGGGCAGAGAGCTGCTGCCATGTGCAGGAGCCGACACATGGGGGCAGCACTGAGAAGGCAAAAATAAATACATTGTCATCTGGGGTTTTAAAAAGGGAAATGCAGCTGAATCACAGGGTACTGCCGCTAGTAGGTTGGGGGGAGCTCGGCCCCTGCAGACCACCGCACTGACAGCGCTCAGCTGCTGCACTTCCTCTTACACGGACAGAAAGAAAGGTCTAGTCAGCACACAGCCAGAAGCGGCATGCGGGTCTGGCATTGGTTGGCACAGGAGAGGCGTCCTTTCTTCACGTAGGCAGCAAACGCTTTACAGGTTTTTTTTTGGTCCGAGTTTACTCAACGCAGCATCAAGAACAGCACAAAGTCATCGCAACCGTCAGTCTACTCCAAAAATAGGATATATTAAATAAGGCCATGTGAGGAGCGGATGCCCGCTTAGAACATTCACCAGGGTCCTGGCAGAGGTTGGGGGCTCCAGGCCCCCCATGTCCAATAATACAGGGTCCCGGACGCTCGCTCACCAAAGGCTCCAGGCAGGAAGGCGACAGCGCATCTTATCACTACGGAGAAACAAGAAGGAGTGAGAGAGCGCCTCACGGTGACATCATACAGCATAACCTGCTGGCACCTCTTGGCACAGCAGACATGGTGGCTAAGTCAGAGAGGCATGGGCTACTTACAAAGCAGATCTCGGTCTCAATCCCACTTGGATCCAGCGCAGGCTCCTCATCCTCCTCTTCTGCTTGGATGTGAGCGTCGGCCACCCTGCAGGAGCAGCAGCGTTACCACAAATCACACAGACCACTACCGAGGGGCGCAGCTCCCCACCAGTGTCATTCCCCCCCACATTAATACTACTGGGTGCAGCTTCTCCCCGACCCGTCCACTCCCCCCCCCCGTTAGCATTGCTGCATTTCCCCCATCAGTCCCAACCCGTCCCCCCCAACCCCGTTAGTATTGCTGGGTTTCCCCATCAGTCCCATCGCCCCCCACCCCCATTAGCATTGCTGTGTTTCCCTCATCAGTGAGCCCCTATTAGTATTTCTGGGTTTCCCCCATCAGTGAGCCCCTATTAGTATTTCTGGGTTTCCCCCATCAGTGAGCCCCTATTAGTATTTCTGGGTTTCCCCATCAGTGAGCCCCCTATTAGTATTTCTGGGTTTCCCCATCAGTGAGCCCCTATTAGTATTTCTGGGTTTCCCCCATCAGTGAGCCCCTATTAGTATTTCTGGGTTTCCCCATCAGTGAGCCCCTATTAGTATTTCTGGGTTTCCCCATCAGTGAGCCCCTATTAGTATTTCTGGGTTTCCCCCATCAGTGAGCCCCTATTAGTATTTCTGGGTTTCCCCCATCAGTGAGCCCCTATTAGTATTTCTGGGTTTCCCCCATCAGTGAGCCCCTATTAGTATTTCTGGGTTTCCCCATCAGTGAGCCCCTATTAGTATTTCTGGGTTTCCCCATCAGCGAGCCCCTATTAGTATTTCTGGGTTTCCCCATCAGTGAGCCCCTATTAGTATTTCTGGGTTTCCCCATCAGTGAGCCCCCATTACTCACCTCTCCCTTGTGTTTGTCTCGTTTTTCTCTGATTTATGAACCTCTACACCAACCGCCCTAGTAAAAAAAAGACAAATTCTGAGCACTCAGCATCCAGATGAAGACGGCACAGCCTTCAGGATCGTGCCCCTACCTGTGTGCCGGTGAGTTTAACCCTCCGCTGCCTAAAGACGACGTGGACAGAGTGGTTGCTATCGAGTCACTGGCGGCTTCGTCCACTGGAGGGGTTCTGGGGAGCACATCAGGCCGTCCGAAAGGACCTGCTGGAAGCATACATGCGGGTCAGACTGGAGGATGGAGTTATGTCACAGAAGGGTTGGGGGCAGCAGCTCACCTTGTTCAGGCTCGGAGCTCAGATACTGCTTGCCCTCTGTTGTCAGTTGTAGCTGAGTGGGTACGGTGGGCTGGGTGGCCCTGCGGGTGATGCCTGGCATGATCCGGCTCTTCTTGGAGGGCGAGGCTTTTACTGTGGAGAGGAGCCATGGTGAGTGCAGGGTGAGTGGGATGGGATCAGTTTGGATCCTGGACCCCCTCCCCATTACTCACGTGGGATTTTCTTGAACACGGTGTTACACATGAATCGCTGGAACCGTTCGGCATAGAAGCCGGGTCTGTGAACTGAAACAGTGTCCTACACAGAAGCAGAGCGTTACCACCATTAGATGAAAGCCACGGCACCAGAGAACACCCAGCCTCACACGGACTACTCACCCCATCGTGGACCAGAGCCTTCCAGGAGTGCTCCAGCTTCTTCATGAACCTAGGAGATGGAAAGCAGACAGTGAGCTCAGCGGGCAACAGCCGGACATTACCGGGCTCAGCCACGGGAAAGGAGGGGGGGGGGGGGGGCAGGGGGCTCACCTGTAGGCCTGCAGGACGTCGATGACTCCAATATACAGCAGCAGACGCTCCCCTTTAGCGTTACGAGCAGGAATGCCACCCATCCTATGGACAAAAAGACCTCTAGCATTAACAAGACCCCCCAGGACAGACAATGTAAGGGGACATAACTATTGAATGTTGACAGGGTTTTTAGTTCCTCTAGAGGGCCTGTAGATACGATTACTCGCTCGCTCGGATAGTACACTAAATTCTACTACGGTGGGGTCTACTAGGCAGTTACATGGCAGACATATCAAGCCTGTGTGCAAATAGACTTCAAAGGAGGTTTGTGCAGGTTTAAAGCCCACTAGAGCGATCAGTAAGTATGCACCATCACTAAGGGGTTAATGGGGTAAGAGCAGAAGGGACCTACTGATCATCTGTCTCTATGGGGCCCCCTCTCCGCGCCTCGCCCTGGATGGACTCCATAGCAGTGGAGTAGAGCGCCTTCTGTGCAACTGGTTTTCGGGTATCGGCCTGCGACTGACCATCCAGCACTGTATTCTCCCTCCGTGCGTGGTCTAAATTGTGTAAGCCCACCAGGAGGCTGTAGTCCATGATCTTGAAGCTCTGCAGAACCTGGTGGAGAAACACGGCAAAGATTAGAACACAGGATGCCCACAGCGATCATGAGTGCCAGGAGTCTGCGGGGTAGCTGTGGGCATGCCTGTGCCAGAACACAAGGCATCCACATAACCCCATTCACAGCCATCAGAAGTACCAGGAGCTTGTGGGGTAACTGTGGGCATGCCTGTGCCAGAATACAAGGCATCCACATCACCCTGTTCACAGCCATCAGAAGTGCCAGGAGTATGCGGGGTAGCTGTGGGCATGCCTGTGCCAGAATACAAGGCATCCACATCACCCTGTTCACAGCCATCAGAAGTGCCAGGAGTATGCGGGGTAGCTGTGGGCATGCCTGTGCCAGAACACAAGCTGCCCACATCACCCTGTTCACAGCGATCAGGGGAGCCAGGAGCCTGCGGGGTAACTGTGGGCATGCCAGCGCTAGACACAAGATTAATCTGCACTTATTAACAGGCTCTAGAAGTCTCAAAGATCTCTGCTTGCTGTGAGTTCTTCTACTTCTCCTCTGTGAGCTGTACAACCTGCACTGCTACATTGCAACAAACCCTCAGGACAGAAGAGTGATTTCTGCTGCTACAATGTGTCCGTACAGAGAAGTGATTAAATGGAAACACTTAGAGCCATCGGCTGTGAAGTATTATGTCAAAAGTGGCTTTCAGCTTCTGGATACAAACAAAACGGTTACCATTCAGTGACAGCAAGCAGAGATATTGGGACGCACTGTGTTGTAGAACCCCCCCGCCTCACCAGGCAGTCCCTCTGGATGGTTTTGCACAGGGCGCTGTACATGTCGGGGTCCAGGAAGAGCCCGTCCGGCACATCCTGCATGAAGTCCAGGTCCTTGTAGGTGGGGAAGCTCTTCTCTCGCTCTTTGGGGGACGCGCGCCTCTTGTAGGTGGACCCCTTCAGGTCGTACTTCAGGTGCATCTTAACCGAGCGTGGCAGCAGGTTATTCATTACCACGATGCGAATGTTCTTGCCACTGGCCTGCACGCAGTACAAGCCATAGAACTTGGGCAGCAGAGTGCGAGGGTTCTGGTTCAGGTTCTGGAGGAGGAGACATGGCGGGAGAGCGTTAGCGCAGCGTTCCAGGGCCCGTTAAGAAGCCTCGGGGCCCTGGCAGTCCTTACCATGTAATACCCGGGTAGCAGCTTCTGCAGGAACTCGGCCTCTTTGTGCTGAACAGTCTTGATGATGAACTCATCGTCTCCAGACACGTAGAAGATGGAGCCGCTGGCGCCGGAGTTGGACAGTTCGATCAGGGGCTCGTTACAAAGAGAGTACTGCAGAGAGAAGAGAACACAAACTGAGACCCCCACTAAATACAGAGGTGCTGCTCTAGGGTCTTCACTGCCAGCTGTAATGGTGAGCAGGGCCCCCTGTGATGGGACCTCCCTGATCCAGGGGCTGCAAGGGCCCCAAGCTCCTGGTACGAGAGCTCCATGCTGACGGGCTCCCCACACCCCCGCTATCACTTACCAGGTAATCATCAGGCCGAATGCCGAACAGCTCCCGGAAGTAACGGAAAGCCACGGGGGCGTAAGTCTTAAAACGGAAATCGTTGTAGTGATGAGCAGGCGTCAAGTTACTCCCCTCGCTGGAAAAAGACAATAGGGTGGCTGAAGAAGTCATGTGACCTGAGCAGTGGTAGCAGGCCGTCAGCTGGAGGCAGCACTGGTTATGGAGGGGATCTGATCACTTACCCAGGGAAAAAAATGCTCTCAACCACATAGAAATCCTGCATGAGGACGTCCCTCTCGGGCTTCGTGCTAAGGCTGCCCACCGTGTGTGTGATGCCGAGCTGGATCGCCCCCTTCAGTGCGGATGATGTGGTCTGTGGGAAAGATAGGAAAGGGGGTCAGGTGACTACAACACAGAGCGTGGGGGCCCTAATCCACTGCACCCACCTTCTTATAAGTGGTCTCCCCTGTGGAGTCCACGCCTCGGTGTCCAATCTTCTTCATGGTGGGAACGCCAGCCTGTGCTGAAGGACCGGGCGCCTGGGAAAGACAGAGCCAATAAACCAATCTGTGGGGCGTCAGGCTGCTGCCCTCTACCCACCCAAGGAAAAAGTCACTGTGACCCCCGATCAGCGGGAGCCGAACACTACCAGCAGCTACAGAATAACTCCAGAGCTGCACTCACTATTCTGCTGGTGGAGGCACTGTGTACATACATTACTTATCCTGAGTTACATCCTATATTATACTCCAGAGCTGCACTCACTATTCTGCGGGTGGAGTCACTGTGTACACACATTACTTATCCTGTACTGATCCTGAGTTACATCCAGTATTATACCCCAGAGCTGCACTCACTATTCTGCTATTAGGGTCATGTACACTGAGATTTTGCTTTCTGTCAGTTCTGGCGGAGCTGCAGTCCCCCAGAAAATATTATCTGCTCAGAGATAGGGCAGTGCCTAGAGGATGATCAGTAAGCACTCACCCCCACACTGCCCTCGGACTGGGTGCTCCTCTTCATGGTGGGTGCTCCTGTAGAGAGACAAGCAGTTAGTTCGCCGTCCGCGTGTTAATGACTTACATAATGAGATGCAGCCAACATTGCAAGGTTTTATTATCATAACTCCACCCCCAAATATTATAATGCGGTCAAGAGCAGCCATCATTAGCCACTACACCAATCACAGAAGAGTTAGGCGGCATATCATGTCCAGTACACAAGGGGTTAATATATGCAGCACCCCCAGTTATCCCACCTCCGGGCAGCGACATCTAGAGGCCATATGAAGCAGTGCACACACTGAGGACCATCCTTGTAATACAATCTCCACACAGCACTGCCCCCTAGTGGGGCACAGGACAAGCTGCATGCGGAGCCGGTACCTCGGCGGGTGACGAGAGCGCCCAGACCACAGCACAGACCGCACCGCTCTGAGGGACACAGAGAGGACAACCATCAGCTGAGCCCAAGAGCTGACACTCTAATGATACAACCCCTCAACCAGCATCTGTGGTGACCCACCCCCCCTAAACCCCCACCCCAACCCCAAGGTTGCGGCGCTAGCTACAGTACTCTAGCCCCCGACAGCAGGTCCCCGGACTGGTGAGGAGCGATCCCGTGCTCAGGACACTGGTTGGACCTGCTATACCGCCAGGTGACGAGTCACATTCCACACGCGTGACACCGGGCCGGCGATGCACTGCTGTCACACGAGTCTTGGTGGAATGTGGAGTATGTGGCAGGAACACTGCGAGTCACCGACACCAGAGCTCCGCCCCCACCAGGGAGGCCGGCCCCCAGCTGCTGGGATCTGTAGCGCAGCCAAGACGATGGGCTAGCTGCAATGTATGGGGCTACAACAGGGGGCAACCTGGACGGCTACCGGCTGACCCTGACCGAACCAGTCCCAGAGACTGGAGAGAGAGAACTGCTGATATTCTCCCCGGGGCCCCACACCTTACTACAACCGTCCCGCGGTCCCCACTCGCAAGCCACAACCCCCCCCCCCCCAAAGAGCCCCACTCGCTCTATAAAAACTGTCTCTGGGCCCCCCACATCACTCCTCCCCCTAGCCGAGGGCCCCACTCGCCCGCCTCAACCCATCCCCCCCTCCCTAGCCGAGGGCCCCACTCGCCCGCCGCAAACCCCCCCCGTCTACCCGAGGGCCCCACTCGCCAGCCGCAACCCCCCCCCCCGTCTACCCGAGGGCCCCACTCGCCAGCCGCAACCCCCCCCCCCCGTCTACCCGAGGGCCCCACTCGCCAGCCGCAACCCCCCCCCCGTCTACCCGAGGGCCCCACTCGCCCGCCGCAACCCCCCCTACCCGAGGACCTCAGTCGCCAGCCACAACCCCCCCTACCCGAGGACCTCAGTCGCCAGTCACAACCCCCCCCCCCTACCCGAGGACCTCAGTCGCCAGCCACAACCCCCCCCCCCTACCCGAGGACCTCAGTCGCCAGCCACAACCCCCCCCCCCTACCCGAGGACCTCAGTCGCCAGCCACAACCCCCCCCCCTACCCGAGGACCTCAGTCGCCAGCCACAACCCCCCCCCCCCTACCCGAGGACCTCAGTCGCCAGCCACAACCCCCCCCCCTACCCGAGGACCTCAGTCGCCAGCCACAACCCCCCCCCCTACCCGAGGACCTCAGTCGCCAGCCACAACCCCCCCCCTACCCGAGGACCTCAGTCGCCAGCCACAACCCCCCCCCCTACCCGAGGACCTCAGTCGCCAGCCACAACCCCCCCCCCTACCCGAGGACCTCAGTCGCCAGCCACAACCCCCCCCCCTACCCGAGGACCTCAGTCGCCAGTCACAACCCCCCCCCTACCCGAGGACCTCAGTCGCCAGCCACAACCCCCCCCCCTACCCGAGGACCTCAGTCGCCAGTCACAACCCCCCCCCCTACCCGAGGACCTCAGTCGCCAGTCACAACCCCCCCCCCTACCCGAGGACCTCAGTCGCCAGTCACAACCCCCCCCCTACCCGAGGACCTCAGTCGCCAGCCACAACCCCCCCCCCCTACCCGAGGACCTCAGTCGCCAGCCACAACCCCCCCCCTACCCGAGGACCTCAGTCGCCAGCCACAACCCCCCCCCTACCCGAGGACCTCAGTCGCCAGCCACAACCCCCCCCCTACCCGAGGACCTCAGTCGCCAGCCACAACCCCCCCCCTACCCGAGGACCTCAGTCGCCAGCCACAACCCCCCCCCCCCTACCCGAGGACCTCAGTCGCCAGCCACAACCCCCCCCCCTACCCGAGGACCTCAGTCGCCAGCCACAACCCCCCCCCCCCTACCCGAGGACCTCAGTCGCCAGCCACAACCCCCCCCCCTACCCGAGGACCTCAGTCGCCAGTCACAACCCCCCCCCCTACCCGAGGACCTCAGTCGCCAGCCACAACCCCCCCCCCTACCCGAGGACCTCAGTCGCCAGTCACAACCCCCCCCCCTACCCGAGGACCTCAGTCGCCAGTCACAACCCCCCCCCCTACCCGAGGACCTCAGTCGCCAGTCACAACCCCCCCCCTACCCGAGGACCTCAGTCGCCAGTCACAACCCCCCCCCCTACCCGAGGACCTCAGTCGCCAGCCACAACCCCCCCCCCCTACCCGAGGACCTCAGTCGCCAGCCACAACCCCCCCCCCTACCCGAGGACCTCAGTCGCCAGCCACAACCCCCCCCCTACCCGAGGACCTCAGTCGCCAGCCACAACCCCCCCCCTACCCGAGGACCTCAGTCGCCAGCCACAACCACCCCCCCCCTACCCGAGGACCTCAGTCGCCAGCCACAACCCCCCCCCCCCTACCCGAGGACCTCAGTCGCCAGTCACAACCCCCCCCCCTACCCGAGGACCTCAGTCGCCAGTCACAACCCCCCCCCCCCACCCGAGGACCTCAGTCGCCAGCCACAACCCCCCCCCCCCTACCCGAGGACCTCAGTCGCCAGCCACAACCCCCCCCCCTACCCGAGGACCTCAGTCGCCAGCCACAACAACCCCCGAGGGCCCCACTCGCCCTATGAAAACTGTCCCCAGGCTCCCACAACTCACCCTGAAGGCCCAAAAGCCCCACTAACGAGCCACCACACACCCCGAGCGCTGTACTCCACCTACAACTGTCTCCGGGCCCCCGAGGGCCTCTCCCACCAACTACCAGTGGAGTTTCTCTGGGGCTCCTCCCCCGAAGAGCACCTACCTGGGCTGGTGCCTCCCACGGGCTCGGGGGCCGCCGCGGCCATGTCAGTCATGAAGGTCCGCAGTTAGGGGCCCATAAACAGAACGGTCTGTCTGGGGCCCCTGGATCCACGAAGGAGCACCGAGCCGCTCAACGCCAGGGGCCCCTCACGTAACCGGGGGACCCTGGCCGCCGTTGGTCCGAGTGTGTTTACGGTCACCTCACGACTCTCCGTCGGGTCCCCCTCCCGGGCGCGATGCAGTCTGGGAGCGTCCCGGTGTCTCTAGCAAACAATCCGCTCAGTGGCGGTTTCTCATCACTGCACATGCGCGTTCGCGGAAAGGCGGCGCAGCGGTGACGTAAACAAGACCTCGAGAAGCCGCGCCTCCCGCGTGACGTAAGGACCTGTACACGTGACCCGGTAGCGGCGCTAAAGTAGGCACGTGGCTATGAAGATGGGGGCGGGGCTTACTGTGGCCACCTCCGCCCTCCTGCTCTGTTACGAGGCTGTAACTCATAGCGACGGAACGACGCTCCTGAGGAGGGAGTGAGGTGACTGACTGTGTGGTAGCGCGTCTTCCCATCGAGTCCCGGCGGCATATATTGATAATCCGCAGCACTTCAGCAGCCTAGACGATTCCAGAAACCTCATTGGTTGTTGGGCACCACGTGGATACAGTTACACAGCTGTGCACGAGAATCAGGTGCTCAGAGATGCGGGCATGTTTTGCTCGTGCTGAGAGGGCGATGTTCGGGCATGTATACGCCGACATGGCCACCCGCAGCAGCTTATGTCGGATGCCTTCCTCTCAGCAGGAGGAAGCATAGATTTCCTAGATGCAGCGGCTACGTTCCTCTCCGCACGAGTTAAACATGGCCACATCTCTGATCACGTGATTCTCGTGCACAGCTGTGTAGCTGTACCCACGTGGTGCCCAACAACCAATGAGGTTTCTGGAATCGTCTATGCTGCTGAAGTGCTGCGGAACATCAATATGCCCCTCGCTCCTCTGCTTTGATCCGATTTGTGTCAGTGCTGCGTTCTCGGTCCTGGAAGGGAACAGAAGTCACCTCATCCTCTCCGACACGAGGGGCTCCGCCATGCGTCCGGTATTTGCAGCCGGATCTGTACCAGACCCTCCATCCTCCGACGCAGCTGTAAATCACGGCCCGTCATCGCGCTCGCCAACCTGGCTTTGTTTTATCCGAACCGCTTACGTCATTCCGGGGAAGAAGTGGCCCTCCTACGCGGCCGGCAGCGGATAGATAGCAGATTTCCTCATGTGTATGACCGCATTATTACCCTCCGCCTAGAATGGCCCCCATTGATACCATCCCCCTCCGCAGCTCTGTACTTCCCGATGATCACTGATCTGTCGCCTGGAGCATCTGCTGAAAATGGCGCCTCTGAGTTCTGCTTGCGAAGACCTCCAGTACCGTGACGACCACTGGGGGTGTGGGGGGTGTATAGGCAGCAGGGGAGAGTTATAGCGCTGGCGCTGCTGCCCATAGCAACCAATCACACTGCAGCTTGCATTCCTCACTGTGCTGTGATTGGTTGTAGGGGCAACAGAGGCGGTTTTCATAAATTGGTTCCACAACCTCCCACATGGGCACTGGGCTGATCAGGGAAATGCGGTGGATATAGTATATCTTGACTTTAGTATATGACAAAGCATCTCATACCATACTTATTGAAAAAATGACCAAATCTGGTACTGACAAGACAACTGCTAGGTGGATTCACAACTGGCTGAGTGATCGTACTCAAAGAGGGGTCATAAATGGCTACACATCCAAGTGGAAGAATGTATCAAGTGGGGTACCACAAGGCTCTGTCCTAGGCCCAGTGTTGGTCAACATCTTTATAAATGATCTGGAGGATGGAATAAATGGGAAACTGAGCAAATTTGCCGACGACACAAAGCTAGGGGGGATATTATCATTATTTTATTATGATCCTTTAAAAACACGTCTATGGGCCAACAGACTTCGGACAAGGGAATAAATGATAGATGACGCAAACAACCACGATCATTCACCAACTGATGTATTGTGTATTGCGGTGTTGTATCTGTATAGTCTCTGTTAGTACAGCTAAGCTGTCCCTTGAGACTCTAGATGTTGGATCTGCACAGAAGGGTCCAACATCTAGTAGATTTATAGAAAACAGCGCATTATAGCCCAGAAACGTTTATAGTTATAGATGTCAAAAATGTGTAAATGCGTCTATAACAGGCTTCAAATAGGCCCGGAAATGGCTCATCCCAACGCGTTTCCTGACCAGCAGCCATGACAGAAACCTGGGAAGTACCAGATTTTTCCTGGGCAACTAGACTGCTACGTAATCAGCCCTTGTCAGATAGATCCGTGTTAATTGGTGACTTGGCAAACAGACACTATCATCTTGGAGAGTCCGTGTATCACAACAGCTGAGCCAAGTCTGTCTGTTGGCCCATATATGTGTTTTTAACCCCTAAGTGACGGCCCCATCGGGATTCTACGTCCTGGCCTGCTGGGCTTTATTCCTAGAGGATGTAGAAATCTGCATCCTCTAGGAATGAAAGCCCAGCAGGCTCAGGACGTGATAGCTCCATGCTGCCGGTTACCAAAGGTAGCCAACAGCATGGAGCTGTCATCCCGGGCCGTGGGACCCCACCCCCGGTAACGCGATCACCGGTATCCACCGGATAGCGGCGATCACGTTAAAGTCTATGGGAAGTAAAAAACAGTTAAGATTTCAGCTCCCCTTACGGATCGGATCCGTAAGGGGAGCTGAGAGTACTCACCCCCGCTCCTTTGCGCCATCCAGCATCTTCACTCTTCTCCCCGGCTCTGCCGCCAGCGTCTGTGCATGCGCGCCATACGCATTACGTCACACGCAGAGAGCCAGGAGGCCCAGGAAATTTAAAAACTCCCTGCTCCCGGCTAGAATGAGTAGCCGAGAGCAGGGCGCTGTCACCGGGAGCTGCTGCATGCGGTTCCCGGTCACATGATCGCTGCTATCCAATGGATAGTGGTTGTTTGCGTCATCTATCATTTATTCCCTGCTATCCAATGGATAGCAGCGATCATGTAAAAGTAAAAAAAAGTTTAAAAAGTGTAAAAAAAAAAAAAAAAAAGTTTGTTTTATCTCCCCTCATGGATCGTATCCATGAGGGGAGATGAAATCATGTACCTTAAGCCCCCAGATTTATCCGCGGACCTTGCCCGGCTTCTGCGCATGCGTCCGTCGCCAAGATGGCGGATGCAGTCGCAAAAGCCGCAGATTGGCGGGGTAATTTAAAATCTCCCCGCACCTGGCTACTAATGTAGCCCAGAGCCTGGAGATTTCATGGGCGGCCATGGTACGCATTTCCCAGTCACGTGATCGCCGTTATCCAATGGATAACGGCGATCACGTGAAAGTAAAAAAAAGCTCAATTTTCACCTCCCGTCACCGATCAGATCCATGAGAGGAGGTAAAATTACTTAACTAAGGCCACCGGCAAGGTTCCCTGACGGGATCCTTATCCGCGGACCTTCCCCCAGTTTTGGCGCATGCGCCCGTCGCCAAAATGGTGGACACAAGCGCAGAAGCTGGGAAGGGCAAGAGGAAATTTAAAATCTCCTTGCTCCTGCCTACTAAAGGTAGCCAAGAGCTTAGAGACGTCATGGGAGGCTGCGGTGAGCGTCTTTGGTCACATGATCGCCATTATCCAATGGATAATGGCGGTCACGTAAAAGTCAAAAGACAGTTAAAGTTTGACGTTCCGTTCAGTTTGGGCCCCGTTGTGCATCCAGACAGAAAATTAGGGCTACAATGGGTATATTTCTGAGCACGGAACAAATGGGGGTATACATTTTGGGGTAAATATCTTCATTCATATGTGTGCTGTACAAAAAAAACCTATTTTTAAAATGACATAATTGCCAAAAAAACAAAAATCATAATTCTTTCCTTTTGCTTTGCTTCGATTCTTTTAAAAACGGTGGGGTCAAAATACGCAGTACACCCCTAGATGAATGCGTTTAGGGGTGTAGTTTTTAAAATGGGGTCATTTGTGGGGGTTCTCTATTGTCTTGGTCACTCAAGGGCTCTACAAGTGTGCAATGGGGCCTAAAATCCCTTTAAGCAAAATGTCTGTCCTGAAAACCACCCGCTGCTCCTTTCGGTTAGGACCCTGTTATGCATACAGACAGAAGATTAGGGCCACAATGGGTATGTTTCTGAACACAGGACAAACGGGGGTATCCATTTTGAGGTGTAAATCCTCCATTCATATGTCTGCTGTTCAAAAAAACCTGTTTTTAAAATTACATAATTGATACAAAAAAAAAAAAAATCGTAATTTTTTACTCCTTTGCTTTGATTCATTCAAAAACTGTTGGGTCAAAATACGCAGTACATCCCTAGATGAATGCGCTAAGAGGTCTAGTTTCCAAAATGAGGTCATTTGTGGGGGTCCTCTGCGTTTTGGCCGCTCGAGGGGTCTACAAGTGAGCAATGGGGCCTAAACCGCCTTCAAGCAAAATGTCTGATCTGAAAGCCACCGGCTGCTCCTTTCCGTTTTGGCCCCGCTGTACATACGGACAGAAGATTAGGGCCACAATGGGTATGTCTCTGAACACAGGACAAACGGGGGTATCCATTTTGAGGTGTAAATCCTCATTTTCATATGCACTATAGAAAAAAATCCTGTGTTAAAAATTACGTATTTGCAAAAATATGAAATTTTATTTTTTCTCCTCTAAATTGCATAAACTCCTGAAAAGAAACTGAAGGGTCAAAATACTCCTGACCCCCCTCAGTGAATACACTAAGGGGTGTAGTTTTTTAATGGGGTCATTTGTGGGGGTAGCTATTATTCTGACACCTATGAGCCTTTGCAATCTTGGCTTGGTGCAGGAAAATAAAGTGTTCCTCCAAATGCTGAAAAGTAATGTTAAATTTGTACATCTCCTAAATGGTTAAAAAAAAAACGAAAGTTTTTCAAACGTGCGTCCAGAATAAAGTGAACAGATGGAAATATATATCTGAGCAAAAATTTGTACAGTATGTTTGCACATATTTGAGATATTACAGTTGAAAATGTGAAAAAAAAGACAATTTTTAAATTTTTTCCCCATTTTTGGTGTTTTTAATAAATATACACAAATTCTATGGGTCTATTTTTACCACCTAATTGAAGTACAACATGTGGCGAAAAAACAATGTCAGAATCACTCGGATATACAAAGCCTTTACGGAGTTATGATATGTTAAAGGGGTTGTCCCGCGGCAGCAAGTGGGGTTAAGTACTTCTGTATGGCCATAATAATGCACTTTGTAATATACATCGTGCATTAAAGGAGATGTCCCGCGCCGAAACGGGTTTTTTTTTTTTTCAACCCCCCCCCCGTTCGGCGCGAGACAACCCCGATGCAGGGAGGTAAAGAAAGCTCACCGGAGCGCTTACCTTAATCCCCGCGCTCCGGTGACTTCTCTACTCACCGCTGAAGATGGCCTCTTCCTCCGTGGACCGCAGCTCTTCTGTGCGGTCCATTGCCGATTCCAGCCTCCTGATTGGCTGGAATCGGCACGTGACGGGGCGGAGCTACACGGAGCTACACGGAGCCCCATAGAAGACTGCAGAAGACCCGGACTGCGCAAGCGCGGCTAATTTGGCCATCGGAGGGCGAAAATTAGTCGGCACCATGGAGACGAGGACGCCAGCAACGGAACAGGTAAGTATAAAACTTTTTATAACTTCTGTATGGCTCATAATTAATGCACAATGTACATTACAAAGTGCATTATTATGGCCATGCAGAAGTGTATAGACCCACTTGCTGCCTCGGGACAACCCCTTTAAATATTGGCCATACAGAAGTTATACACTTACCCCCTCCGGTGTTGGCGTCCCAGTCTCCATGGATCCGTCTAAGGGCGCCCACCCACTGGCGTTTGCGATTTTCGTGCGGGAAAAACGCCGCGTTTTCGCGGCGTTTTTCCCGCGTTTTTTGCCGCGTTTTCGCGGCTTTTCCATTAATTTCCATTGACTTTCATGGGTGCATTAGGAGAAAAATAAGGACACATATGCAACTGACAGTTCCTATGTTAAAAAACGCAACGCAACGCAAAACGCCAGTGGACAGGAGTACATTCAATTCTAATTGCTCTGCAGGAAAAACGCAAAACGCAAAGAAAAAAAAAAAATCGCCAGTTGGTGGGCGCCCTAATTCTGTCCTCTTCTTGCTTTTTTAGAGGCACTTGCGCAGAAGGGTCTTCTCCCTTCTCTTCGGTCTCAGCACGAGCGGCGTTCTGGCTCCGCCCCATCACGTGTGCCGATTCTAGCCAATCAGGAGGCTGGAATCGGCAATGGACCGCACAGAGCCCACGGTGCACCATGGGAGAAGACCCGCGGTCCATCGTGGGTGAAGATCCCGTCAGCTGGCTCCTGCTCCCGGGTGGCTGAGATCCGCGGCGGGATATCGCAACACCCGTGCACAGGCAGCCTTAATAGCTGCCTACAAATATGTGAAGGGCTGTCACAGTGCAGAGGGATCAGCCCTATTCTCATCTGCACAAGGAAAGACTACAAGCAATGGGATGAAACTGAAAGGGAGGAGACACAGATTTGATACCGTGTTTCCCCAAAAACAAGACACTGTCTTTTATTAAATTTTGCCCCAAAAGAGGCGAAGTGTCTTACTTTGAGAGTGGGAGCGGGGCGTATACTGACCTTGCAGCCAGCATCTGTGTCCACCGCAGCCATCCGCCAGGCTGCTGTGTAATCCTCCCCGCTGTCAGAGGATTCTCTCTCTGGTAAACGGGGCTTTGAATTCCCCCGGCTTCAGCAAGTGAGAGCTGTGATTGGATCAAGTGCCAGCCAATCACAGCCATTCAGTGAGGTCCTTCACTGAATGGCTGTGAATGATCGAGCGCCAGCCGGCGCTCAATCCAATCACAGCGCTCACTTGCTGAAGCCGGGGGAATTCAAAGCCCATTTGCCAGAGAGAGAATCCTCTGACAGCGGGGAGGATTACACAGCAGCCTGCCGCAGCGCCTGGGAGATCACTGCGGGGGACACAGATGCTGGCTGTGAGGGGAGTATTCCTTTTTTTTTTTTTACCACCTAGTGTAGCTAGGGCTCATATTTTATATTCTCCCCCCTTCCCTGGAAATCAGGGTAGGGCTTATTATTGGGATAGGTCTTATTTTCTGGGAAACTGTATTAGATAGTGAGGGGGATCAATGAAGGTTGCGACGGGAGTTCTTCAATGGAAGTGTTCAGAGGCTGGACAGACATCTGTCTGGGATAATTTAGTGATCCTGCATTGAGCAGGGGGTCGGACCCGATGACCCCGGAGGTATTTCTGTCTGGTTCCTTGTGAATCCTAGAACGACAGTTATTGGGGAATGTTCGGGTTTCCTAGTGAGAGAATCACCCTCTATGCCAGTGATGGAACCTTTTAGAGACCGAGTGCCCAAACTGCAACCTAAAACCCACTTATTTATCACACAGTGCCACCATGTAAGGGGGCGGGGCTTACCACGACGTATGAGTTTACCTCCGTCGTTATAAAAAGGACCGGGCCGCTACACAATAGACGGGGTGCAGATTTTGACCGCTTTTTGGATGCGGAAATGCTGCAGAGATTGCCAAGGAAATTTCCACTGAGGACATTCTGCAGCATTTCCGCCACGAGTAAACATACCCCAGTGGTAATAGTGACCCCCACGGTAGCCCCAGTGGTAACAGTGCCCCCAGCCACAGTAGCCCCCGGAGGCAACAGTGACAACCCGCCCCCCCGGCGGTAACAGTGACCCCCCCTTCCCACGGCAGCCCCCGGCGGTAGCAGTGACCCCTCCCCCCCACAGGGGCCACCGGCAGTAACAGTGACCCCCCCCCCGGCGGTAAAAGTGACACCCCACGGCAGACTCCAGCAGTAAAAGTGACCCCCCAGTTGGAATAGTGACACCCCACAGCGGCCGCCAGTTGGAATAGTGACACCCCACAGCGGCCGTCAGTTGAAATAGTGCCCCCTGAGACCCATATACTTACCCCATCCTCCTCGTGAAAGCACCGCTGCTAGCAGCACTGATCCCCGCTGCACAGTGTGACGTCAGTGTGCTGCTGGACGCCTCCTCCCCTTGCTCTCGCGGAACGTAAGGGGAGACGCACACTGAAGTCCAAGACTGCGCCGGGATAAGCGCCACTAGCAGCACAGCTGAGTGAATACCGGCAGGGGAGCCGCGGCACCCCTGCTGGTATTCATTAACATGGTGAGCGGCCGACGGCGGGGAGGGCTCTGCGTGCCATAGGTTTGCCACCACTCCTCTAGAACATCTACTGTAGGCCAGACAGCGAGCGCTGCTCAGGATGATACTTCTGCCACAATGGAGGTTGCTTGTGTATAAACCAGACACATCAGACGTTAATTAATTTCCTGCTCTTTATTAAAGTTGCAAACAATGAGTATTCGGCCCCCGCCCGGACAGCGCCCCCACGGTCCCCACGGTCGTCTCACCATATTCAGGTCCTATCAGACAGGCTGTCCTGTGATTGCTGCAGCTCAGCGGCTCCACATCGGTCCCTCCCCCGTTCGCTCACACCAGAAGGGTCAGTCTGCTGAGGATAAAGGCCTTCAGTGTATGAAGCTGCTCATCCAGCGACGTCTCATCTCCATCGTTGGCGATGATCCAATCAAACGTCACGCCGGTGTCCAGGCCGCACTCCGACTCCGCATCATCCACCTCTAGAAATAAGAGAATCTGCCGTTCTCACCAGGACACTTACCGGGTGGGGAGGACCTTAACCCTTTCCAATCCAATTTGTATCCGGGTTTTCCTAGGGGGCTTACTCTTTTTCTGCCGTTATACAACAGCGCCATCTGCTGGCTAAAGCCAGTACTGCATGAGGTGACACGTAGGATAGGCTCCGACAGCAGAGAGGCTGGCAATATACAGTAAGAGAACCCCGACGGACGTCTTTATGGCATTTAATTCAGAGGTGAAATGAACAAAAAAAAAGCAATTTGTCCCCATTTTGTTTTGCCGTGCAGGATAAAGGGTGCGCGTCCCGTACGGCACAGGTCCTTACGGAGGACACCATACTGATGTGTTTTTGTGCTTTCAGTTAAAAAAAATGAATAAAAAGGGAAAGTGCAAAATTTGTTAACTATTTTCATTTATACTTTTTATGTCCCTGTGGGGACTTGAACCTACGATGCTAGGATCGCACTGATAATACACTGCAGTACTTCTGTACTGCAATGCATCGCCACTAATAGCAATCATGGGTCATGCCAGATCTGGACGCCATTGTCTGGTGTCCGATTGGCCTGGCAACTTAATGGCCCTCTGCAACTACCTAGTGGAGTACTAATGACATTGGAGAGGGAGCGGCCGCCCTCTGTGAACCCTTTACATGCCGCTATAAACACTGATTGTAGCATGCAGAGGGTTAACAGCAGGGATTCGTGTGCTCCCCGATCCCCGCTGTTGCAGCCTGAGACCGGCTATCAATCATAGGATGCAAGCTTATGTTCTGGGGGAGGAAGGGGTTAAAAGGATGTTCCCAATACAGGCATTTATCGCCCAGCCACAAGACAGGCGGGACCCTCAGGGATCACATTCTCAGGACTGCTGGGGGTCCCGGGGTTTACCCACCACTGATCGGACTCACCCGGGGTGTACACCCATCCTCTGCATCGGCGGGTCTCCTGAGAAGCGGTCACACGGACGTTCTGCAGCACATCGCCATATGCCGCCAGGAACCAGTCCACATCCGACCTGCGGCGAGCGTCGCTGATGATCTGCGGAGACATTCATGGTAAAGACGGCGCCCCCTAATGGCCACATCGGCACTAGGACAGATGGGACGTGGCATCTCACCCACACCGGCTGCGTCACCCCCTCAACAATCAGCCGGCAGAAGTATCCGGGGTCCGCACTCCTCTTCTCCTCCCCCCAGAGGATCATCTCCGCCCGGTAAGTCTCCTTGTAGTCGCTGGTGTCCAAGAGACGCTGGAAGTCCAGAGCCCGCTCCTGTAGGATGGGGAGGCGGGTCATGTGAGGGCCCCAACACTCAGCAGGGGCCCAACCACAGACGGGCTACTTACCAGGGCAAACTGCTGCTTCAGGGGTCCGGACAGGCGCAGGAGGGCACAGACATCCCCACCCAGGCTGTAAGACACGGAGAGGGCCGTCAGCACAGCGATACACCCCTCCCCCCGGGGCCCAGGCTGCGGGCGCGCACCCCGCCCCCCACAGGGCCCTGACTGCGGGCGCGCACCCCGCCACCCCCACGCGCTCAGGCTGCGGGCGCGCACCCCGCCACCCCCACGGGGCCCTAGCTGCGGGCGCGCACCCCAACTTCCCCACGGGGCCCAGGCTGCGGGCACACCCCGCCACCCCCACGGGGCCCCGGCTGCGGGCGAGCACCCCAACTCCCCCACGGGGCCCTGGCTGCGGACGCCCACCCCGCCACCCCCACGGGGCCCTGGCTGCGGGTACGCACACCCCCCCACGGGGCCCTGGCTGCGGGCACACACCCCGCCACCCCCACGGGGCCCTGGCTGCGGGCGCGCACCCCAACTCCCCCACGGGGCCCTGGCTGCGGGCGCGCACCCCAACTCCCCCACGGGGCTCTAGCTGCGGGCGTGCACCCCAACTCCCCCACGGGGCCCTAGCTGCGGGCGCGCACCCCAACTCCCCCACGGGGCTCTAGCTGCGGGCGCGCACCCCAACATCCCCACGGGGCCCTAGCTGCGGGCACGCACCCCAACTTCCCCACGGGGCCCTAGCTGCGGGCGCGCACCCCAACTCCCCCCCCTAGCTGCGGGCGCGCACCCCAACTCCCCCACGGGGCCCTAGCTGCGGGCGCGCACCCCAACTGCCCCACGGGGCCCTAGCTGCGGGCGCGCACCCCAACTTCCCCACGGGGCCCTGGCTGCGGACGCCCACCCCGCCACCCCCACGGGGCCCTGGCTGCGGGCGCGCACCCCCCCCACGGGGCCCTGGCTGCGGGCACACACCCCGCCACCCCCACGGGGCCCTGGCTGCGGGCGCGCACCCAAACTCCCCCACGGGGCCCAGGCTGCGGGCGCGCACCCCAACTCCCCCACGGGGCTCTAGCTGCGGGCGCGCACCCCAACTCCCCCACGGGGCTCTAGCTGCGGACGTGCACCCCAACTCCCCCACGGGGCTCTAGCTGCGGGCGCGCACCCCAACTCCCCCACGGGGCTCTAGCTGCGGGCGCGCACCCCAACTTCCCCACAGGGCTCTAGCTGCGGGCGCGCACCCCAACTCCCCCACGGGGCTCTAGCTGCGGGCGCGCACCCCAACTCCCCCACGGGGCCCTAGCTGCGGGCGCGCACCCCAACTCCCCCACGGGGCCCTAGCTGCGGGCGCGCACCCCAACTCCCCCACGGGGCTCTAGCTGCGGGCGCGCACCCCAACTTCCCCACGGAACCCTAGCTGCGGGCGCGCACCCCAACTCCCCCCCCTAGCTGCGGGCGTGCACCCCAACTCCCCCACGGGGCCCTAGCTGCAGGCGCGCACCCCAACTCCCCCACGGGGCCCTAGCTGCAGGCGCGCACCCCAAATTCCCCACGGGGCCCTAGCTGCGGGCGCGCACCCCAACTTCCCCACGGGGCCCTAGCTGCGGGCGCGCACCCCAACTCCCCCCCTAGCTGCGGGCGCGCACCCCAACTCCCCCACGGGGCCCTAGCTGCGGGCGCGCACCCCAACTCCCCCACGGGGCCCTAGCTGCGGGCGCGCACCCCAACTCCCCCACGGGGCCCTAGCTGCGGGCGCGCACCCCAACTCCCCCACGGGGCCCTAGCTGCGGGCGCGCACCCCAACTCCCCCACGGGGCCCTAGCTGCGGGCGCGCACCCCAACTCCCCCCCTAGCTGCGGGCGCGCACCCCAACTCCCCCACGGGGCCCTAGCTGTGGGCGCGCACCCCAACTCCCCCACGGGGCCCTAGCTGCGGGCGCGCACCCCAACTTCCCCACGGGGCCCTAGCTGCGGGCGCGCACCCCAACTCCCCCACGGGGCCCTAGCTGCGGGCGCGCACCCCAACTCCCCCACGGGGCCCTAGCTGCGGGCGCGCACCCCAACTCCCCCACGGGGCCCTAGCTGCGGGCGCGCACCCCAACTCCCCCACGGGGCCCTAGCTGCGGGCGCGCACCCAAACTCCCCCACGGGGCCCTAGCTGCGGGCGCGCACCCCAACTCCCCCACGGGGCCCTAGCTGCGGGCGCGCACCCCAACTCCCCCACGGGGCCCTAGCTGCGGGCGCGCACCCCAACTCCCCCACGGGGCCCTAGCTGCGGGCGCGCACCCCAACTCCCCCACGGGGCCCTAGCTGCGGGCGCGCACCCCAACTCCCCCACGGGGCCCTAGCTGCGGGCGCGCACCCCAACTCCCCCACGGGGCCCTAGCTGCGGGCGCGCACCCCAACTCCCCCACGGGGCCCTAGCTGCGGGCGCGCACCCCAACTCCCCCACGGGGCCCTAGCTGCGGGCGCGCACCCCAACTCCCCCACGGGGCCCTAGCTGCGGGCGCGCACCCCAACTCCCCCACGGGGCCCTAGCTGCGGGACCGCACCCCAACTCCCCCACGGGGCCCTAGCTGCGGGCGCGCACCCCAACTCCCCCACGGGGCCCTAGCTGCGGGCGCGCACCCCAACTCCCGCCCTAGCTGCGGGCGCGCACCCCAACTCCCCCCCTAGCTGCGGGCGCGCACCCCAACTCCCCCACGGGGCCCTAGCTGCGGGCGCGCACCCCAACTCCCCCACGGGGCCCTAGCTGCGGGCGCGCACCCCAACTCCCCCCCTAGCTGCGGGCGCGCACCCCAACTCCCCCACGGGGCCCTAGCTGCGGGCGCGCACCCCAACTCCCCCACGGGGCCCTAGCTGCGGGCGCGCACCCCAACTTCCCCACGGGGCCCTAGCTGCGGGCACGCACCCCAACTTCCCCACGGGGCCCTAGCTGCGGGCGCGCACCCCAACTTCCCCACGGGGCCCTAGCTGCGGGCACGCACCCCAACTTCCCCACGGGGCCCTAGCTGCGGGCGCGCACCCCAACTTCCCCACGGGGCCCTAGCTGCGGGCGCGCACCCCAACTTCCCCCCTAGCTGCGGGCGCGCACCCTAACTCCCCCACGGGGCCCTAGCTGCAGGCGCGCACCCCAACTCCCCCACGGGGCCCTAGCTGCGGGCGCGCACCCCAACTCCCCCACGGGGCCCTAGCTGCGGGCGCGCACCCCAACTTCCCCACGGGGCCCTAGCTGCGGGCGCGCACCCCAACTCCCCCACGGGGCCCTAGCTGCGGGCGTGCACCCCAACTCCCCCACGGGGCCCTAGCTGCGGGCGCGCACCCCAACTCCCCCACGGGGCCCTAGCTACGGGCGTGCACCCCAACTTCCCCACGGGGCCCTAGCTACGGGCGTGCACCCCAACTTCCCCACGGGGCCCTAGCTGCGGGCGCGCACCCCAACTCCCCCACGGGGCCCTAGCTGCGGGCGCGCACCCCAACTCCCCCCCTAGCTGCGGGCGCGCACCCCAACTCCCCCACGGGGCCCTAGCTGCGGGCGCGCACCCCAACTCCCCCACGGGGCCCTAGCTGCGGGCGCGCACCCAAACTCCCCCACGGGGCCCTAGCTGCGGGCGCGCACCCCAACTCCCCCACGGGGCCCTAGCTGCGGGCGCGCACCCCAACTCCCCCACGGGGCCCTAGCTGCGGGCGCGCACCCCAACTCCCCCACGGGGCCCTAGCTGCGGGCGCGCACCCCAACTCCCCCACGGGGCCCTAGCTGCGGGCGCGCACCCCAACTCCCCCACGGGGCCCTAGCTGCGGGCGCGCACCCCAACTCCCCCACGGGGACCTAGCTGCGGGCGCGCACCCCAACTCCCCCACGGGGCCCTAGCTGCGGGCGCGCACCCCAACTCCCCCACGGGGCCCTAGCTGCGGGCGCGCACCCCAACTCCCCCACGGGGCCCTAGCTGCGGGCCCGCACCCCAACTCCCCCACGGGGCCCTAGCTGCGGGCGCGCACCCCAACTCCCCCACGGGGCCCTAGCTGCGGGACCGCACCCCAACTCCCCCACGGGGCCCTAGCTGCGGGCGCGCACCCCAACTCCCCCACGGGGCCCTAGCTGCGGGCGCGCACCCCAACTCCCGCCCTAGCTGCGGGCGCGCACCCCAACTCCCGCCCTAGCTGCGGGCGCGCACCCCAACTCCCCCCCTAGCTGCGGGCGCGCACCCCAACTCCCCCACGGGGCCCTAGCTGCGGGCGCGCACCCCAACTCCCCCACGGGGCCCTAGCTGCGGGCGCGCACCCAAACTCCCCCCCTAGCTGCGGGCGCGCACCCCAACTCCCCCACGGGGCCCTAGCTGCGGGCGCGCACCCCAACTCCCCCACGGGGCCCTAGCTGCGGGCGCGCACCCCAACTCCCCCACGGGGCCCTAGCTGCGGGCGCGCACCCCAACTTCCCCACGGGGCCCTAGCTGCGGGCACGCACCCCAACTTCCCCACGGGGCCCTAGCTGCGGGCGCGCACCCCAACTTCCCCACGGGGCCCTAGCTGCGGGCGCGCACCCCAACTTCCCCCCTAGCTGCGGGCGCGCACCCTAACTCCCCCACGGGGCCCTAGCTGCAGGCGCGCACCCCAACTCCCCCACGGGGCCCTAGCTGCGGGCGCGCACCCCAACTCCCCCACGGGGCCCTAGCTGCAGGCGCGCACCCCAACTCCCCCACGGGGCCCTAGCTGCGGGCGCGCACCCCAACTCCCCCACGGGGCCCTAGCTGCGGGTGCGCACCCCAACTTCTCCACGGGGCCCTAGCTGCGGGCGCGCACCCCAACTTCCCCACGGGGCCCTAGCTGCGGGCGCGCACCCCAACTCCCCCACGGGGCCCTAGCTGCGGGCGTGCACCCCAACTTCCCCACGGGGCCCTAGCTACGGGCGTGCACCCCAACTTCCCCACGGGGCCCTAGCTGCGGGCGCGCACCCCAACTCCCCCACGGGGCCCTAGCTGCGGGCGCGCACCCCAACTTCCCCACGGGGCCCTAGCTGCGGGCGCGCACCCCAACTCCCCCACGGGGCCCTAGCTGCGGGCGCGCACCCCAACTCCCCCACGGGGCCCTAGCTGCGGGCGCGCACCCCAACTCCCCCACGGGGCCCTAGCTGCGGGCGCGCACCCCAACTCCCCCACGGGGCCCTAGCTGCGGGCGCGCACCCCAACTCCCCCACGGGGCCCTAGCTGCGGGCGCGCACCCCGCCTCCCCCACGGAGTCACCTGTATCGGAGCCGCTCGGTGATATAATCCTTCCCAGATTTCCTCTTCCCGCTGAAGAGAAGAACCAACCGGGGAGCCGCCATTACCGGGGATTCCCCCCTCGTGTGACCCTGCAGTCACATAATTCTCGCCCAATCGCCTCTAGCTCCGCCTACATAGTGGTATTGTCTCCATGGTAACACATCACGCTACCTGCTGCGGGAACTAAACACTAAACCCGGAGCAGCCAATGATAGCGCGGAAGTGGCCGCCCAGTGGGCGGAGCTGGGAGCTGCTGACTGAGCTCCTCCCCGGGATCTCGGAGCCCGTGTGCATAATAGTAAATTCCACACCACCTCTGCTCGATACGCAACCTGATTGGTTGTTTGGGTTGGCGGATTCACAGTGATTGGTTGTTTGTGTAGGCGGATTCACAGTGATTGGTGGTTTGGATTGGCTGATTCAGTGATTGGTGGTTTGGGTTGGCTCGAGCAGAGGTGGTGTGGAATATTAAAATATGCCGCCCCCTGTCGGGGTACAGAGGGGCCGCCGCAGATGTGGCGCATCGCCGAGGCGCGAGCGTCCGGCGTCTGTGCGAGCTCAGTCTGCAACGAGCAGCGCTATCCCCAGCCGACTGCGCCGGCCACGACTCTTTCACGTCAAGCTATGGTGCAGGGGGGAAACCATGGCTGTTTTCATGCAAGTACATTTCAATGGAGCTGAGCTGCACTGCTACACACAACCAGCTGGACAAGGGCGGCGCTGGAGTTGGAAAAAAAAAGCAGCCATGCTATTCTCACCCTATCCATCTCCCTTAAAGGGATTCTGGCAGCACAACCTCTTTTAACACTCCCCTGCATCCTTAACTAATCTAACCTGTTGATTCAATTTACTGAATCCCATTGTATTCCTTCCCTCCCTCGTTTTCCTGGGGGGGGGGGGGGGTCATCTCCCAGCGGCCCCTGTATGCTGACGCCGACATGACCCCGTCTAACTTCTGACACCCTTAGAGAGTCAACGGCGAGTGCGCAGGTGCATCCGGAAGGGGGACGCATGCACACTCGCCGTCGACTCTCCAAGGTCGTCAGAGGTTAGACAGGCCAATCAGTGGGCGACGGGTCACTTGTCACGCCCTGACCACTGACCGGGCGGCAGTACTTGACATCCGGCAGGAACTTTGCTAGCTGCTGCCCTCCGCTAGAAAGGCTGCAGGAGGGACAGGAGAAGAGGCAGCTTCCTGGTGAACGGCCCGGCAAGGCACAGGGGAGTAGAGTTTTATTTTTCTGACAGAACCCCTTTAAGGGAGTCGTTTGGACCATCTTTCAATGTCCTCCTCACGACCACCCCTTTAATTCTGCGGCTCTGAGAGCGACGGGCACTGATAGGACGCCAGCCAGAGAGGAGGGGGTGACTCTGCTGCCCCCTTCCATCCACACTTCTGTCTGAGCTGCTGGTACCTCCCCAATCACCATTATGGGGTCTCTGATGGTAGATAGTGGGCTCAGGGCATGAGCCTTCCCCAACGGGAAACCATTAGCACTTGGCACTACCCTGCTGCAGACGGGCGGCTGCTAACTGCAAGCAGCGGCTCACAGGAATGTAAACAACTGCAAATGTTTTAAAGTTTTATTTCCAAAGTGCATTATTAGTTCAGTGAGTTAAATAAAAACCACAAACAGCATCAAACACGCAAAAAACAAAGTGCAACCCAGTGTGTGGACAAGGGAGAAGCGGTGTCAGCGGGCGTCCTCCAACCAACCAGGAGAGGGCAGTATAGAGCACAGACTGCTGCAGGACCCACGGGGTACCAGCCAAGGCAAAAGACGGACAGGAGGGGAAGCACAGAGTTATAGGATAGTCACAAAGGAGAAGGCAGGACGGAAAGGTAAGGGGCTGCACGAAGGAAGGAAGGTGGAAGGGAAGAAAGTATTAAAGAGAGAAACAGGAAGGAAGAGAAAGCATGAAAGAAAAAAGAAGGAAGGAAAAAAAGACAAAGTAGGGATTACTATTGAAGAAGCAGGAAGGAAAAAAAAACACAAATCCAGGGAGGAGAAGCAAAAGGATTGAGACATATAGAAGAAACAGGAAGGAAGAAGCACGAATGAAGACGTATAAAAAAGGGACAAGAAAAAAAAAGCCCAGACAAAAAAGGAGAGAGTACAGAAGAGTATAAAAAATGCATGACAGAGAAGGAGGGGGAAGGAAAAAGTGAAGGGAGAAGGAGGATGGAGAAGTATCAAGAGAAACGGGAAGGAAGGGGACAGACAAATGTCGCAAAGTAGGACAATTATAAAGGAAGGGCCGGGAATCATGAAGGGCCGGGAATCATGAAGGGCCGGGAATCATGAAGGGCCGGGAATCATGAAGGGCCGGGAATCATGAAGGGCCGGGAATCATGAAGGGCCGGGAATCATGAAGGGCCGGGAATCATGAAGGGCCGGGAATCATGAAGGGCCGGGAATCATGAAGGGCCGGGAATCATGAAGGGCCGGGAATCATGAAGGGCCGGGAATCATGAAGGGCCGGGAATCATGAAGGGCCGGGAATCATGAAGGGCCGGGAATCATGAAGGGCCGGGAATCATGAAGGGCCGGGAATCATGAAGGGCCGGGAATCATGAAGGGCCGGGAATCATGAAGGGCCGGGAATCATGAAGGGCCGGGAATCATGAAGGGCCGGGAATCATGAAGGGCCGGGAAGAATGGACTAGTATAAAAGGTGCAATATGAAGAAAGGAGATGAAATAAGGGGATACATAAAGAAAGAAGCAAAGCAAGGAGAAGAGTAGAGGAAGAAGATGCATGGAAGGAAGAGGAGGGATGAAAGATGAAGTATCAAAGAAGGAGAAACAGGAAGGAAAAGGATGCACAAAGCAATGACAAACAGGAAGGAAGTGGGACGTATGAAGAAAGGGGAAGCACAAATGAGGATGTATGAAAGCACCCTGGGGTCTCTGCCTCAGTCTGTGACCTGGCGGGGCTTCTACTGCCAGGACACCTCTGCAATTTATCAAAAACATCTAAGTATTAGCAACAAGTGAAAAAAAAATCCAACATGGCCAACCACCTTTAGTCAGCATCTGCTGGGCTTCTTCATAGCCGAGACAGCAGAAAATGGTTTAAAACTCCCTTTTTGTCAATCGACAATATACAGTGTATACTCCCAGGGGGTCCGTCTACAGCCTCCAGGTCAGAAAAACATAAGGAGATAAACCCAATTAGATCTCAGAGTTTAGGTTCCAGGTATCATTCGCTTGGCTGCTTCTTCACCAGAGGTGGCTTACTGCCCCTCTCCACACTTTGTTCTTACTACAGCCCCTGCTGGTGTCAGACTAGAAAACAGGTGAGAACTGGTATTATTCTACAACTACCGTCCATTGTGTCGGCACAAAGAGGATCAAAAGAAATAAATGGGATGCAAAACAGAAAATTCAAACAAGATGGGAAAACTGGAGAGGGCGATCGTAACGTGGGAAGATTGTTGACTCCATGGAGAAGACAGAAGGGAGAAATAATGGATGAAACCAACAAGAAATTCTCACAGGACGGACTTCAATGTTAGAGTTCAAGTCCTAAGCAGAGAAAGGCCTGGAAGACGTCACACAACCATGGACAGCTAGAACTATAGGAGGAGCACGTGACTGCAACAGAACAGCATCTTTTCGAGTCTACCGTCTCCTGACTGTGAGGGCCACCTCACCCCACACCAGGAAAATAATCATCGGGATTGGTGATAAAAGAGGGAACTGTGCTGAAATGTCTAGTACTTCCTGGGGGGATTATGGTGGTCATCATACTTGTGATGGTGGTCTTTCGGTCTTCTCTCTTCATTATGTTTGTAGCCATAGTTGCCATGTTTATTCTTGTCTTCTCTATGTTTGTGGTGGTAATCCCCATCCCAGTCATGTTCATGTTTATGGTGGTCTTTATTATGCTTGTGGGGGTAGTCCGCATCTCGGTTAACATTATGTTGATGGTAGGCTTTGTCAAACTTGTGGTGATCGTTCCTATCTCGGTCTTTAGCTTCTTCATACTTTTGTGGGTAATTGTTAGGCTTGTCTTTGCCATGCTTTTGGTGGTAGTTCCCATGCTTGTCCTCATGTTTTTGGTGGAAGTCTCTATGTGTGGCCTTGTCTTCTTCATGCTTGTGATAGTAAGTCTTCGGTGGGTAAACTTGAGTGGGTCTTTGATCATTATCATGGAAGAATTCAGGCTGTGTATGTCCACGGTCACCATCTCTCCATGGTTTGTGATCGGCAGCCCAGTCATCACGGTGGAGGCTTCCATGTCTCTGATATGACTGATAACGCTTGTTCTCTGCATCTTTCTCGTGTTTCTTAAGATAAGGTTTATGTTCTACTCCTTCCTTGTATTTATCAGGGTTCCTCTCTTTATACTTGTCTGGATCTTTTCCAAATCTCTTATCGGGAAACTTCTGCTCCTTGTGGTGTCCACGGTTTTCTGGGTCGTAGTTATGCTGGTCATGGTGCCGTCTCTGCCACTCTTCCCGTTCTTCCTTATTATGGTGGTGTCCTCCAGCTTCTCTGCCAGGTTTGGTGTGAGGGTATTTTGGCTTCTTATCAGAATGATGGCTATGATAATGAAATGAGCCACCATTCTCGTCATGGTCACTGTGCTTGGGTGATCTCTGATTAGTTTTGGGATTGTGTTTGTCTTCATTCTTGTATTTGTAGTTAGATTCTTCTTTGTACTGAGGGTTTGGAGACCAGGGTTTGTGCTTCTCATAGGTCTTCTGCTTTTTGATAGGTCTGAAGTCACTGGAGTCTCCATGGTGGTCACTCCTAAAAAGCTTGTTGGCGACAGGATGTCGATCATCTGATTGGTTGAGGCCCTGGTCATAAGTCTTCTCCAGTTTTCCAGAGTATTTGTAGTACTTCTTGGTTTTCTGCTGCTCGTCCTTCTTTGCAAATCTACAAGAGGAATTAAGACCTGGAAGATGTTATTAGAGGAAGTGCCATTGACAGGTCACACAAGGCTATTAGATAATTGACAAATGATGCTGGCCTCCAGGTAGAGGAAGGAGGGGATGTGACAGACCCAAGACAACGTAAGATCTAACGAATTTTGGATGGCTAAATTCGACAAAGTGCTTGAGCAGGACAATGTTGGGAAAGCTGACTATATAGGGTTAGTCACAGAGCCTCTTTAATGAGCCAATAAATGTAAGACACAAAGTCTTTCTTGCCTGTCAAAAGTTAAAAGTTCTATTTGGCCATTTCTCTCAGAGAGCCAAGTGGTAACTGATGCAGCCACCATTCCGGCCCCTGTGGACTCCTGAATCTAATTATGGAGCAGCACATAAACAAAGGACATACCACTATACAACTGGCCACATGTGCGGTTCAGCAGAGGCTTGGGAATCTGGGTCAGAATCCCTGTAATAACAGCTATACTGGTTGTAGGACATCTTTTGAAAAAAAACAAAACAAAACACAAACATTCAGCCAAGAAAAAGCTGACAGAAGACCATGTTTAGTGGTCTGTGCACTCACCTTTTCTTGGTGGCGGCTTCTCCAAATAAGCTGATATAGACATATCTCTCAAAGTCGTCCACGATGTCATCATTTCCCATCTCTTTTCTAGCTACATCTTCCAGGAAATCCTCCATGTCATCCACAAAGTCCTTAAAGCGGATCTTATGGTGGGAGAATAGCGGCCCCTCAAAGGAGCCATCAAGAAGAGGTGTGAGTTCGGGGAGATGCTCTGAGAGATGGGACTTAGTCAGGTAATTCAGCAGAACTTCCTCAAACTGCTTCCTCTGCACAGGTTTCAGCTCCATGTTGAACAGATCCATGCCGTCCTTCCGAGCGCAGTCTTCCAGGCCAGAGCATCCCTCAGGAACGCGATACTGATGGTCTGATAGCTTCTTCCAGAACTTGTTGTGGTCATGGTGCCGATGCTCTTTTCCCCTCTCGCTGTCCTCCCGTCTCTTATGACTGTCCGTGAAGTCCTTCTGCCCCTTTCGAGGATGGAACCCTTCCCTGTCTTCTCCCCTATGATGCCCAGTCTGCCTTTCAGGGTGGTCGTGACGGTGGTGCACAGAGTCTTTGCTCCTGTGTTCTTTGTCCTTGCTCTTCCAGGTCTCCCGCTCCTCTTGGATCTCAACTCCAGCTTTCTCCTCCTGCCAATGTCGATGCTTCTTGTCCTGCCAATGCTTGTCGTCATGCTTTTTGCTCCTCCATTCTTCATGCTGTGACTCCCGGTGACTTTCTTCCGTCCAACGCTTGCCATGCTTGTAATGTGGTTTTCTAAAGTCTCCTCCTGGAGTGGAGTGGTCATAGAGCTTGCCAGACTTCTTCCACTCCTTAGGACCATGGTCCCTCTTGTCTTCTCCTACTTGCTCTTTCCTTCTCTGTGCATGTTCCACGTACTTCTTTTCCCACGTTTCAGATCTCTGAGCCTCCATGGCTAGCCTGCTGCTCATCTCAGAGAGCCTTTCTTGCAGTAACTTCTCATCCTCCTCTTCGGTGCTTTTCGTCACTAGATTTTCTAAGTCTTGTCTCATGGAGGCCACCAACAACCGTTGTTTATCCAGTTCCTGCCTCAGCATTTGGGACTCAGCCACCAAGGTCTCCTTTTGAGTCAAGAAGCCTTCGATCTGCCTTCTAAGAGCATCCAGATCCACCTTCACCTGGGCATTCTCTACCACCAAAGCTTCCTTCTCTAAGCTGCTGGTCTCGAGGACTTCCAGCTTCTCCTGTAGGCTCTGCAGCTCTTCCTTAGCAGACAGGTGCGCGGTCTCTTCTTTCAGCAGGGCGTCCTTCAGTCTGACGTTCTCTTCTGTCAGTCCTGGATGTTGGGGTCTTGGAGTAACGTTTCTCCCTTCACTGGTAGATAGCAAAGCTTCTAACTCTTCTTTCTGTGCCTATAAATGCATACATAGAGTCACCAGAGACCTTAGTCCACCATCAACATACAATTACCAACCTCTCTGGTGGCCTCCCCCTTACCTCCTACCACAGAGCCCCATAGGACCCCAATAATCACATAAAAAGAACACATAGCGCAACTACAGCCCACCAGGAAATGGCCACATAGTGTACGGTAAGTGGCGAGAAACTAGATCACAAACAAGGTTACACAGCAAAGGGCAATACGTGTTAGTGTGTCGGCTCAGCAGTGATGCCAAATGGCACCCGCCAAAATTGTGGCTGCAGCTCTGGATGTGACTAGAACATAAGAAACGACAACACTCAGGCTAAGTACAAAGTGATGTGAGCACTGTGTGAGGTCTTGTATGCTCAGAGTTGCTAAAACTACTATACACAGTGATGTGCAGCATTATATGGGGTTACCTGGAGATTGGCCTGCATATGACGAATCTCCTGGTTTTCCTTGGCAACCTTGTCCAGGAGGCCGCTCATGACCTGAAGGCTACTTGGATCTCCTGTGAACTGATCCGCATGCAGCTCAATCCACTCCTGGCCGGGAAAAAGATGTGGAAGCCAGTTAGAAGGTGTGCAAACCACTGGCAGCAACTAAAATATGTACCCCACTTTCCCCCAAAACCATCCATACAAGGGTCCTACAGACGGCAGCCCCATCTATCCATCCATGGGTCCTATAGAAGAGAGCTCCGTCTATTTATCCCTACAGTGGATCCTACAGATGGGAGCCCAATGCATCTCTCCCTACCGTGATCCTCCAGATAGGAACTACATCTATCTATGGGTCCTATAGAAGACATCCCTATGCATTCATATGAGGGTCTTACATACGAGGAGCCCCATCCGGTTATCCTACTTACCGGAGCTCCATCCATCCATTCGTATGGGAGTTCTTACACACGGGAGCCTCATCTATTCAGGAGTCCTATGGAAGAAAGCCCCATCCACCCATTCATATGGGGGTCCTACATACTGGAGCCCAATCTATCTCTCCCTATCACAGTCCTCCAGATAGGAACTCCATCTATCTATGGGTCCTACAGAAGACATCCCCATCCATGCATTCACATGAGACGAGGAGCCCCATCCATCCTATAGAAGAGAGCCCCATTCATATGGGGGTCCTGGATACCGGAGCACCATCCATCCATTCATATTCTGTACCAACACACGGGATCACCATCTATCCATTCACATGGGGATCCTACATACAGGAGCCCGATCTATCCATTTATATAGGGGCCCGCAGACGAGGCCCCATCCATCCATTCACATGGGGATCCTACATACAGGAGCCCCATCTATCTATTTATATGGAGAACCAACATACCAAATCCCTATCTATCCATCTATGGGTCCTATAGAATACAGCCCCAACCATATGAGGGTCCTACATATTGGGAGCCTTATTCATTCATATGGGGGTCCTATAGAATAGAGCCCCATCCATCGGGTGCTATAAAAGACATCCTCACCCATCCTACATATGAAAGCCATATCCATTTATCCATCCATCCATGGGTCCTATAGAAGAGAATCCCATCCATCCATATGGGGACCCAACATACGGGATTCCTATCTATCCATCCATACAGGAGTCCCATAGATCGGTCCTATAGAAGAGAGCCCCATCCATCCAATTATATTGGGAACCAACATACAGGATCCCCATCTATCCATCCATGGGTCCTACAGAAGAGAGCCTCAACCATCCAATCACGTGGGGGGGTCCTACTTACAGGAGCTCCATCCATTCATTCGTATGGGGATGCTACATATGGGAGCCCCATCTATCCACCCATCCCTGAGTCCTTTACAAGAGAGGCCCATGCATTCCATTCATGTGGATGGTCTTACATACGGGAGCCCCATCTATCCGTTTATGTGTCCTACAGAAGGGAGCCACATCCATTCATTTTTAAGGAGGTTCTACAGACAGGAGCCCTATCCATCCATTCATATGGGGGTCCTGCAGAAGGGAGCCACATTTATCCATCTGTGGGTCCTATAGAAGACATCCCCATCAATGCATTCATATCAGGGTCTTACAGACAGGGAGTCCCATCCATCCTATAGAAGAGAGCCCTATCCATTCATATCAGGGTCCTGCATACTGGAACCCCACCCATCCATTTATTTGGGGAAGAGAGAACCTACAAATGGAAGGTATCCCTATCCATGCATTCACATGGGGTCATACATATGGGAAATCCACTGGCGGTCCTACAGACTGAAGCCCAGTCCTCCCTAATGCGGTCTTCCAGATGGAAACTCCATCCATCTAAGGGTCCCTATAGAAGAGACTCTCATCCGCCCATTCATATGGGGAGGATGGAGGGGGGAATCCTACATACGGAAGCCCAACCATCCATCCATCGGTCCTACAGACAGGCTGGCACCAAAGTGTTAATGACAATGTATGTAGCGCCCTCTGTGGGAATGCTTACCTGAATGTCGGAAATTACTTGTGGCGGCTGCTTCTCTCCGTCCTTCATGCTGCGGGACACAACCGTCTGAGGAGTATCTGGGGGAGGCGGAAACAAAAAAGAAAAAAGGTGAGCGGTGATCGCATAAGCCCCCCAACACTTACTGTATACAGAGGAGGTGGTGGCACCCACCATCATCGGAGCTGAAACCACCGCCTGCGGAGAGAGCGGAAAACATTAGCCCATTAGGTCATTGACCAGTAAGACGAGGACCCTCGTTATATGTTAAACAGCCAGCTGGGGGCGTTCCAGTTACACCTCACCTGAAAAGACCAAAAGGCCAATGCAGATGAGGCCGAAGGCTGCGATGATCAACGTATTAAGGTTGAGGGATAATCCAGCATCTGCATCCTGTTGTGCGGCCTCTCTAACGCTGGGACCAGCACTGACTGGAGGAGCCGCTCGTCCCACGCGCTTCCTGAGACCCTCCACATCATCATCACTGCTGGAGCAGCTTACCTCCTCCAGGTCCCCCCCTATGGAAGCAAAATGATGGGGTGCATTAGAGACATGGAGGTGCAGCACACGAGTGGGGTCACACTGGATGATCAGCAAGTGTGGGGTGGAGGTCTCCCAGCAGAAGCCATGCAGTAGTAAGCCTAGTGTCAGGAGGAAGCTGCACAAGCCTTTCCTATTAATGACGGGCCACTAGAACACCACGCAGCACCTGTTCCGCTAGCCGAGTGCTGGCCCCAGGTCCTCAGGACACCCAGTGACAAGGGCTCAGGGATGAGTTGCGCTAGTTTCTGAAAACAACTCGCTTCAAGACAAGAAGAAGATAGAGTGGCGGAGTTAGAGGCGGATATTATAATAAGGAGTGCGCCTGTCCGTGCACGGATCCCAGAGAGGTGTGCTACGCCCCACACACTACTCACCCGCTGTGCTGGGACCTTTTGGGCTCTCCACCATAGGAGGTGGCTCCTGTTCCTCATCCAGCTTTTTGGGCTCCTCAGTGACTGGTAACTCCTGGTTGGCAGGGCCCTCACCGATCTCCTGGGAAGAGAACAACCTCTTATCACACTGTGACGAAATGACAGCTGCTGAAGGTTAGGCCGCTTAGTCAGTCTTACCCTGCTGAGCTTTCCATCTGGCGGTGGCGCAGCCTCCTCGCTGGCAGGGGGAGTCACTGGCTCGAAGCCTGCAATGACAGACACACAGGTGAGACTTCTGCGCAACAGGTGCTCTAGAGACGCCCCGCCCTCCACGCCTCCTCACCTGCAGCTGTGGCCTCTTCCGCTCCATCCTGCGTTGCTCCAACCGTCTCCACCGGGAAACTCTGCGCAGTAACAGATAACAGTCATCAATGACACCGAGAGCGCTCGTCAGCAGGGGAAGGACAGCAGACAGTAAGCACTGCTTAGTAACCACCCAATGGGGGTGAAGCTCCGCCCCCGAGTAACAGTGGGCAGGGGACGGTCCAGGGCAAGACCTAAATGGGGCAGTATCCTTCACAGCTTGGAGATTATGTCACCACTACTATAAATCATACATGGGGGCCTTGGACTGTACAATACAGGGTTTATATCAGTATGGGAGCGTTATAAGAGCAGTGGCTGAGATCAGAAGGAGCTCAGGACTGTAGATATAGGATATAAGTAATAATTGAACTAGGAGTGGGGGGGGGGGATGGGTCAGGGAATTCCATAAGCCCTATCACTCATCCCAGTCTGAATTGGCTGATAACAGGGAGCAGCAGATGGAGGAGACAGACTGCAGAGTTTAGCTATTCATCTCCTGTGCATATACTGGTTGCACCGGCAGGCATGTATTTACGGGCACATATCTCCTACAGCACTCAGCAGTCTTATCTGACTAAGGACTATATATAGCAGCACAAACCGCGTATACCAGATGGCCGGCGTGGGGGGTCCTGGGGGCCGGGCCCACCGCAGGGATCGCCAGAGCGTCCGCTGCGGGGCCACCGCAGGGATCGCCAGAGCGTCCGCTGCGGGGCCACCGCAGGGATCGCCAGAGCGTCCGCTCCGGGGCCACCGCAGGGCTCGCCAGAGCGTCAGCTGAGGGGCCTGGGGACACTGCACATCTTACCTCTGCGCTGGGGATCACCCAGTTATTCTCCGAGTCTCGGCTCTCCAGACTCTCCGCCATTCTTCACCCCAACGTGGAGGGTCGAGTCCTGCTGAAAACAAACAATGTGACACTCCAACCCCCACACCGTGTCCCACTGCGACAAACCCTCCCCTGTGAGAGCTATCAGGAGGTTGGCCATGATGGAGTGCGGTGAATGAGCTGGGCCTTCTGGCGGCTTCTTTACTCTTCGACTCACTTGCAAATTTATCCAAATGAGTAGAGAGCCGCCAGCTGACACTGAGAAGGGCAGCAGCTGCTGGCACAGCTGAAGGGGGGGCGACATGGTGGTACCGCAGGATCTGCCGTGTGACACCAGCATGAAGCCGCCAGGAACCCACATGAGTAGGAGAGGTGCCACCTACACCTCTATAAGGGGGTCCGGGACACACAGGGGCCACACTGCTGCCCTTCAGCTGTAACAGAGGGCATGTAAGCGGCTCACTCCTCACCCCCTGCGTGCAGCCACACGTGTGACGGTGACACCGAAGGGATAGCTGGCCAAGTAACAAGAAGCAGGCTGAGCCAGCGCCACCACACCACCAACCCAGCGCCGCCACCGAGCCAGCACCACCACACCACCAACCCAGTGCCGCCACCGAGCCAGCGCCACTACACCACCAACCCAGCGCCGCCACCGAGCCAGCGCCGCCACCAACCCAGCACCACCACACCACCAACCCATCGCCGCAACCAACCCAGCCCCACGAGCGAGCCAGCGCCGCCACCGAGCCAGTGCCACGAGCAAACCAGCGGCGCCACCGAGCCAGTGCCACGAGTGAGCCAACGCCACCAACAACCCAGCGCTATTAGTGAACCCGGGCCACCACTGACCCAGCACCACGAGCGAGCCAGCTGAGAGGTCATCACAGGACATGTATACAGCAGTGATGGCAGTGGGGGGCGCTCCTGCTCTTTGGCCTGCTGGTGGGTGGAGGACCTCTAGCCTCTCCGAAAACTTTGTGGCGCCCCTCCTGGCCCACGGTGGCGGGTTTGGTGCAGACCCAGCCATGACATCCAACAAGCTGAGGGGTTCACATACTTCTGGCCTCAGCAGCTTGTCATGAAGACACCATAAAAGGCATTGAACAGCACTGAGCGCACCGACTGCACAAGTACAATGCCAGGGATCTACAGTGAAGACTGACACCACAGTGATCACGGCTGCGGGGAAGTGCATGCTGGGACTTGTAGTACCTCAGGACTGCACTCACATATCTAGCTCCGCACGCTTGCACTGGGAGTTCTAAGCACTATACTGAGCAACATGCTGGGACTTGTTGTCCGACCCCCTCACCTCTCGGGCTCCGCTCCGCCTCCTCCCAGGCCACTTCTACTTCTCCTTCTTTTCAGTTCCTTGACTTTCACCAAACTTCTCCCTCAGACAGACACCACGTGACAGCGCCGACCAATCCTCGGAGCCAGAAGGCAGGATGCCGGTTGTCAGGGGGCAGATCAACCCCGCCCCTAGCAGCAGGACAAGCCGATGATTGACAGCGGCGGATTAACACTGTGCCTGCTGGAGGTCAGTGACAGAGACAGGTGGGAGATAGGACAGAAGAAGAACACTATTCCCAGCAGCCCGTGGGCCGCACCTGTCATTAACCCTGACCCCAGGAGGATGATGGGAGTGATACATTGTGTGTGATGAGATTAGATTGTGAGCTCCTGGGGTCAGGGATGATGGGGGTGATACATTGTGTGATGATGATATTAGATTGTGAGCTCCTGGGATCAGGGATGATGGGAGTGATACATTGTGTGATGTGGATATTAGATTGTGAGCTCCTGGGGTCAGGGATGACAGTAGTGATACATTGTGTGTGATGGGCAGATTAGATTGTGAGCTCCTGGGGTCAGGGATGATGGGAGTGATACATTGTGTGATGGGGAGATTAGATTGTGAGCTCCTAGGGGCAGGGATGATGGGGGTGATACATTATGTGTGATGGGGAGATTAGATTGTGAGCTCCTAGGGGCAGGGATGATGGGGGTGATACATTATGTGTGATGGGGAGATTAGCTTGTGAGCTCCTGGGTTCAGGGATGATGAGAGTGATGCATTCTGTGTAATGAGATTAGATTGTGAGCTCCTAGGGACAGGGATGATGGGGGTGATACATTGTGTGTGATGAGATTAGATTGTGAGCTTCTGGGATCAGGGATGATGGGGGTGATACATTGTGTGTGATGAGATTAGATTGTGAGCTCCTGGGGTCAGGGATGACAGTAGTGATACATTGTGTGTGATGGGCAGATTAGATTGTGAGCTCCTGGGGTCAAGGATGATGGGGGTGATACATTGTGTGATGAGATTAGATTATGAGCTCCTGGGTTCAGGGATGATGAGAGTGATGCATTCTGTGTAATGAGATTAGATTGTCAGCTCCTAGGGTCAGGGATGATGGGGGTGATACATTGTGTGATGAGATTAGATTATGAGCTCCTGGGTTCAGGGATGATGAGAGTGATGCATTCTGTGTGATGAGATTAGATTGTGAGCTCCTGGGGTCAGCGATGATGGAGTGATACATGGTGTGTGATAGGGATATTAGATTGTGAGCTCCTAGGGTCAGGGATGATGGGGGTGATGTATGTGATGGGCAGATTCGATTGTGTACTCCTGGGTTTAGGGATGATGAGTGATACATTGTGTGTGATGAGTAGATTAGATTGTGAGCTCCTGGGGTCAGGGATGATGAGGGATGATGCATTGTCTGATGATGAGATTAGATTGTGAGCTTCTGGGGTCAGCGATGATAGGGGTAATACATGGTGTGCAATGGGGAGATTAGATTGTGAGCTCCTGGGGTCAGGGATGATGGGAGTGATACATGGTGTGTGATGAGGAGACTAGATTGTAAACTGCTGGGGTCAGGGATGATGGGGGTGATGCACTATGTGATGATATTAGATTGTGAGCTTCTGGTGTCAGCTATGATAGGGGTGATACATGGTGTGCAATGGGGAGATTAGATTGTGAGCTACTGGGGTCAGGGATGATGCATTGTGTGTGAAGGAGAGTGATGGTTGTGGAGTATTCCTTATCGAGAGGAATAGGGGCCACTTTCTGCAGACCTGACACCTCACAAGAGGTGTGCCGTCTTCAAGGTGCACAAATCAAAGATGTGTCTGATAGGCTGTCAAGACTCTTCAGTCCTACAGAACATCACCCATTCCTACTAATACATGTAGGAACAAATGACACTGCAAACAAGGACCTTGTAACTATCTGAAGAGACTTTGAAGACCTTGGAAAGAAGGTGAAGGAACTAGGAGCACAGGTGGTCTTCTCATCTATTCTCCCAGTGGATGGCCATGGAATAAGAAGATGGAACAGGATTCTAGAGGTGAACAACTGGCTACATCGATGGTGCTGTCAGCAAAGATTTGGATTTCTAGACCATGGAGTGACTTACTTATACGATGGACTGCTTGCTAGAGACGGGTTGCACCTTACAAAAACAGGTAAGCATATATTTGATGGGCCCTTGCTTCACTCATTAGGAGAGCTGTAAACTAGAACAATATGGGAAGGGAGGTGAAAGGCCAGGTAAAAAAAATACAGCTAATTAATACATTTGAGAACCTCGCTAATAGAAGTGGAAAGGAAGAACAAAGACAAAAAATTCAGAAGGAAAGTAGAGGAGCAAGAGACACCGATCACAAACTAAAATGTTTCTACACAAATGCACAGAGCATGGGAAACAAACAAGGAAAACTGGAGCTCCTAACACAGGAAGAGAAATATGATGTCATAGGCATCATGGAAACCTGGTGGGATGATACACGTGATTGGAATACAAGGCTTGAAGGAGAAATAGACCTAAAAAAAAGGGGAGGATGTGTTGTGTTGCATGTTAGGAAAACATTCATCTCCACAGAGATTCAAGCTTCAGAGCATGGGAGTTCTGTAGAAACTGTTTGGGTAAGAATACAAGGAGAGAACAACAGAAGGGACACTATTGTAGGCATTTACTATAGGCCACCTGGACAAGCAGAAGATATGGATGAACTCTTTCTACATCAGATGGCCAAGCTCTCCAAAAAGCTTCACATAGTGATTATGGGAGATTTTACCCATCCAGACATTTGTTGGGAATCTCTCTCAGGTAAAAGTAATGGATCCAACAAATTCTTATACGCTGTTGCTGACAACTTTATCTTCCAGAAGGTTGACGAGAAAACACGGAGATCTGCTATCTTGGACCTAATTCTCACCAACAGAGAGGAAATGGTTGAAGAAGTAAGAGTGGCTGGGACCTTAGGAGGCAGTGATCATGATATCCTTGAATTTAGGATAAAAAGGGCAGGAAGACCTGAGAAAACTCAGACCTCAAGGTTGGATTTCAGAAAGGCAGATTTCAATGAACTCAGAAAGAGGGTAGGAAGAATCCAATGGCTGGATGTTCGTAAGGACAGAAATGTCCAAGAAGGTTGGGAAATATTGTGAAATGAGATTCTCAAAGCACAATCGTTAACAATCCCTAAAAGAAGGAAGAATGGGAAGCATTTAAAGAGACCAGGAAGGATGAACACAGAACTTGCACACATGTTAAAAACAAAGAAAATTATTATCAAATGGAAAGAGGGGGGAATATCTAAAGAAGAATATAATGCTGTCTGCAGAAACTGTAGGGCAAGTGTCAGAAAAGCTAAAGCTGATAATGAATTGAGGCTTACAACAGAGGCCAAAAGCAATAAAAAAAAAAAGGGTATGTCAAAAGCAAAAGAAAAGTCAAAGATGCTATTGGATGCTTACAAGATGAAAATGGTGAATTGGTTAAGAATGATGTTGGGAAGGCCGAACTTTTAAATTCCTATTTTGTATCTGTTTTCTCTCAGAAAGTAGATGGAACATCAACTGATCTTCTCTGTGCTATTAGAGGAATAAAACAAGGCAGGCTGTATATAAGCAGAGAGATGGTGAGGGAACACATATGTAGCGGCCTGGAAAAGGCACTACATTGCGCTGTTTAGCTATGGGGACCGATAATATAATAACCGGCCCTAGGGTTTAATCTGAGTCAGTTTACACAAGGGATGCTGGTAACCTAGCAACCAGTTAGGACGTTTTTATCCAGCTGCACAGGATAGGAAAAAAATGCCTAGTGACTCAGGTGAGGCAGGTAGCCTAGCAACCAGATAGGCTGTGATTGGCTGCAGACAAACTGGTCAGGTGACAGAGATGATAAATAGCCGGACAACGGTCACAGGAGAGTGAGGGGAGTGCCAGGCAGGGAAGCACCAGAAAGAGTAGTGACAAGGAGAGGAGTGTCAGAAAAAGTGAGGTGCCAAAAGAGAGAAGCGCCCAACAGGGGTAAAGAAAGTGCCAGGCAGGAGAGAGAAGTGAAAGGGGAAACAAGAGAAAAATCAGAGAAACTGTAACTGAGGAGGAGCGACAGCTTTGACTGTGACTAGAGGAAAAATAAAGGATGTAAATATGAAGAGAAGAAGATAAAGAAATAAAGAGCTATAAATACAAAGAAGGATAGAGAGAAGGAATGGAGTAATTAACCAGAACCAGCATGGGTTTGTAACAAACAAGTCATGTCAGACTAATCTAATTTCCTTCTATGACAGAATCACCGACTGGGTTGATCAGGGAAATGCGGTGGATATAGTATATCCTGACTTTAGTAAAGCATTTGACAAAGTATCTCATACCATACTTATTGACAAAATGACCAAATATGGGATTGACAAGGCAACTATTAGGTGGATTCACGACTGGCTGAGTGATCATACTCAATGAGTGGTCATAAATGGCCGCACATCCAAGTGGAAGAATGTATCAAGTGGGGAACCACAAGGCTCTACCCTAGGCCTAGTGCTGTTCAACATTTTTATAAATGATCTGGAGGAGGGAATTGATGGGAAACTGATCAAATGTGCCGACGACACAAAGCTAGGAGGAATAGCTAACACCAGGGAAGAGAGAGAGAGGATTCAGAAAGATCTAGAAAAGCTTGAACAGTGGGCGGCGACTAACAGAATGGTATTTAACAAGGAGAAATGCAAAGTCCTACATCTGGGCAAGAAAAATTAAAAAAGCACATACAGAATGGGAGGAATTGGGCTAAGCAGCAGCACATGTGAAAAAGACTTGGGTATACTAATATATCATAGACTGAACATGTGTCAACAATGTGATGCAGCAGCCAAAAAGGCAAACACAATTCTGGGATGTATTAAGAGAAGCATAGAGTCTGGATCACGTGAGGTCATTATCCCCCTCTACTCTTCCTTAGTCAGACCTCATCTGGAATACTGTGTCCAGTTCTGGGCACCCCCCTATAAAAAAGACATAGACAAACTGGGGCAAGTTCAAGGAGGAGTTATCAGGATGGTGAGCGGTCTGCAAATCATGTCCCATGATGAACGGTTAAAGGATCTGAGAATGTTTAGGCTGAGAAGAGACTTAATAGCTCTCTGCAAATATCTGAAGGGCTGTCACACTGCAGAGGGATCAGCCCTATTCTCATCTGCACAAGGAAAGACTAGAAGCAATGGGATGAAACTGAAAGGAGACAGATTAAATATTAGAAAAAAAACTTTCTGACAGCGAGGGTGATCAATGAGTGGAACAGGTTACCACAGGAGGTGGTGAGTTCTCCTTCAATGGAAGTGTTCAAACAAAGGCTGGACAAATATCTGTCTGGGATGATTTAGTGAATCCTGCACTGAGCAGGGGGTTGGACCCGATGACGCTGGAGGTCCCTTCCAACTCTACCATTCTATGATGGGGAGATTGTGAGCTCCTGGGGTCAGGGATGATACATTGTGTGTGATGTGGAGTTTACATTATCGACTCCTGGGTACATGGTGCTGTCATGGGGGTCCATATGTTACATCTGGGTATGTTGGTCGGGGTACAGATGTAGTTTGGGATCCCCGCAGCCATGTTGGGACCTTTAAACCATTCTCACACTTGACGCTTTTTACTGCAATGTTCCAATCGCAGTGCAATGCTCGCTGATTTCAGTAGCGCCTTGCAGAACTGCACTGTCTGCTCTATTTTTGTGCGTTCTTTACTGCACCTCATCACCCATCACAAAATAGAGCAGAAAGCGCTAGAAAATTGCATTAGAAACGCCGCGTTTGAGCGCTGGTCTGTGTGGCCCTAATGACATCAATGGTGGTGTTACAATCGCAGTAACAGCGGCCTTAGTTCTCCTGGGTGTCAGTGTGCTGCAGGGAAGCTCCCATCGTCCATGAATAGGGGGCCCGCAGGCAGCCGCAGACCCCTGCAGCATACTAAATACAAACTGGCGGTGGCTATTAATACACAGTGAGAACGCCAGCCCTATCTATAGCCCAGCGCAGCTGTCACGCCACGCACAGCTTAAAGGGCCAGCTCTCCTCCTGGAAGTCAAGACATTTCTCAGCATATCCAAGATCTTCTCTGCTTGGTGACATTTGCGGGCCAGGTGAGGATCACACAGCTGCAGCACTCGGCACAGTGTATCAGGGCTCCCGCTTTCTGTTTCAAGATCAGCACCTGACTTGGTTTCAGCTTCAGACTACGTATGAAAGCAAGCAGAGATCCTGAAGCTGGGGAGGAATCTTCAAGGATGAAGTTACATGTAGAGGACAACTGAAGATTGCTAGACTCCGGCCAGCGCGGATGATGGGAAATTCAGCACCAAAAACTGTGTATCTATGATTTATGGTGCGGCAGAGGGCGGGGCTATTCTGCCGCTGACCACACCCAGAACTAGTCTTGTGATTGGGCAAAATCCACGTGCAGCATTCCAACATATTTACATGCAGATTCGTAAGTGACAGGTCGCCGCTTATTGCGGATCCATGCAGAAACGGGTCATAAATTCGGCGCACGTTTACCTTTGGACAGTCCGGGCGTCGATCAGCGGCAGAAGAATCCTTGATTTCTACTGCGGTTTTTCAGGCAGATTACACCCCAATTGTATTTTTTAAGGTGCGCAAAAAAAAAGAAGCAACCAGGCCCCACTGACTTCCTGCCAAGTATGGTGAATAGGTACATCTCATGCGGACTTACACGGACCAGAGCGGGACGTGCTTTGGGGTCCGTGCAGGTAATACGGAGCCCTAAGGCCTCATGTTCACGGGGAAAATAAGAATTAAAATCCGCTGCGGATTTTAACTCTTCTCCCGCATGCGGATCCGCATCCCATAGGGAGGCATTGACCACCCGCGGGTAGATAAATACCCGCGGATGGTCAATAAAAGTGATTTTAAAAAAAATGGAGCATGAAAAAATCTGGACCATGCTCCATTTTCATGCGGGTCTCCCGCGGGCTTCTATTGAAGCCTATGGAAGCCGTCCGGATCCGCGGGAGACCTAAAATAGGAATTTAAAAGAATTTACTCACCCGCAGCGGGCCGGGAAAGTCTTCTCTTCCTCACGGCCGCATCTCCCTTGCTTCGGCTCGGCGGATGTGCCCGGCGCATGCGCGCGGCACGTCGACGACGTGCCGGCGACGTGAGGAATTCATCCGCCGGCCGAAAAAGAAGATCCGGCCGTGAGGAAGAGCAGAGCTTCCCCGCCCGCTACGGATAGGTAAATTCTTATAAATTCTTATTTTCAGCGCTGATGTCCGCGGGGCAGGAGGGACCCGCTACGGATTCTACATGTAGAATCCGTAGCGGGCCCGATTTTCCCCGTGGACATGAGGCCTAAACCTGCTGCTACGAATTCCTCACCAAAACGCACACGTTGCATATTCTGATGCGAAAATGCTGGCATGACTAAGCCATCTGCATTCTACATTGAGACGTATGGATTTTAGGTCTGCGTGTGGTGCGGCATGACTCCACCCATGTGGAAGCCCTTAGCAGGCAGATTTTGGTGTGGATTTCCAGAGCAGCAAATTGCGCTGTGTTGCGAAGCACTTCCATTTTGTATGTAAGGTCCCTGACGCAGTGTCCCCCGACAACTCCTAACGTGCCCCGACAACCTCCTGCAGGGCATGCTGGGAGTTGGTTTTGCAGTCTCACAGCTCCTGTCCCCAGAATTCATCTCCATGTAAGGTGCTCACCCCGCCTGTTGCAATATCCTCACCCCGAATCCGGACCACCAACATAGTCCAGACCCTCTTGTAGGCGGGAGGTGGATTAATGGCAAATACCGTAGCTTTAAAGCGACCCTGGAAAAATTGTGTCCTGAAAGCCAAGGGAGGAGGATCTTACCTGCAGCCCATCATCTTTTGGTTTCACCATTCTGGGAGTTCATTTTCAAGTGGCCATGATGGCTGCCATTCTCTAGCAATCTAACAGACGCTGATCATGTAAGCAGCACTGGCCAATCAGAGTGCAGCTACAGTGTATGAGTAGGCCCCACACCACCAACGCACTATAGATGCTCTGGTACTCTAAAGATGGCGGTGGCCACCGGAAAAATAGCAACGCTGGGACAAAGGGCAGGTAAGTCTTAAGGCAGAAATCAGAGGGTCGCTTTATAATGGGTGAGGCCTCCCTGTAGCAACTCTTCCTGTCCACTAGTCTCCGTACCCAGGAAGTACCCAACATACCCACTAGAGGGCATGTTGTGTGATTCATTGCAGTAGGCGGTTATCCTGATGCAGGGCAGCATGTTGGTGCACTACAACCCCCAGCGCTGCAGCTGCATTGCTGACTCCCCAATAGCAATGACCACTAGACCATAAAGACGAAACTGTGTCTGATACAAATCATACGACTGCGGGCGAGCAGATTTATTAAGTGCGTGTGAAAGAAGCGGTGCCCCGATGCAGGGCACAACGCGGGCACACGTGTCTTCTGTGGTGTCTTAATACAATGAGGTAGAATGACAGAAAACAGAGCAGCCCGTGCACAGGGAGCACATACATGCCGCAGCTGCTAGCTGAACCCCCACGTGCTGATCCGAGGGAGCGGGGGGGTCAGTTAGCGTGTGCACACGGCAGCTGCCCTTATGACACAACCCTACACTGTTGGATGCAGTCCTGGACCCCACCAATGTAACATACATGACGAGCGGAGTGCGTCTCGTTGACCTGTACAGATAAAGCCGAGTGAGTCTCCTCCCGGGGCTCTCAGCCATCATTGGCGGCCACCAGTTGCCCCATCGGCTCTCGTATGTACACGGACTGGATGTCCTTGGTTTTCAGACAATAGTCGCAGGCCCAGACGGCAGACGACTCGCGGGTCAGCAGGCTGTAGGCGCTCTCGGTCATCCCGGTGCATTCGCGGTGAAACCACTTCTGACAAGAAGCTTCGCACAAGATGGCGTCCTGGTCATCATTCACCTCGTTGCGGCAGGCTCCGCAGGGGTACACCAGGCCTGGGGGAGGCTGGTGGCCTGTGGGTTTACTTACTGGGGGGATGTTGTTGACTTCTGGCGTGCTGCTGTTCCCCCGGGGGGCGCTGTTTGGAGTAAAGTTTTGCTGGTTGCCGTTGATGGCGGACGGGGAGCCGACGTGCTGCTCCTGGCTGAAGGTGTTGCCGGGAGGGTTTAGGCTTTTGGTGTGCTCCTCCACGCCTGGCGGGAAGCTCTGGTCTGTCCCAGCAAAGGGGCTGCTGTTGGGCGGAAGGCTCGGTCGCTGCATGGCGGCCTGTCCAAACGGATGACCGGGAGAGCCAAAGCGCTGAGAGAACGCGGGGCCACCAGGGGAGTTTAGTACAGGGCCCGGACCAATGTCCCCCCGGGGTGGCTGTCCCATGGTGGGCGACATCATAGGGCCAAAGCCTCCAACCGGCCCCTGCATCATCTGTCCGGCGGGTGGGCTGAAGCTCTGGCCCATGGCCTGGTTGAAGGGCTGGTTGGAAAAGTTCATGTTCCCTGGCTGCACATAATTAGGGTTCTGGGGCATCCCGAAGCCGGGACCCATCTGATTGGGAGGGAAGGGGGGTGGCTGTCGCCTCATAGGCTGCGGGCCCCCTGGATACCCCGGAGGCACCTGGTGCGGCATGCCTCCCTGCATACGGAAGTTCCCGAATGGCACAGGGTTGTTCATAAACGGAGAGGCGGCGGCGCTGACCTTCGGGGCCCCAAAGTCATCTTCAAATGGATTCGATGCGACCAAGTGATCCACCATAGGAGTTGGGGGAGGGGCAAACTCCGAGAGGTGAGAGTAAGCGGGTCCCTGCGGAGAGAGGAAGAGACACTGAAGACTACATTCATCTACGGCTGACCCCACAACTGAGCGATAGCACCCTCTGCAGGACACTCCCAGAAGCGCACTTCACACAAGACAACGGCTCCAGCCATGTGCTGCTGAAAGGCTGATACTGGCCCCTGCCACACAAGTCAGGCCAATATCGCGCCCAGCGGGCAATACTCCCCCTGTGCAGGAACCGCAAGCAGTATTTCCGTACGGTAATACTTAGCGGGGCTCCTTGGGACCTAACAACATTGGACACTCTGTGGCATACTTGCTGCACTTCAGCTGGTATTTCCCTTCAGTTATCCTGCAAACATCTGGTGAGTTTTCTCAGAGACGATTCTACAATGGTGCAAGGCGCGTCGTCATTGGACAATTGAGCGATGATTCATCAGGTGGTGGTACCCGGCTGTGGGGGATCCGGGGAGGGACACTCTTTTTGCTGGATGTGTTGTGCCAACAGTTGGGGTTCACTCACACAGGCGTATTTGCCATGTGTATCGTTGCCAGACGCGCAGTACAGATTTTTTTTTTTCAAATCTCACCCCCAGCGCTTTTGATAGGCAATGACGCGGGTAACTTAGACCTATCCGGAATGTCAATTGCGGAAGGGTTGTGGGTCGGACGGCTTCCACTGACTTTAACCCCTTAACGACCAGCCCATAGTGTTTTTACGTCCTCCCGAAGTGGGCTTTAGTCTCTGAGGACGTAAAAACGTGTCCTGCAGAGAATAAAGCCTCTCTGGCTCTGGACGTGACAGCTCCATGCTGTCGGTGTCCGCAGGTGGCCGACAGCATGGAGCTGTCATCCCGGGCTGCGGGGACCGCCCCCCCCCCCCCCCCTGGCAATGCGATTGGCGCTATCCAATCGATAGCGTCGATCGCATAAAAGTTTTAAAAAGTTCAAAAAAAGTTAAAGATTCAGCTGCCCTGATGGATCGGACCATCAGGGCAGCTGAAATTACTCACCCTGGTCCGCCGCACTGCTCCCCGCTCTCCCGATGCTCCGGGCCCCAAAGCCGGTCTTCTGCGCATGCGCGCCAGGCGGCATTACGTCAGCCGCATGCGCAGAAGGCCTGGCGGCCCGGGAAATTTGAAATCTCCTGGCTCCCGGCTCCTGTAGGTAGCCGGGAGGCAGGAGATGTCAGCGGGGACCGCGGTGAGCGGTCCCCGGTACCGCGATCGCCGTTATCCAATGGATAACGGCGATCGCGGGAAAAGTGAAGAAAAAAGTAAAAAAAAGAAAAGCTTCACCTCCCCTCATGGATCGGATCCATGAGGGAAGGTGAAAATACTTACCCCCCTTCCTCCGTGTCCTCCGGCCGGTGTCGGGGCCCTCTGCTGGCTTCTGCGCATGCGCCGATGTGGCGCGCATGCGCAGAAGGCCGGCGAGCCCGGCAAATTCAAAATCTCCCTGCACCCAGCTGTCACAGATAGCCGAGTGCAGGGAGATATGACTGGGGACCGCTGTATGCGGTTTCCAGTCACATGATCAGCGTTATCCATCAGATAACGGTGATCATATAAAGTTAAAAAGTAAAAAAAAAAAAAGTTAAAAGTTAAAGTTTTATCTCCCCATACGGATTGTATCCGTAAGGGGGGATGAAATTACGTACCCAAGGTCCCAGATTTGCTCCCTGGTGGGATGTTGATCCGTGGACCTTACCGCAGCTTCTGCGCCAAAATGGCGGACGCATGCGCAAAAGCTGTGGATTGCCAGCATAATTTAAAATCTCTCCTGGCTACAAAACTTAGCCGATAGCCTGGAGATTTCACGGGGGGCCGCGGTAAGCGGTTCCTGGTCACGTGTTCGCCGTTATCCAATGGATAATGGCGATCACGTAAAAGTAAAAAAAAGGTGAAGGTTCATCTCCCCTCACTGATGCGATCGGTGAGGGGAGATGAAACTTTTTAACGGAGGCCTGCGTATTTGCACCCCGACGCGATCTTCTTCCGTGAACTTTCCCGGATTCTGCGCATGCGACTGCTGGCAAAACACCGGACACATGCGCAGGAGTCGGGGAGCCCAGGAAACTTAAAATCTCCTTGCTCCCAGCGACCAACGGTCGCCGAGTGCTTGGAGCAGTGACGGGTGGCCTCGCTGAGCGGTCCCCGGTCACGTGATAAATTAGCGATATAACATTAGGCCGGTCACACATGACCGGAGCGAAATTACGGGTTCTGCATGCGCTTGATCAGCGGTAATCCACGGATCAATCATATGCATTGGATTACACAATTCCCCCCAATTAGCGGGTCAGAATTACGGAATCCACTCGCAGAAACAGAACACGGCATGCTATAGTTTACCGCGGATATCCGCGACCTAGAGCCCATTGTGCTCTATGACCGCGGATATACTCGCAGCCCATATGCAAACACATTGTGTACGGGCTGCGGGTACCCGGGTCATCTCTAAGCGACGGCGCGGGAAATATAAACAAAAAACAGTGTACTGCGCATGACCGCCTGTGTGAGTAGACAGTTATGCGCAGTACATTACGTGGTCGTACGCAGGGCCACAGCCGGGCTCACAGCTGGAATTCGCTGCGGGCCTCCGCAAGCGGATTCTGCATACGGCCGTGTGAGCCCGGCGTTATTTGGATCGCTACCAGTAATCTGTAATTTACAAGAAGCCCCGGGAACGCTCGCCTTCATGCAGTTCCAGGAGCAGCTTGTTGAGCGCCTTCTCTGTGAGACCGCCGCACCGCAGCAAAATTACAAAGCCTCACAGTGCCACTTTTTACACCCCATACCCGCTGCTGAGGTCACGAAATACCCCCAAAAAAGCGAGAAGGGGGGGGGGGGGGGGGGGGGAATACCCGGTTTTCTTGCCCCATGTGCCCAGCCCAACCAGCCTCCGTAATTACCCGTCTTCGGACATAAAACGCAGTTTATATTATTACTTTTATCTAATATTTAGGGAATGCCAAAAAATGGGGGTGGGGGGGATTATTTTTAGGAAGTCGATTTTTATTCCGTACAAGTGGGCAATGGGGCCTGGAATTTATTCCGTTGTACCCTGCAATCCAACGGGCATTCCTTCTATTATAGGCCTAGCCATGTGTCCTGTAAGTAGATTAGGGCCACAATGGGTATGTTTCTGAACACGGAACAAACGGGGGGATCCATTTTGGGGTGAACGTCTTCATTCCTATTTACACTGTACAAAAAAACCTGTTTTTAAATTGACACAATTGCCAAAAAAAAAAATGAAAATCGCAATTTTTTCCTTCTGTTTTGCTTAGATTCATTCAAAAACTGTGGGGTCAAAATACGCAGTATACCCCTAGATGAATTCATTAAGTGGTCTAGTTTTCAAAATGGGGTCATTTGTGGGGGTTCTCTATCGTTTTGGCCGCTCAATGGCTCTACAAGTGGGCGATGGGGCCTGGAATTTATTCCATTGTACCCTGAAATCCAACGGGTGTTCCTTCCATTATAGGCCCAGCCATGTGTCCTATAAGTAGATTAGGGCCACAAGAGGTATGGTTCTGGACACGGGACAAACAGGGGTATCCATTTTGGGGTGAAAGTCTTCATTCCTATTAGATTCATTCAAAAACTGTGAAGTCAAAAAAGTCATTGTACCCCTAGATAAATTCGTTAAGGGGTCTACTTTTCAAAATGGGGTCACTTGTGGGGGTTCTCCATAGTTTTGGTCACTCAATGGCTCTACAAGTGGGCAATGGGGACTAAATCTCCTTCAAGCAAAATTTCTGTTCCAAAAGCCACCGGTTGCTCCTTTCATTTTGGGCCCCATTGTGCATACAGACGTAATAAAAGGGCCACAATGGGTATGTTTCTGAGTACGGGACAAACAGGGGTATTCATTCTGGGGTGCAAATCCTCATTTTCATGTGTACTATAGAAAAAAGTCCTGTCTTTAAAATGCCATATTTGCAAAAATATGAAATTTTTGTTTTTCTCTTCTAAATTGCATTGACTCCTGAAAAACAACTGTGGGGTTAAAATCCTCCTGACACCCCTCAGTGAATACGTTAAGGGGTGTAGTTTTCAAAAAGGGGTCACTTGTGGGGGTAGCTATTATTTTGACTCCTATGAACCTTTCCAATCTTGGCTTGGTGCAGGAAAACAAAGTGTTCCTCAAAATGCTGTAAAGTAATGTTAAATTTGTAGGTCTCCTAAATGGTTAAAGGGGTTGTCCCGCGGCAGCAAGTGGGTCTATACACTTCTGTATGGCCATATTAATGCACTTTGTAATATACATTGTGCATTAAATATTGGCCATACAGAAGTTATACACTTACCCCCACCGATGCTGGCTCCCCGTCTCCATGGCGCTGCCTTCTCCCTGGATTAGACGCGCTTGCGCTGAAGGGGCCGCTCTGGCGTGCATGCGCAGAAGACCTCTGCGGCCGGAGCCAGAAAGAAGAGGGCAGACTGCGCAAGCGCGTCTAATCCAGGGAGAAGGCGGCTTTGGTCGGCGCCATGGAGACGGGGACGCCAACACCGGGGGGGTAAGTGAATAACTTCTGTATGGCTCATAATTAATGCACGATGTATATTACAAAGTGCATTAATATGGCCATACAGAAGTGTGTAACACCACTTGCTATCGCGGGACAACCCCTTTAAAAAAAAAAAACAAAAAAAAACCGAAAGTTTTTCCAATGTGCGCCCAAAATAAAGTAACGGATGGAAATATATATCTTAGCAAAAATTTCTATATTATGTTTGCACATATTTGAGATATCGCAGTTGGAAATGTGAAAAAAAATGACGATTTTTTTAAAGGTTTCCCAATTTTGGTGCTTTTAATAAATAAACACAAATTCTATCGGTCTATTTTTCCGCCTAGATGAAGTACAACATGTGGCGAAAAAACTATGTCAGAATCGCTTGGATATGCAAAACCTTTCTGGTGTTTTTCCATGTTAAAGTGACACGTGTCAGATTTGCAAAATTTGGCCTGGTCATTAAGGCGCAAACAGTCTTGGTCACTAAGGGGTTAATAAAAGCCGTCCCTGCGCAATCCGCACACAATTAGAACATGCTGCGAATTTTCTTCTCCATCTTCTCCTAAAGAAGTCGGAATACGTTTGCAGGATAACTAAGAGAAATACCAGCTGAAGTGTATCAGACATTAGTAGCAACTATTCCACAGAGAGGACCTGATGTCATTAGGGCCAACGGGGCCCCACTAAGCATTACCATATGGAGATACTTGGGATTCCTGCTCAGGGGGCCTTCTGGGAGGAGAGCGTCTCCTGTAGTATCACACATACTATGAGCCCAAGCCCCCGTTATAGAGCGTGATGCCAGTAATACATGTCATGTGTGTAGAGTGGGGGAGGGTCAGTGCTGAGGGACAGATGGACTAGCCTACGGACAGCGAAGGGTCCCAACCTTCAGTAAGGGGCCACTCACTGCTCCCTTTACACCATTCTCACACAGGCGGTTATTTAAACACAGCATTTTACAGCATTTTTAATGCATCCCATCTTTGCAATGTGTGCAGAGCGTTAAAAATGCGCTCAACGCGCAAAAACAGAGCATACAGCGTTCCATTTAGCAACATTAGAAAAGATTCGCTAAAACGTTCGTCTGAGAAACCCCACTGTAATGAATGGGGGCCCATAGAGCGCTGTCATCAGGTGTTTGTAACGCCTGCTAAATGCTGTGAAAAAACGCCTGAGAGAGAGCGGCCTCACTTACCGCTGATTCTTCCAACCCCCAGCTCTCCGTACCTGAGTGTTTGACTTGCGACGTTTCTTCTCTGGGCTCTTCATTTGCATGCCTGGAAAACACAGGAAACCAATCAGGTCATCAACAAATAATCATGTGACTTCCCCTCAACGAACCGGCGACGCCACCCCGGGGGAAGCTGGGGGGGTTCCCCGGACCGGCCAACGCCACCCCGGGGGGGAATGGGACGGGGAGGCTGGCCTCCCAGGACCGGCCGACGCCACCCCGGGGGGGGGGGGGGGGGGGGGGGGGAATGGAACGGGGAGGCTGGTCTCCGAGGATCGGCCGACGCCACGGACCGGCCGACGCCACCCCGGGGGGGGACGCGATGGGGCTCCCCGGACCGGCCGATGCCACCCCGGGGGGGGGGGGGGGACGCGATGGGGCTCTCCGGACCGGCCGACGCCACCCCGGGGGGGGGACGCGATGGGGCTCCCCGGACCGGCCGACGCCACCCCGGGGGGGCGCGATGGGGCTCCCCGGACCGGCCGACGCCAACCCGGGGGGGACGCGATGGGGCTCCCCGGACCGGCCGACGCCAACCCGGGGGGGACGCGATGGGGCTCCCCGGACCGGCCGACGCCAACCCGGGGGGGACGCGATGGGGCTCCCCGGACCGGCCGACGCCAACCCGGGGGGGGGACGCGATGGGGCTCCCCGGACCGGCCGACGCCAACCCGGGGGGGGACGCGATGGGGCTCCCCGGACCGGCCGACGCCAACCCGGGGGGGGACGCGATGGGGCTCCCCGGACCGGCCGACGCCAACCCGGGGGGACGACACGCGATGGGGCTCCCCGGACCGGCCGACGCCAACCCGGGGGGGGGGGGGACACGCGATGGGGCTCCCCGGACCGGCCGACGCCAACCGGGGGGGGACGCGATGGGGCTCCCCGGACCGGCCGACGCCAACCCGGGGGGGACGCGATGGGGCTCCCCGGACCGACCGACGCCAACCCGGGGGGGACGCGATGGGGCTCCCCGGACCGGCCGACGCCAACCCGGGGGGGACGCGATGGGGCTCCCCGGACCGGCCGACGCCAACCCGGGGGGGACGCGATGGGGCTCCCCGGACCGGCCGACGCCAACCCGGGGGGGACGCGATGGGGCTCCCCGGACCGGCCGACGCCAACCCGGGGGGGACGCGATGGGGCTCCCCGGACCGGCCGACGCCAACCCGGGGGGGACGCGATGGGGCTCCCCGGACCGGCCGACGCCAACCCGGGGGGGACGCGATGGGGCTCCCCGGACCGGCCGACGCCAACCCGGGGGGGACGCGATGGGGCTCCCCGGACCGGCCGACGCCAACCCGGGGGGGACGCGATGGGGCTCCCCGGACCGGCCGACGCCAACCCGGGGGGGACGCGATGGGGCTCCCCGGACCGGCCGACGCCAACCCGGGGGGGACGCGATGGGGCTCCCCGGACCGGCCGACGCCAACCCGGGGGGGATGTGATGGGACCGACGCCACCCCGGGGGATGGAATAAGGGGGCTCACCAGACTGGCCAACGCACAACAGCAGGAGATGGGATGGGGAAGAACAGCCAACGCAACGTGGAAAGGGGGTTCTTAACTGCTCCCTCATTGAGGTGTGAGGCCGTGTGTCACTATCCATGTACCGCTGACTGTAGGACCCGCACCCCCCCATTCGCTTCCCCCGTCTCACCGGCTTTGGCTCTGCGGCCCGGGAGCGTTAGACCTTCCAGCTTGTCCTGGTCGGCGGCCATCAGAGAGAGCACGGCAGGAGGTCTAGAGGGCTGACATGTCCTCCGGGCTGCACTGCGCTCCCCGCAGGTTCCGGCCGCTGACGAGGCGCTCCCACAGATTCTCAGGCCGCTCACCCGCACAAAAACCGGAAACGCCGAGATCGCAGCGGAAGCTGCCCGGGCGATACCACAGCAGAAACAGGGAGAGGACAAAACAGTGCGCTCGTCCCCTTCTCCGCCGCCTCTGTATACATTACATAATTTACTGCCTAATCCCCCTACCATTGAATGGTACCGGCCGCGCTTCCCCCAACTTCTATATGGCGGACTGCTCCATACGGAACGCGCCGGGGGAGAACGTCGGAGTGACGTCAGGCACATTGATCGGTAGCTCCGGAGACCTACTAATCGCCTCACAGTGTGCATGAGGCTTGAGGAGCGGGCAGGCGTTTTTTTTTACAACCCAGTGTGGTATCATAATGAGCAAAAAACTGCAAACCTCACAAAGCTTGTTTTTCTAACGTTATTTTTTGGACATATAAACTGCCTTGTGTGACGTCACTCAAATACCGCGTCTAATGGCGTCCATATAACCATAATACCCCCATCTGCCCCCCACTAGAGTACAGAGACGTAATACCCCCATCTGCCGCCCCCTAGAGTACAGAGACGTAATACCCCCATCTGCCGCCCCCTAGAGTACAGAGACGTAATACCCCCATCTGCCGCCCCCTAGAGTACAGAGACGTAATACCCCCATCTGCTCGCCACTAGTTAAAAAGGCCGTAAAACCCTCATTTGCCCACCGCTAAAATACAGAGCTGTAATACCCCCCATTAGCCGGCCACTAGAGTACAAAGCTGTAATATCCCTGTCTGCCCACAACTGGAGTACAGAGCCATGATACCCGTCTGCCCAGCAGTAGAGTACAGAGCCGTAATATCCCCCACTGCCCGCGGCTACAGTGCAGAGCCGTATTTCCCACCTCGAATGCCCACCAATAAACTACAGAGCCTTAACACAACTGCCCGCCACTAGAGTAAAGAGCCGTAATACCCCCGACTGCCCACAACTAGAGTACAAAGCCGTAATACCCCCATCTGCCCTCCACTAGACTACAGAGCTGTAGGCTATTCTGCCCCCACTAGAGTACAGAGCCTTAACACCCCCATCTGCTGACCACAGCCACACCTGGACACACATCCTTATGTGTACTGACCTGGAGTCACACACACACCGCCAGCACAATCCCCACCACCTGAGCAGATCATCTGTAGTACCACAGATCTCAGGAGACAGAGGTGACAAGTACAGAGCCGTAAGCCCCTGTCTGCCCACCACCAGACTACAGAGCTGTAATACCCCCATCTGCCCGCTACTAGACCATAGAGCCGTAATACACCCGCCTGCCCGTCACTAGACTACAGAGTTGTAATACTACTGTTGGCCTGTGACTAGAGTACAGAGCCGTAATACACCCTGTCAGAGAGACGGGAGACCCCGACCGATCCTGTCTTGATCGCCGATTTGTCACAGATCGACTACTCCGAGCGCTCTTGCTGTTATGACCACTTGTCATAGCAGAGCCTTGATCGATCACTCTAGTGGAGGTTGCAGATTTTTACCCAGCTTTCCCAGGGTTCTGCACGCATGCAGAGCCCAAGCTTAAATCACCCCCTAATCCGGTCTAAACGCCTCCAGCACTTTATAATACCTCCACACACTAGCTGCCACCACCAGCTTATATCACAGGCAAGCTGGAACACAGACTATGGATTTTGAACAAAATTTTCGGAGTTATGGTCCGTTTTAAAACAGACAAGGTTTGACTAAGAAAATGCAAATTTAGGGTGCATTCACACGACCGTATTCACGCCCAGCCGATATACGGCGTCTCTCTCTGCAGGGGGAGGAGGCTGGAAGAGTCGGGAGCAGTGCTCTGAGCTCCCGCCCCCTCTCCACTATTTGCAATGAGAGGAGCCTGAACGGGGGCGGGGCTAAGTTACGCGAATTGGCTCCGCCCCCGTTCCGCCTCTCCTTATTGAAAATAGTGCAGGGGGGGCAGGAGCTCAGTGTACTGCTCCCGGCTCTTCCAGCCTCCTCCCCCTGCATACATAACAGACAGTACTTAAAATAAACGAGGAAGAAAATTACGGAAAGATACCAGATTTGGGCTGCTCAACCCAAGGTTCTGAATTGTGCGTGGTCACAAGGAGAACCGGGAAAGTCCTTACGCTACAGCATATCTCCGAAGGTCTGACAACTGGGTGTGTCTGACCGCCCAGTTTTTAAGGTTTCCCCAGAACACACCTTTCCCCGCCCCCTGTGATGTCATTCTGAGAGGGGTGCAGTGAATGCGTTCGTACCTGTGGAAAAAACATAATTCCCCATTTCGGCCATATCTCCACGGGAGATCCTCTGACCGAGAATATATGCCTGGTATATTTCGGGTCATGATTTTATCTACTCAGCAGTACCAAGCATGACCCTGAAATTATACCCAGGAACACAGATATGCCATTTGGGGGGTGTTCTGGGGCTCACACCTCCATGACTTTATATGCGTTTTAATCGGCCGTTCTGTCCAATTCCGAAAACATAATTCATATCGGCCTTTACACAAAAAGACATTTTCCCCTTAATCTGACATTCAAAGCCAGCGTGTCCGAGAAATGCCAGAGGTGTCAATCCGTGCTGGCAGGGGTGTAATTAGCATCCCCATGTCACTGGCTAACTTTATTGCAATCTAGACAAAGGACTTCAAGAGACCAAATGCATATCAGAGACCTCTGCAGCTGTGAGTAAGGAAAGAGTAATCAAAATGTTCCCAGTATCCAGAGCGGCACGTCGCTCCGGACAGTTGGGTGACACTTTATTGATATCATTATACCACAGCAGTGATTTCACATCCCGTATAATAAAACTGATATCTGGAGTGCAGTGATGTCACTGCTGTATAATGTAACTGATATCTATAGAGCGGTGATGTCACTGTAGTATAATATAACTGATATCTGGAGGGTGGTGATGTCACCTCCTATATAACTGATATCTGGAGAGTAGTGATGTAACTGCTGTCTACAATAACAGATATCTAGTGGGGCAGTGATGTCATCTGTACAAGTTAGCTGATATCTGGAGAGCGGTGATGTCACTGCTGTATAATGTAACTGATATCTATAGAGCGGTGATGTCACTGCACTATAACTGATATCTGGAGGGTGGTGATGTCACTGTGGTATAACATAACTGATACCTGGAGAGCGGTGAAGTCACCTCCTGTATAATATAATTGATGTCTAGAGATTGGAGATTTCACTGCTGTATAATATAACTGATATCTGGAGAGCAGTAATGTCACCTCCTGTATAATAAAACTGATATCTGGAGAGCAGTGATGTCACTGCTGTATAATATAACTGATATCTAGAGAGTGGGGATGTCTCTGCTGTTTAATATGGCTGATATTTGGACAGCAGTGATGTCACTTCCTGCATAATATAACTGAGTTATTGGAGAGCGGTGATGTGACCTCCTGTATAATATAACTGGAGAGGGGTGATGTCACTACAGTAAAATATAACGAATATCTGGAAAGCGGTGATGTCACTGCTGTATAATATAACTGACAACTGCAGAGCGGTGATGTCACCTTCTGTATAATAAAACTGATATCTGGAGAGCAGTGTTGTCACTGTTCTAGAATACAACTGATAGCTGGAGAGCAGTGATGTCACTTCCTGTATAATATAATTAATAGCTGAAGAGCAGTGATGTCACTGCTGTATAATTTAACCCATAGCTGTAGAGCGGTGATGTCACATCCTGTATAACTGATATGTGCGGAGCGGTGATGTCACTGATGTATAATATAACTGATAGCTGCAGAGCAGTCATATCACTGCTGTATAACTGATAGCTGGAGACAAGTGATGTCACCTCCTGTATATTATAACTGATATTTAAAGAGTGATGTCACTGCTGTATAATATAACGGATATCTGGAAAGCGGTGATGTCACTGATGTATGATATAACTGATAACTGGAGAGCGGTCATGTCACTGCTGTCCAACTAACAGCTGAAGAGCAGTGATGTCACTGCTGTATAATATATCTTATAGCTGTAGAGCGGTGATGTCACCTCCTGTATAACTGATATGTGCAGAGCGGTGATGTCACTGCTGTATAATATAGCTGATATTTGGAAAGTGGTGATGTCACCTGCTGTATAACGGATATCTGCAGAGCAGTGATGTCACTGCTGTATAATATAACTGATAGCTGGAGAGCATTGATTACACTGCTGTATAATATAACTGATAGCTGCAGAGAGGTAATGTCACTGCTCTATAATATACCTGATAGTTGGAGAGCAGTGATGTCACCTTCTGTATAACTGATATCTGCAGAGTGGTGATGTCACTGCTATATAATATAACAGATGGTGGCAGAGCGGGCATGTCACTGCTCTATAACTGATAGCTGGAGAGCAGTGATGTCAGCTCCTGTTTAAAATGATATCTGCAGAGTGGTGATGTCAATACTGTATAATATAACTGATAGCTGGAGAGCAGTAATATAACTGCTCTATAATATAGCTGAAGAGTGATGATGTCACTGCTGTATAACATAACTGATAGTGGTGGTCACCTCCTCTATAACGGATATCTGCAGAGTGGTGATGTCACTGCTATATTACAGATGGTGGCAGAGCGCGCATGTCACTGCTCTATAATTGATAGCTGGAGAGCAGTGATGTCACCTCCTGTATAAACTGATATCTGCAGAATGGTGATGTCAATACTGTATAATATAACTGATAGCTGGAGAGCAGTAATGTAACTGCTCTATAATATAGCTGAAGAGTGATGATGTCACTGCTGTGTAATATAACTGATAGTGGTGGTCACCTCCTGTATAACTGATATCTGCAGAGTGGTGATGTCACTGCTTTATAATCCAATTGATAGCTGGAGAGCGGTGATGTCACTGCTATATGCTATAACTGAAATCTGGAGAGCGATGATGTCACTGCTCTGTAATATAACTGATAGCTGGAGAGCGTTGATGTCACTGCTGCATAATATAACTGAAAGCTGAAGAGCAGTGATGTTACTGCTGTATAACTGATAACTTGAGCGGTGATGTCACCGTCTGTATAACTGATATCTGCAGAGTGGTGATGTCACTGCTGTATAATATAACTGATAGCTGCAGAGCGGTCATGTCACTGCAGTATAATGTAACTCATAGCTGGAGAGTGCTCATGTCACTGTTCTATAATATAACTGATAGCTGGAGAGTGATATCACCTCCTGTATAACGGATGTCTGCAGAGTGGTGATGTCAATACTGTATAATATAACTGATAGCTGGAGAGCAATAGTGTAACTGCTCTATAAAATAGCTGAAGAGCAGTGATGTCACTGCTGTATAACTGACAGCGGTGATGTCACCTGCTGTATAACCGATATCTGCAGAGCAGAGATATGTCACTGCTGTATAATATAACTGATAGGTGGAGAGCAGTGATGTCACTTCCTGTATAACTGATATCTGCAGAGCGGTGATGTCACCTTCTGTATAATATAACTGATATCTGGAGAGCAGTGATGTCACCTCCTGCATAATTTAACTGGTATCTGGAGATCTGTGATGTCACCTTCTTTAGAATATAACAGATGCCAGGAGAGCGGTGATGTCACTCCTGTATAATAAAAATATCTGGGGAGCAATGATTTCACTGCTGTATAATATAACTGATAGTGGTGATGTCACCTTTTGTATAATATAACTGATAGCTGCAAAGCAATCATGCCACTGCTGCATAATATAACTGATAGCTAGAGAGCAGTGGTGTCACAGTTCTATAATATAACAAAGCTGGAGAGCGGTGATGTCACCTCCTATATAACTGATATTTGCAGAACGGTCATGTCACTGCTGTATAATATAACTGATAGCTGAAGAGCGGTCATGTCATTGCTGCATAATGACCAATACCTGGGAAGCGATTAGGTCACCTCCTGTATAGTATAACTGATATATTATACAGCAGTGACATCACTGCTCTCCAGCTAATGGATGGCTGGAGACTGGCAATGTCACTTCCTGTATAATATAAATAACATCTAGAGACCGGTGAAGTCAGCTCCTGTATAATATAAATGACATATGGAGAGCGGTGCTGTCACCCCCTGTAAAATATAACCGATAGCTGGTGAGCGGATGATTTCACTGCTGTATAATTTAAGCGCTGCGGAATATATTTGGCGCTATATAAATAAAGATTATCATTATATCCCTGATATCCATTATATTCTATAGCAGTGACATCAGAAGAGCGATGAGATCACTGCTGTGTAATATAACCGATAGCTGGAGCGTGGTGAGGTCACCTCCTGTATAATATAACCCATAGCTAGAGCGCAGTGAGATCACCTCCTGTATAATATAACCCATAGCTGGAGCGCGGTGAGGTCACCTCCTGTATAATATAACCCATAGCTGGCGCGCGGTGAGGTCACCTCCTGTATAATATAACCCATAGCTGGCGCGCGGTGAGGTCACCTCCTGTATAATATAACCCATAGCTAGAGCGCGGTGAGGTCACCTCCTGTATAATATAACCCATAGCTAGAGCGCGGTGAGGTCACCTCCTGTATAATATAACCCATAGCTAGAGCGCAGTGAGATCACCTCCTGTATAATATAACCCATAGCTGGAGCGCGGTGAGGTCACCTCCTGTATAATATAACCCATAGCTAGAGCGCGGTGAGGTCACCTCCTGCATAATATTACCCATAGCTGGAGCGCGGTGAGGTCACCTCCTGCATAATATAACCCATAGCTGGAGCGCGGTGAGGTCACCTCCTGCATAATATAACCCATAGCTAGAGCGCGGTGAGGTCACCTCCTGCATAATATAACCCATAGCTAGAGCGCGGTGAGGTCACATCCTGTATAATATAACCCATAGCTAGAGCGCGGTGAGGTCACCTCCTGTATAATATAACCCATAGCTGAAGCGGTGAGGTCACCTCCTGTATAATATAACCCATAGCTGGAGCGCAGTGAGGTCACCTCCTGTATAATATAACCCATAGCTGAAGCGGTGAGGTCACCTCCTGTATAATATAACCCATAGCTGGAGCGCAGTGAGGTCACCTCCTGTATAATATAACCCATAGCTGGAGCGCGCTGAGGTCACCTCCTGTATAATATAACCCATAGCTAGAGCACGGTGAGGTCACCTCCTGTATAATATAACCCATGGCTGGAGCGCGGTGAGGTCACCTCCTGTATAATATAACCCATAGCTGGAGCGCGCTGAGGTCACCTCCTGTATAATATAACCCATAGCTGGAGCGCGCTGAGGTCACCTCCTGTATAATATAACCCATAGCTGGAGCGTGCTGAGGTCACCTCCTGCATAATATAACCCATAGCTAGAGCGCGGTGAGGTCACCTCCTGTATAATATAACCCATAGCTGGAGCGCGGTGAGGTCACCTCCTGTATAATATAACCCATAGCTGGAGCGGTGAGGTCACCTCCTGTATAATATAACCCATAGCTAGAGCGCGCTGAGGTCACCTCCTGTATAATATAACCCATAGCTGGAGCGCGGTGAGGTCACCTCCTGTATAATATAACCCATAGCTGGAGCACGGTGAGGTCACCTCCTGTATAATATAACCCATAGCTGGAGCGCGCTGAGGTCACCTCCTGTATAATATAACCCATAGCTGGAGCGCGCTGAGGTCACCTCCTGTATAATATAACCCATAGCTGGAGCGCGCTGAGGTCACCTACTGTATAATATAACCCATAGCTAGAGCGCAGTGAGGTCACCTCCTGTATAATATAACCCATAGCTAGAGCGCGGTGAGGTCACCTCCTGTATAATATAACCCATAGCTGGAGCGCGCTGAGGTCACCTCCTGTATAATATAACCCATAGCTGGAGCGCGCTGAGGTCACCTCCTGTATAATATAACCCATAGCTGGAGCGTGCTGAGGTCACCTCCTGTATAATATAACCCATAGCTGGAGCGGTGAGGTCACCTCCTGTATAATATAACCCATAGCTGGAGCGCGCTGAGGTCACCTCCTGTATAATATAACCCATAGCTGGAGCGGTGAGGTCACCTCCTGTATAATATAACCCATAGCTGGCGCGGTGAGGTCACCTCCTGTATAATATAACCCATAGCTAGAGCGCGGTGAGGTCACCTCCTGTATAATATAACCCATAGCTGGAGCGGTGAGGTCACCTCCTGTATAATATAACCCATAGCTAGAGCACGCTGAGGTCACCTCCTGTATAATATAACCCATAGCTAGAGCGCGCTGAGGTCACCTCCTGTATAATATAACCCATAGCTGGAGCGCGGTGAGGTCACCTCCTGTATAATATAACCCATAGCTGGAGCGCGGTGAGGTCACCTCCTGTATAATATAACCCATAGCTGGAGCGCGGTGAGGTCACCTCCTGTATAATATAACCCATAGCTGGAGTGCGGTGAGGTCACCTCCTGTATAATATAACCCATAGCTGGAGCGGTGAGGTCACCTCCTGTATAATATAACCCATAGCTGGAGCGCGCTGAGGTCACCTCCTGTATAATATAACCCATAGCTGGAGCGCGCTGAGGTCACCTCCTGTATAATATAACCCATAGCTAGAGCGCAGTGAGGTCACCTCCTGTATAATATAACCCATAGCTAGAGCGCGGTGAGGTCACCTCCTGTATAATATAACCCATAGCTGGAGCGCGCTGAGGTCACCTCCTGTATAATATAACCCATAGCTAGAGCGCGCTGAGGTCACCTCCTGTATAATATAACCCATAGCTGGAGCGCGGTGAGGTCACCTCCTGTATAATATAACCCATAGCTAGAGCGCGCTGAGGTCACCTCCTGTATAATATAACCCATAGCTGGAGCGCGCTGAGGTCACCTCCTGTATAATATAACCCATAGCTGGAGCGCGCTGAGGTCACCTCCTGTATAATATAACCCATAGCTGGAGCGCGGTGAGGTCACCTCCTGTATAATATAACCCATAGCTAGAGCGCACTGAGGTCACCTCCTGTATAATATAACCCATAGCTGGAGCGCAGTGAGGTCACCTCCTGTATAATATAACCCATAGCTAGAGCGCGGTGAGGTCACCTCCTGTATAATATAACCCATAGCTGGAGCGCGCTGAGGTCACCTCCTGTATAATATAACCCATAGCTAGAGCGCGCTGAGGTCACCTCCTGTATAATATAACCCATAGCTGGAGCGCGGTGAGGTCACCTCCTGTATAATATAACCCATAGCTAGAGCGCGCTGAGGTCACCTCCTGTATAATATAACCCATAGCTGGAGCGCGCTGAGGTCACCTCCTGTATAATATAACCCATAGCTGGAGCGCGCTGAGGTCACCTCCTGTATAATATAACCCATAGCTGGAGCGCGCTGAGGTCACCTCCCGTATGATTGATATCTGCAGAACGGTGATGTCACTGCTGTATAATACAACTGCTGATGTCACAGTCCTGACCGTCTGCTGCGGATGTCCGGGCTGCGGGTCCCTCCGTCACCCCTCCTGTCTGGAGCTTCGGGGAACCAGTGACAGCAGATCGTTATAGAGTGCCGTGTTCTTGTCGGGTGGCGTCTGCTCGCTCTGCAGTGACGAGTCTTTGCCGAGGGGAAGGTCAGCGGACACGACACAGCGGATACACAAATACTACTTTAATCATGAGATTCCTTTGGTATATTCAAGGCAATTTGAAAAATAATATGAAAAACAAAAAACATGTACAAGAAAGTGAGAGCGCGCGGGGGGGGGGGGGGGGGGGGGGGGGGGGGGAGATATGCCGCAGGGCGGTGGCGACTTTGGTATCAGAATATAAATGTACATGCATCGGGGGATGGGCGGTTGTATATGTCAAATGATTGTTGTGCATTTCTTGCTAGTGCGCCCAGTTCATAAAGGATCAGGCCTGGCATAGCGATGCCAGAATACAGTTCTGTCTATCATTAGAACCCTGCGGGCAGACACCAGATCCCAAGGGCCAGATCCAGCTCGGTCCATCCTCCCGATCCCAGATCCACCTCTGTCCATCCTCCCGATCCCAGGGGCCGGATCCAGCTCTGTCCATCCTCCCGATCCCAGGGGCCGGATCCAGCTCTGTCCATCCTCCCGATCTCAGGGGCCGGATCCAGCTCTGTCCATCCTCCCGATCCCAGGGGCCGGATCCAGCTCTGTCCATCCTCCCGATCCCAGGGGCCGGATCCAGCTCGGTCCGTCATCCTCGGGGAAGGGGATGGAATCCCTTATCTTGCAGGATGTGTAGCGGGTACAGTCCGTAACGACAGCAGAGTGTCTCTTCCGTCTCGCCGCGGCTAGGGAGGTTACTCAGTCCACGGGGAAGGGGCGCTATATAGTCTGGGAGGCGGGAGCCGCTTTATCCGTAGGTGAGGGGCCGACACATCTGCAGTTGTCCCTTTCTTAAGGCAAAAGGTTGATGGGGAGGTCAGAAAAGGTGCATATTCCATCGGGGGCACCAATGGGTTGCAGATGAAGGCATAGAAGCAGCAGAAATAAATAGGCACAGGGCCTGTGAGGAGGGCATCCAGCATGCACGGGGTGTGGGTCCACTCATTATTGCCTTTGGATGGGCACAGGAGGCTGGGGGCCACAGCCAGACAGAAGGGGGAGGAGCTGTTCCAGGACAGCCCGCCGCCCAAAGTATCAACCATACAAATTAAAAAAAGGCACAGTAGACTGGTAGAGGTGGGCGCACGCCGCAGGCCGCCATGTGCTTGTAAGAGCCATCTTGTGCTCAGAAGTCCTCATCACCCCTGCCCCGTCTGGAAGGGCAGCTGGTGGCAGCATTGACTACAGCTGTGTGCGCCCAGTGACCCTACAAATTCCCTGATAGGTGAGGAGTACGGCGCCCAGCGACACAGCGGAGGGAGAGGCCGCTCTGCCCTCTAAGTAGAAGGATCATTGGTCGGAGGTGGAGGAAGGGGGCCTGCAGCAGCTAAGGCGAGAGGGTCACTGTCTCCGCTCCACGGGCTGCTGGAGGCACAGCTCGCTGCCCGCAGATATGATGGGTAAGTGATTGTCCATGTGGTAGCTGATCAGATGACTCACACTCTCAAAGCGGTGATCCTTGGTCCGGACCTGGCAGAAAAACGCTAGGGTCAGCACAGGGTCAAAATGGGACACGGGAGGGCACAGGCGGTGATGAAGGAGGGGCACAGGCAGTGATGGAGGGGCACAGGCAGTGATGAAGGAGGGGCACAGGCAGTGATGAAGGAGGGGCACAGGCAGTGATGAAGGAGGGGCACAGGCAGTGATGAAGGAGGGCGCATGTGTCAATAGACAAAGATTAAGGGTTCACATGTGGCGATAGGTCATGCGGCCTGAGGGGTGCACATGCAATGACAAGCACCATGGAAAAGGGTCATGCAGCAATAGGCACCAGGCAGAGGTGGTGCAGAAGCGGGCATCAGGGATAAGGAGCGCTCCTACAGAGATGAGCAAACAGCAAGCATGAGGGGTGCAGCATGTGCCAATACCCCTACTGCCTATGAAGTGATTAGGGATGAGAGGGCGCCAGTAGCTTAGTGCCACACTGTCCTCCACAACCACCACACAAGCTCAACTTACCACGCCTTCAGGGTCCACCAGCAGCAGGTGCTTGGGCTGTCCGTTCTGCAGACCCGTCAGGACATATTGCCCAGGGGTGGTGGTACTCTCTCTCACCAGGAAGTCCCCGTTGACCCTCAGCAGACGTTCAGCTTCTTTCCTGGTCATCTTTCCGTGGTACCACGGCTCCTGCTTCAGCTGCTCTTCCATACTCACACTAGACTCCCCCGGCGGTATGGCCTCCTCAAATGGCTCTGGAGGAGACAAGGCAGGTAGGTGAACACGTATGAGGTGGGACGCCTTTAATCCAGTCAGCTCACAGGTATAACCACTACTAGACTCACTCATATCAAAGATGTCTCTCTGGCCATTGGTGGCGCCACGTGCAGGCTGGCGAGACTTGTCCAGGTTTTGCACATTTACATAGGAAGGGTCATCAAAAAGATCAGGTCGATTCAGGGGCTTGGCACCAGGCACTGGGAACCGATCCTTACCTGGAGGGATGGAGAGTCAATGAATCCTGAGATGGCAGGACCACAGGCAGCAATCACCTGCCCAACATTACCAGGGAGGGGGATGGGCGTAGTGAAAACCATGGCACACACCAATCAAAAAAAACCTGTTACACAAGGAGGCAGCAGGGGGCAGGATGAACTAATCATAACGAGTCCAAACCAATTGCCAGCATGATGGAGGAGCAGCAATAGGGAAAGGAAGACATGGCTCAACAGGGATGTCTGAAACAACTTCACATTACTCCAGACCGCCAGGGATGTCTCCGACACACACAGCTCCCCTAGACCGCCAGGGATGTCTCCGACACACACAGCTCCCCTAGACCGCCAGGGATGTCTCCGACACACACAGCTCCCCTAGACCGCCAGGAATGTCTCCGACACACACAGCTCCCCTACACTGCCAGGAATGTCTCCAACACACAGCTCCCCTAGACCGCCAGCAATGTCTCCAAAACACACAGCTCCCCTAGACCGCCAGGAATGTCTCCAAAACACACAGCTCCCCTAGACCGCCAGGAATGTCTCCAAAACACACAGCTCCCCTAGACCGCCAGGAATGTCTCCAAAACACACAGCTCCCCTAGACCGCCAGGAATGTCTCCAAAACACACAGCTCCCCTAGACCGCCAGGAATGTCTCCAAAACACACAGCTCCCCTAGACCGCCAGGAATGTCTCCAAAACACACAGCTCCCCTAGACCGCCAGGAATGTCTCCAAAACACACAGCTCCCCTAGACCGCCAGGAATGTCTCCAAAACACACAGCTCCCCTAGACCGCCAGGAATGTCTCCAAAACACACAGCTCCCCTAGACCACCAGGGATGTTTCCCACAACTCCCCTGGATCACCAGTGATTTCTCTAAACACACACAGTTTCTTCAGTCTGCCAGGGATGCCTCGCACACGGCGCTCCCCTAGACCGCCAGGGATGCCTCGCACACGGCGCTCCCCTAGACCGCCAGGGATGCCTCGCACACGGCGCTCCCCTAGACCGCCAGGGATGCCTCGCACACGGCGCTCCCCTAGACCGCCAGGGATGCCTCGCACACGGCGCTCCCCTAGACCGCCAGGGATGCCTCGCACACGGCGCTCCCCTAGACCGCCAGGGATGCCTCGCACACGGCGCTCCCCTAGACCGCCAGGGATGCCTCGCACACGGCGCTCCCCTAGACCGCCAGGGATGCCTCGCACACGGCGCTCCCCTAGACCGCCAGGGATGCCTCGCACACGGCGCTCCCCTAGACCGCCAGGGATGCCTCGCACACGGCGCTCCCCTAGACCGCCAGGGATGCCTCGCACACGGCGCTCCCCTAGACCGCCAGGGATGCCTCGCACACGGCGCTCCCCTAGACCGCCAGGGATGCCTCCCGCACACGGCGCTCCCCTAGACCGCCAGGGATGCCTCCCGCACACGGCGCTCCCCTAGACCGCCAGGGATGCCTCCCGCACACGGCGCTCCCCTAGACCGCCAGGGATGCCTCCCGCACACGGCGCTCCCCTAGACCGCCAGGGATGCCTCCCGCACACGGCGCTCCCCTAGACCGCCAGGGATGCCTCCCGCACACGGCGCTCCCCTAGACCGCCAGGGATGCCTCCCGCACACGGCGCTCCCCTAGACCGCCAGGGATGCCTCCCGCACACGGCGCTCCCCTAGACCGCCAGGGATGCCTCCCGCACACGGCGCTCCCCTAGACCGCCAGGGATGCCTCCCGCACACGGCGCTCCCCTAGACCGCCAGGGATGCCTCCCGCACACGGCGCTCCCCTAGACCGCCAGGGATGCCTCCCGCACACGGCGCTCCCCTAGACCGCCAGGGATGCCTCCCGCACACGGCGCTCCCCTAGACCGCCAGGGATGCCTCCCGCACACGGCGCTCCCCTAGACCGCCAGGGATGCCTCCCGCACACGGCGCTCCCCTAGACCGCCAGGGATGCCTCCCGCACACGGCGCTCCCCTAGACCGCCAGGGATTTCTCCCACACACGGCGCTCCCCTAGACCGCCAGGGATTTCTCCCACACACGGCGCTCCCCTAGACCGCCAGGGATTTCTCCCACACACGGCGCTCCCCTAGACCGCCAGGGATTTCTCCCACACACAGCTCCCCTAGACCGCCAGGGATTTCTCCCACACACAGCTCTCCACAGCGCTCCCCTAGACCGCCAGTGATGCCCCCCCCCACACAAACAGCTCTCCCCTAGACCGCCAGGGATGCCCCCCCCCACACAAAGCGCTCCCCTAGACCGCCAGGAATGCCTCACACAAACAGCGCTCCCCTAGACCGCCAGGGATTTCTCCAACACACACAGCGCTCCCCTAGACCGCCAGGGATGCCTCACACACACAGCGCTCCCCTAGACCGCCAGGGATGTCTCCAACACACACAGCGCTCCCCTAGACCGCCAGGGATGTCTCCAACACACACAGCGCTCCCCTAGACCGCCAGGGATGTCTCCAACACACACAGCTCCCCTAGACCGCCAGGGATGTCTCCAACACACACAGCTCCCCTAGACCGCCAGGGATACCACACACCCACACTAGACCACCAGGGATGTCTCCCACAACTCCTCTGGATCACCAGTGCCTCACACACACAGCGCTCCCCTAGACCGCCAGGGATGCCACACACACACTCACACACACAGCGCTCCCCTAGAACGCCAGGGATGCGCCACACACACAGCGCTCCCCTTGACCGCCAGGGATGCCACACTCACACTCACAGCGCTCCCCTAGACCGCCAGGGATGTCTCCAACACACACAGCTCCCCTAGACCGCCAGGGATGTCTCCAACACACACAGCTCCCCTAGACCGCCAGGGATGTCTCCAACACACACAGCTCCCCTAGACCGCCAGGGATGTCTCCAACACACACAGCTCCCCTAGACCGCCAGGGATGTCTCCAACACACACAGCTCCCCTAGACCGCCAGGGATGTCTCCAACACACACAGCTCCCCTAGACCGCCAGGGATGTCTCCAACACACACAGCTCCCCTAGACCGCCAGGGATGTCTCCAACACACACAGCTCCCCTAGACCGCCAGGGATGTCTCCAACACACACAGCTCCCCTAGACCGCCAGGGATGTCTCCAACACACACAGCTCCCCTAGACCGCCAGGGATGTCTCCAACACACACAGCTCCCCTAGACCGCCAGGGATGTCTCCAACACACACAGCTCCCCTAGACCGCCAGGGATGTCACACACACAGCTCCCCTAGACCGCCAGGGATGTCACACACACAGCTCCCCTAGACCGCCAGGGATGTCACACACACAGCTCCCCTAGACCGCCAGGGATGTCACACACACAGCTCCCCTAGACCGCCAGGGATGTCACACACACAGCTCCCCTAGACCGCCAGGGATGTCACACACACAGCTCCCCTAGACCGCCAGGGATGTCACACACACAGCTCCCCTAGACCGCCAGGGATGTCACACACACAGCTCCCCTAGACCGCCAGGGATGTCACACACACAGCTCCCCTAGACCGCCAGGGATGTCACACACACAGCTCCCCTAGACCGCCAGGGATGTCACACACACAGCTCCCCTAGACCGCCAGGGATGACTGACACACACACACACACACACACACACACCTCCCCTAGACCGCCAGGGATGTCTCACACAGACACAGCTCCCCTAGACCGCCAGGGATGTCTCACACACAGCTCCCCTAGACCGCCTATGCTAAATCACCAGCAACCTCTCCAATACACTCTCCACCACCAGTTATGTTTTCAGTAACCCCATCTCTAGCATAGACCATCAAGGATGTCTCCAACACACACTCTGCTCCCCTAAACAGCCTGGAATGTCTGCTATAAGCCCTACCTCTGCCGTAGACCACCAAAAAAGTCTGTAATAACCCAATCTCTAGCGTAGACCATCAAGGATGTCTCCACAACACACACACTCTGCTCCCCTAAACTGCCAGGGATGTCTGCAATAACCCCATCTCTATCGCAGCCCACCAAGGGTGTCTCTAATGCACACACTCCATATCCCTTGACTGCCAGCGATGTCTGCAATAAACTTATTTCTAGTGTAGACCATCAAGGATGTCCAACACACACTCACTGCTCCCCTAAACAGCCAGGGATGTCTCCAATACCCCATCTCTAGCGTAGACCACCAAGGATGTCCCCAATACATAACCACTATCTTAGTCCATGCTAGAGATCCCTAGTGGTCTAAGATAGTGGTTACGTATTGGAGACATCCTTGGTGGTCTATGCTAGAGATGGGATTATTGCAGAGATCCCTGGTGGTCTATCAGGGATGTCTGCAATAACCTCATCTCTAGTGTATGCCTCCAGAGAGGTCTCTCCAATAACCTCTTTGCCATCGCAGACCACCAACCTCTTCACTACCCTAGACCACTGGGAATAACTCCCAACACACTCTCCATTGGCATAGACCAAGGCAGTCTCCAATGCACTCCACTACCCTAGACCACCAGGATCATCTCCAACATAATCTTCACTACTCTACAGCACCATGAAAATCTCCAATACTCTCCTCACTATTTTATATCACCAGGAATCTCTCCAATAACCTCTTCACCATCCTAAACTAATATGGATGTCTACATTAACCTCTTCACAAGATGGAGGGGCGGGGAAGTTACTGCTGAGAAATAATTAATGGTAGGAGCTGGAAAGCTATAGTTCAGGTGATAGGCGTGTGAAGGGCTGGACAGGCCATGAGATGATATGGTGGACAGGTACGGCATGTACCTTGCACTGTGAGATGCGGTTTTCGTGGATCTTGTTCTGTGCCAGTTAACTGTCCTACAGGCTGTGGAAGAAGAGGACAGGTGAGACACTTGAGTGGGCTACAAGGGCGGACGGTCACCTCTCTTGCGTTTTCCTGCACTCACCAATGTGGCCCCCATATGATTTGGGCTCTGTCTTGGCAGCGAAGGAGCAGTTCCATCTCGTAATCTCATATCCACGACCCCACCAATTGGTGGCTCCTTCCCTGGGAAGTCATTGTAGTATGCATGGTCTGGAATCTCCTCTTCCTCCTCATCCCATGCTGAGCCATCAAAGCCGGCCATCCTGGAGAAACACCAGTCATCCGTGAGAAAAGGTTACAGGTATCAGAAAAGTCCTGCTGACACTAAAGTCTGGAGAGGAGGACAACAAACCTGTCGTGTGGAGTCACTAGTTTGGGAGGATTCTTGAGGTATTGTTTGAATCGTAGTTCAAAGGCCTGTCCTATAGTGCTGATCACATCCTGAGCGAGACCCTCGGGACACTCCAGGATATGGCAAGCTGCAAGAAAGGATGCAGAAACCAAAAGGTTCAACGTAGATGGCTGAAGAGCATGTCTACCCACCCAACACTCAGTGCGGAGACCACACAAATCATTCTTCCAGCCCAACCCTCAAAGTGTGCAACAGTTAATAGAAGTCTATATGGTGTACAGAGGGGAAGCCGTGGTTTGTATGTGTGTGTGGCAGCGACAGCAGTGTATATGGTAAACAGAAGGGGAGCCCTGGTTTGGGGGTGCGACAGCAGTGTACATGGTGTACAGAGGTGGAGCCCTGGTTTGGGGAGGGGAGGGGGGGCAGCGACACCAGTGCATATGGTGTACAGAGGAGGAGCAGTGACACCAGTGCATATGGTGTACAGAGGAAAGCCCTGGTTTGGGGGTGCGACAGCAGTGTATTCGGCGTACAGAGGGGGAGCCCTAGTTTGAGGAGTGCAGTGACAGAAGTGAACATGGTGTACAGAGGGGAAGCCCTGGTTTGGAGGGGGGGGGGGTGCGACAGCAGTGGATATGGTGTACAGAGGGGGAGACCTGGTTTAGGGGGTGCAGTGACAGCAATGTAGATGGTGTACAAAGGGGAGCCCTGGTTTAGGGTGTGCAGTGACAGTAGTGCAGTAGGTGTACAGAGGGGGAGCCCTGGTTTGGGGTGTGCAGTGACAGCAGTGTATAATGTTATTTAGAGGGGAGCCCTGCTTTGGGGGTGCAGTCACAGGTTAAAGGTGCAGAATGCACTCCAGCCTGGTGCCTCCGTCAATCCCAACACCTTGATAAGTACCTCTTTGATTTACTGGATCTTTGGCAACGTAAGCGACATATTCTGCTGTGTCCTGAAATCCAATGTGAAGAGTTGGTCATGCAGAATCATACTAGGTGTACATAACGCACTCGGCGCACGGCTTCTGCTACATCTCCGCACGCGATACTCACCGGATCTCCTCCAGATGCAAATGAAATGGACTGCATGTGGTGGTTGGCGATGATCTGCAACAGATTCAATGCAACAAGGTCAGTACTATTAGTGCAGCGGTATTTGCTCGGCCCCCTGGTCTTCCCACCCCTCTCACCTGCCTGCAGTCGGATGCCATGAGATTCAGGCTGCTGGTGGAGATTGTCAGCGTGATGGGCATGCCTGCAAACTTCAGGTTACACTTCCCCAGGATGGAGTTGAGGGAGCGCCCGCCGGTCTGAAGACACAAAGTGCGGTCAATCCAGACTGCTCAATAATCCCACGTCCAACCCTCCGTTTCCAGCCCGTGGTCACCCATCATCCTCCTCACTGATCAGTGAGATAGTCACAGGAAGAGCAGCTGATAACAGGGAGCAATAGACTGTACCTCGCTGTCCACTGTCTGGAGATGACTTATAACCGTTTGCATTATGGCCCTCTTCCACGGGATGAGTGTCGTCTAAACGACTGCACGAGCGCTGATGTCACCACTAAGGTCATTAGCGCTCGTAGGGAGCTTTTACACGCACAGACAGCACGGTGGGCTTCTTGCTCAGCGCTTCACCTTCCATGTGTGGAGCATTAACACGGAACGAGAAGCCGCAGTCCAGCAATGGTTGACTGAAAGTCACCGTTAATGAGAAGTGAGCAATTTTTTTCTACATTTACACTGAATGATTATCACTCAATTTTGTTCTTTTAACTCATTTTGAGCAATCCTCTTCCCGTGTAAATGGCCCATCAGCAGATGCATTAGCTGTGCGAGTCTCACCTTTCGTCTTCGGAGCGCCCCCTTAGCTCCAGGAACAGCGTCAGACACCAGGCTGATGGCTTCCCTGTATGGACAGACAAGACGTCATTCATCAAGAACATGTTGGGGTTCCTCATCAAGTGACCCGCGGGGTCCTTACCGTGTAACTTGGGTGCGAGTACTAAAGTCCAAAGCCCGCATAGACTGCAGGACCTCCACACAGCCCATGTACTGCAAAAAGGAAGGGAGATCGTCAGCCTGCAGTCAGCTCTGGTTTGGGGGTGCAGCGACAGCAGTGTATATGGTATACAGAGGGGAGCTCTGGCTTGGGGGTGCAGCGACAGCAGTGTATATGGTATACAGAGGGGAGCTCTGGCTTGGGGGTGCAGCGACAGCAGTGTATATGGTATACAGAGGGGAGCTCTGGCTTGGGGGTGCAGCAACAGCAGTTTATATGGTATACAGAGGGGAGCTCTGGTTTGGGGGTGCAGCAACAGCAGTGTATATGGTATACAGAGGGGAGCTCTGGCTTGGGGGTGCAGCGACAGCAGTGTATATGGTATACAGAGGGGAGCTCTGGCTTGGGGGTGCAGCGACAGCAGTGTATATGGTATACAGAGGGGAGCTCTGGTTTGGGGGTGCAGCAACAGCAGTGTATATGGTATACAGAGTGGAGCTCTGGCTTGGGGGTGCAGCAACAGCAGTTTATATGGTATATAGAGGGGAGCTCTGGTTTGGGGGTGCAGCGACAGCAGTGTATATGGTATATAGAGGGGAGCTCTGGTTTGGGGGTGCAGCGACAGAAGTTTATATGGTATACAGAGGGGAGCTCTGATTTGGGCGTGCAGCAACAGCAGTGTATATGGTATACAGAGGGGAGCTCTGGTTTGGGGGTGCAGCGACAGAAGTTTATATGGTATACAGAGGGGAGCTCTGGCTTGGGGGTGCAGCGACAGCAGTGTATATGGTATACAGAGGGGAGCTCTGGTTTGGGGGTGCAGCGACAGCAGTGTATATGGTATACAGAGGGGAGCTCTGGCTTGGGGGTGCAGCGACAGCAATGTATATGATATATAGAGGTGCCCTTTGGTTCGGGCGTGCACCGACAGCAGTGATATGGTATACAGAGGGGAGCTCTGGCTTGGGGGTGCAGCGACAGCAGTGTATATGGTATACAGAGGGGAGCTCTGGCTTGGGGGTACAGCGACAGCAGTGTATATGGTATACAGAGGGGAGCTCTGGTTTGGGGGTGCAGCGACAGCAGTGTATATGGTATACAGAGGGGAGCTCTGGCTTGGGGGTGCAGCGACAGCAATGTATATGATATATAGAGGTGCCCTTTGGTTCGGGCGTGCACCGACAGCAGTGATATGGTATACAGAGGGGAGCTCTGGCTTGGGGGTGCAGCGACAGCAGTGTATATGGTATACAGAGGGGAGCTCTGGTTTGGGGGTGCAGCGACAGCAGTGTATATGGTATACAGAGGGGAGCTCTGGTTTGGGCGTGCAGCGACAGCAGTGTATATGGTATACAGAGGGGAGCTCTGGCTTTGGGAGGGTAGAATCAGGCAGGACACCGTTGTACACTTACCCTGACGAGATAGGAGACCCCGGGCCCCATCACCTTGTCGTCGGGGTGCAGCCATCCACGGGTGGGCTTATTGACGAAGCTGCCGTGTCGGGTCCATTCGTCTCCCGCCAGCTGTCCTCCTTCCACTCGGGCTTTCCTCCCGCAGCTGAGCTTGTTCATGTCCTGGGAGAAAACAGTAAAAGTCCTCCCTGAGTCGGGGCTACTGGTGGAGTCCGTCTGCTCCCCGGGGCTGCAGGCCTCTTTCACCGGCCCCCCGGACGAGAAGCCGCGAATACTCAGCAGATTGGCGGGATTCGAGAGCTTGAGATTGGCCATTTTGGGGAAGAAGGAGCAGAGGGTGGTGGGGCTGTCCTCCGACTCCGAGGACAGCTCAGCCAGGTTTAGCATGGGGGCCAGGGAAGAGGAAGAGGAGGAGCTGGCCAGCGACTCGGCCACCATCATGCCCACCGAGGGAGTGGGTGGCCCAGTGTCCAGGGCATCTTCCACGGAGCTAACAGACTCGTTACGAAGGTGATTGTACTTAGCTTTGGGCAGGAGATCCATGATGCCCGCTGGCAGCTTGTACTCTGCAGACACAGGGGGAAGAGAGTCTCATAGTCCAGCGCCAACGCACGCACAAGCGGAGCCCCCCTGACCCCCGGGTGGTTACATAGGAGTCCACGCCCCGCAGCATCCATCAGCAGCAGTCCTCTCAGGGAGCGCGGGCATGGCAGCGTGTGACAGATCCTTCCTATCCCACCCAGCGGAAGGAAGCAGCGGAGGAGGGGAGGTCAGCACGGATCCATCTCTGCGCAGCGCTCCCTGGAGGCGGCCGTCCAATGGCAGGACTGTGCTGACTCACAGGAAGACACGGGCCGCACGCTTCCTGCACCCCCATCCCATAATTACATTGTGACCCCGCCCGCCGCGCTGCCGTCCAACAAGGTCACTTGTGTCCCTGCGACTGCTCACAAGATGCCGCCTCGTCACAATGTCATTAAGGCACAGCTTTCACCAACTGTTGTCATGGGAACAATTAACCCTCATCAGTCTGCTCTAGACAGCATATGCCTGGACATCGCACCCCCCCTAGTGGTGGTGCCAGTGAACTACAACACAGAGCATCGCAGGTTAATGATTAATTCATGCCCCCATTGTCTGACAGCCCCCCTAGGTTATCCATGGGGCTGCAGCCCCCCAGCTGCCACGTGTGCATCCACTTCCTGCAGTCCCCGGCCCGAACAAGGCGAGGTTAACCCCATCTGTGCCGGGATGTCTATATACAGAGCTAGTACAGAGGACTGGGCATGAAGCGGCTGGAGGACAACAAGTCACAGCGGACAAGGCCCATACAGCTCCAGTAATGCATCTAAAGCTACAGACTCCGGAGGGCCAAGACCCCACAGAGCCCGACACATCCTGCGAACAAGGGCTTTGGTCACCCCTCACCAATGGGGGGCGCTGTGGGGGGAGGACTGCAGGCAGCGCAGAACACGTTCTCACTGCAACGGCCGTTGTGTTCATTAGTACGGGGACAGCCCTCCACCAAGATCACCGCTCAGAGACCACCACCACAAGACGGGGACCTCCGCTTACCACGTACTCCATCCCAGCGACTCCAGCCCGGTCTTCAGCTACCTGCATGTCAGCGACAAGAAGGGGTTAACGGGTTGTAGGTAGAGCGCGGAGATAAGCCCAGGTGTGGCCGACGCTCCCTGCCCTCCGGCAAGAGGCGAACCTACGGCGGTGGCAGTCAGAGCCTCTCTACTGAGACGCATCCGACACATCACTCGTCATGTAACGGGAAGACAAACGCCGCCGAGCACACCCCCCAACCCGACGCCGAGCACACCCCCCAACCCGACGCCGAGCGCACCCCCCAACCCGACGCCGAGCGCACCCCCCAACACTGACAACCCGCCATCTACACCACCGCCAAATGTCAGTACACTCCCACCGCTAGAACCTGCAGTGCCACAACATATCCGTGCAACCCCACTGCCAGAACCCTCTCCGCCGCAGGTCCGTACACCCCCACCGCTGCCATCTACACCACCACCAAATATCCATACACCCCCACAGCTAGAACCAGTACCGCCGCAATCTACACCTGTACACCACTACCATCGACACCACCAAATGTCTATAAGCCCCCACAGCCGCCATCAACACCAACCCCAAAATTTCCATACACCCCCACCGCTAGAACCCCCACCTCCATGTACACCCCTACTGCTAGAACCACCGCCGCCATCTACACCACCCCCAAAGTGTCCGTACACCCCCACCGCTGCCATCTACACCACCGCCCAATTTCCGTACACCCCCACCGCTGCCATCGACACCAAATGTCCATAAGCCCCCCACCGCCAAATATCCATTCACCCCCACTACTAGAACCAGCACTGCTATCTACACCACCAAATGTCCATAAGCCCCCTCCGCGAAAGGGTCCGTACACCCCCACCATCACGTTCATACACCCCCCACCGCTGCCATCACACCACTGCCGAGTGTCCGCCACTGCTGCAATCGACACCACCAAATGTCCATAAGCCACCCATCTACACCGCCGCCAAAACGTCCGTGCGCCCAGCCGCCTACACCGCTGCCGAAACGTCCGTGCGCCCCCGCCGCCTACACCGCCTCCAAAACGTCCGTGCGCCCCCGCCGCCTCCAAAACGTCCATGCGCCCCCGCCGCCTACACCGCCACCAAAACGTCCGTGCGCCCCCGCCGCCTACACCGCCTCCAAAACGTCCGTGCGCCCCCGCCGCCTACACCGCCACCAAAACGTCCGTGCGCCCCCGCCGCCTACACCGCCTCCAAAACGTCCGTGCGCCCCCGCCGCCTCCAAAACGTCCATGCGCCCCCGCCGCCTACACCGCCACCAAAACGTCCGTGCGCCCCCGCCGCCTACACCGCCTCCAAAACGTCCGTGCGCCCCCGCCGCCTACACCGCCACCAAAACGTCCGTGCGCCCCCGCCGCCTACACCGCCTCCAAAACGTCCGTGCGCCCCCGCCGCCTCCAAAACGTCCGTGCGCCCCCGCCGCCTACACCGCCACCAAAACGTCCGTGCGCCCCCGCCGCCTACACCGCCTCCAAAACGTCCGTGCGCCCCCGCCGCCTACACCGCCACCAAAACGTCCGTGCGCCCCCGCCGCCTACACCGCCTCCAAAACGTCCGTGCGCCCCCGCCGCCTCCAAAACGTCCGTGCGCCCCCGCCGCCTCCAAAACGTCCGTGCGCCCCCGCCGCCTCCAAAACGTCCGTGCGCCCCCGCCGCCTCCAAAACGTCCGTGCGCCCCCGCCGCCTCCAAAACGTCCGTGCGCCCCCGCCGCCTCCAAAACGTCCGTGCGCCCCCGCCGCCTCCAAAACGTCCGTGCGCCCCCGCCGCCTCCAAAACGTCCGTGCGCCCCCGCCGCCTCCAAAACGTCCGTGCGCCCCCGCCGCCTCCAAAACGTCCGTGCGCCCCCGCCGCCTCCAAAACGTCCGTGCGCCCCCGCCGCCTCCAAAACGTCCGTGCGCCCCCGCCGCCTCCAAAACGTTCGTGCGCCCCCGCCGCCTCCATCTACACCCCCACCAAATGTCCGTACACCCCCACTGCTAGAACCCCCACCGGTGCCATCACACCACCGCCCAATTTCTGTACACCCCCACTGCTAGAGCCCCACCGCCATCTACACCACCGCCAAACGTCCATACACCCACACTGCCACCAACTACACCACCGCCAAAATGTTTGTACACCCCCACTGCTAGAACCCCCACCTCAACCCAATTTCCGTACACCCCCACCACTGCCAAGTTTCCGTACACCCCCACCACTGCCAAGTTTCCGTACACCCCCGCTAGAACCACACCGCCGCCATCTATACCCCCACCAAATATTGGTACACCCCACACTGCTAGAACCAGCACCATCTACACCACCAAATGTCCATAAGCCCCAATCGCCGCCATCTACACCCCCCACCACCCATGAGGGGCCTGACGGGCATCGTGACGGGGGTGCAGCCGGTTCCTCCTCCGCGCTAGTACACGCACGGTGTCGGGCTGCCGTACTCACCGGGGCCGCATGAAGCAGGGCTCGGGGCGGTGGCGCTCCGGACTCTTCCGTGATAAACTTTCCTTCTTTCCCAATACGAAACTTTCGGCCACTTCCGGCTCCGTCCGCGCGTCACGGGGAGGAGCGGCTGCGCGGCCGCCATTTTGGTTAGGAGTGCATCTCACGCCTCGTTGTGAAGAAGCTCCGCCCACCGAGCGCGCAGAGGGGAGCGGATGAAGGGTGATTGGCTGTGCGCGTCGGCCAATAGCAGGACAGCTGCTGAGGTTTGAACGTGAAGCGCGTAAAGCTGCCGGGAGAGGAGACCATGTCTGCCAAACACATCTACTACTCGGACAAGTACGACGACGAGAGCTACGAGTACCGGTAACCGACCGCGGGTCTCTGGTGGATAACACCTCGTATACTCTGATGAGACCCCTCCCCCCCTGTATCCTCCACTCCTTATAGATTAGACCCCTCCTGTATCCCCCGGTCCTTGCAGATAATAGCCCTCCCCCTATATCTTCCGATCCTTGCAGATAACACCCCCTGTATCCTCCACTCCTTATAGATAACACCCCCCCCTGTATTCTATGCTCCTTCAAGATAATACCCCCCCCCCCCTGTATTCTCCACTTCTTATAGATAAGACCCCCCCCCCCCCCCCTGTATCCCCTGGTCCTTACAAATTAGCCCCCTCTCCCGTGTATCCTCCACTCCTTACAGATAAGACCCCTCCCCCCTGTAACCTTCCTTCCTTATAGATAAGAGCACCCCCCTGTATCCCCCAGTCCTTAAATACCCCTCCCCCTGTATCCTCCACTTCTTATAGATAAGACCCCTCCCCCCCTGTATTCCCTAGTCCTTACAGATAAGACCCCTTTCCCCTGTATCCTCCACTACTTATTAATAAGACCCCTCCCCCCTGTATTCCCTGGTCCTTACAGATAATACCCCTCCCCCCTGTATCCCCCGGTCCTTACTGATAAGACCCCCCCTGTATCCCCTGGTCCTTACAGATAAGACCCCCCCCCCTTCCCCCTGTATCCCTCAGTCGTTACAGATAAGACCCCCCCCCCCCTGTATCCCCCAGTCCTTACAGATAAGACCCCCCCTGTATCCCTCAGTCGTTACAGATAAGACCCCCCCCTGTATCCCCCAGTCCTTACAGATAAGACCCCCCCTGTATCCCCCAGTCCTTACAGATAAGACCCCCCCTGTATCCCCCAGTCCTTACAGATAAGACCCCCCCTGTATCCCCCAGTCCTTACAGATAAGACCCCTCCCCCCTGTATCCCCCGGTCCTTACAGATAAGACCCCCCCCCTGTATCCCCCGGTCCTTACAGATCAGTAATATAATGTGTATGGCTGTGTCCCAGCTGTCTGGGAGGTTGGAGCTCTGACCTGACGATCCTCCATAAAAGGCATAAAGGAAAAGGATCCAAAACCCGGTCGGCTTCTCCAACCAAATCGTCCTCTTTATTCTCCCAAGGTTACAGCCGGGCGGACGTCACGCTGACCTCCAGCCTAGTGCCCACATACAGATAGATCTGCTAAAAGCCTATGACCCGTACCCACACGCATTAAATCGCTGTGATTGGTTCTCTGGATGTCCTTCGGAGCTTGTTGTATACCGTACACCCTTTGTACGCCTGCAGATTATTAGGCTGGGGAAACCTATAGAAGGAAACACTACAGTAACAGCACGGCCTTATGGGGTCCGGGAATACCTGTATCCCGGGACATAGAAGGGCTTCTGGACGGGACCCTGAGGTTGGTGAATACCTGTATCCCGGGACGTAAAAGGGCTTATGGACGGGGCTCTGAGGTTGGTGAATACCTGTATCCCGGGACATAGAAGGGCTTATGGACGGGACTCTGAGGTTGGGGAATACCTGTAACCCGGGACGTAGAACGGCTTATGGACGGGACTCTGAGGTTGGTGAATACCTGTATCCCGGGACATAGAAGAGCTTCTGGACGGGACTCTGAGGTTGGTGAATACCTGTATCCCGGGACATAGAAGAGCTTCTGGACGGGACTCTGAGGTTGGTGAATACCTGTATCCCGGGACACAGAAGGGCTTATGGACGGGACTCTGAGGTTGGTGAATACCTGTATCCCGGGACATAGAAGAGCTTCTGGACGGGACTCTGAGGTTGGTGAATACCTGTAACCCGGGACGTAGAAGGGCTTCTGGACGGGACCCTGAGGTTGGTGAATACCTGTATCCCGGGACGTAAAAGGGCTTATGGACGGGGCTCTGAGGTTGGTGAATACCTGTATCCCGGGACATAGAAGGGCTTATGGACGGGACTCTGAGGTTGGGGAATACCTGTAACCCGGGACGTAGAACGGCTTATGGACGGGACTCTGAGGTTGGTGAATACCTGTATCCCGGGACATAGAAGAGCTTCTGGACGGGACTCTGAGGTTGGTGAATACCTGTATCCCGGGACATAGAAGAGCTTCTGGACGGGACTCTGAGGTTGGTGAATACCTGTATCCCGGGACACAGAAGGGCTTATGGACGGGACTCTGAGGTTGGTGAATACCTGTATCCCGGGACATAGAAGAGCTTCTGGACGGGACTCTGAGGTTGGGGAATACCTGTAACCCGGGACGTAGAACGGCTTATGGACGGGACTCTGAGGTTGGTGAATACCTGTATCCCGGGACCCAGAAGGGCTTATGGACGGGACTCTTAGGTTGGTGAATACCTGTATCCCGGGACATAGAAGGGCTTATGGACGGGACTCTTAGGTTGGTGAATACCTGTATCCCGGGACACAGAAGAGCTTATGCACGGGACTCTGAGGTTGGGGAATACCTGTATCCCGGGACACAGAAGGGCTTATGGACGGGACTCTGAGGTTGGGGAATACCTGTATCCCGGGACACAGAAGGGCTTATGGACGGGACTCTGAGGTTGGGGAATACCTGTAACCCGGGACGTAGAACGGCTTATGGACGGGACTCTGAGGTTGGTGAATACCTGTATCCCGGGACATAGAAGAGCTTCTGGACGGGACTCTGAGGTTGGTGAATACCTGTATCCCGGGACATAGAAGAGCTTCTGGACGGGACTCTGAGGTTGGTGAATACCTGTATCCCGGGACATAGAAGGGCTTCTGGACGGGACTCTGAGGTTGGGGAATACCTGTATCCCGGGACACAGAAGGGCTTATGGACGGGACTCTGAGGTTGGGGAATACCTGTAACCCGGGACGTAGAACGGCTTATGGACGGGACTCTGAGGTTGGTGAATACCTGTATCCCGGGACCCAGAAGGGCTTATGGACGGGACTCTTAGGTTGGTGAATACCTGTATCCCGGGACATAGAAGGGCTTCTGGACGGAACTCTGAGGTTGGTGAATACCTGTATCCCGGGACACAGAAGGGCGTTTGGACGGGACTCTGAGGTTGGGGAATACCTGTATCCCGGGACATAGAAGGGATTACGGACGGGACTCTGAGGATGGTGAATACGTGTATCCTGGGACATAGAAGGGCTTCTGGACGGGACTCTGAGGTTGGGGAATACCTGTATCCCGGGACACAGAAGGGCGTTTGGACGGGACTCTGAGGTTGGGGAATACCTGTATCCCGGGACATAGAAGGGCTTCTGGACGGGACCCTGAGGTTGGTGAATACCTGTATCCCGGGAAATAGAAGGGCTTATGGACGGGACTCTGAGGTTGGTGAATACCTGTATCCCGGGACACAGAAGGGCTTCTGGACGGGACTCTGAGGTTGGTGAATACCTGTATCCTGGGACATAGAAGGGCTTCTGGACGGGACTCTGAGGTTGGTGAATACCTGTATCCTGGGACACAGAAGGGCTTATGGACGGGACTCTGAGGTTGGTGAAGACCTGTATCCCGGGACGTAGAAGGACTTATGGACGGGAGTCTGAGGCTGGAGAATACCTGTATCCCGGCACCTAGAAGGGCTTATGGACGGGGCTCTGAGGTTGGGGAATACCTGTATCCCGGGACACAAAAGGGCTTATGGACGGGACTCTGAGGTTGGTGAATACCTGTATCCCGGGACATAGAAGGGCTTATGGACGGGACTCTGAGGTTGGTGAATACCTGTATCCTGGGACATAGAAGGGCTTATGGACGGGGCTCTGAGGTTGGTGAATACCTGTATCCCGGGACATAGAAGGGCTTATGGACGGGACCCTGAGGTTGGTGAATACCTGTATCCCGGGACACAGAAGGGCTTCTGGACGGGACTCTGAGGTTGGTGAATACCTGTATCCTGGGACATAGAAGGGCTTATGGACGGGACTCTGAGGTTGGTGAATACCTGTATCCCAGGACATAGAAGGGCTTATGGACGGGACCCTGAGGTTGGTGAATACCTGTATCCCGGGACATAGAAGGGCTTACGGACGGGACTCTGAGGTTGGTGAATACCTGTATCCCAGGACATAGAAGGGCTTATGGACGGGACCCTGAGGTTGGTGAATACCTGTATCCCGTGACACAGAAGGGCTTCTGGACGGGACTCTGAGGTTGGGGAATACCTGTATCCTGGGACACAGAAGGGCTTATGGACGGGACTCTGAGGTTGGTGAATACCTGTATCCCGGGACACAGAAGGGCTTATGGACGGGACTCTGAGGTTGGTGAATACCTGTATCCCGGGACACAGAAGGGCTTATGGACGGGACTCTGAGGTTGGTGAATACCTGTATCCCAGGACATAGAAGGGCTTATGGACGGGGCTCTGAGGTTGGTGAATACCTGTATCCTGGGACATAGAAGGGCTTATGGACGGGGCTCTGAGGTTGGTGAATACCTGTATCCTGGGACATAGAAGGGCTTCTAGACGGGACTCTGAGGTCGGGGAATACCTGTATCCCGGGACACAGAAGGGCTTATGGACGGGACTCTGAGGTTGGGGAATACCTGTATCCCGGGACATAGAAGGGCTTATGGACGGGACTCTGAGGTCGGGGAATACCTGTATCCCGGGATGTAGAAGGGCTTCTGGACGGGACCCTGAGGTTGGTGAATACCTGTATCCCGGGACATAGAAGGGCTTATGGACGGGACCCTGAGGTCGGGGAATACCTGTATCCCGGGACGTAGAAGGGCTTATGGACGGGACTCTGAGGTTGGTGAATACCTGTATCCCGGGACATAGAAGGGCTTACGGACGGGACTCTGAGGTTGGTGAATACCTGTATCCCAGGACGTAGAAGGGCTTATGGTCGGGACTCGTTATTTTAAACTACAAATTCTTTTCTCCCCCATACCAATTCCTTCCCTCTTGTTCATTCCCAGTTACACTGCCCATACGGAAGAGAGAAGGGGAAATGTCAGTTTATGCAAGACCCTCATGAGGAGACACATAGCACATATATAGTATATTGTCCTATAGTACTTAGGGCTGCCTGTCCACGGGCGATAAGCTCTGTAAATCTTTCCATAGGTTTACTATGGAAAGCGCAGCGCCGGCGTCCACGAGCAGAGAAAAAAAAGTGGCATGCTGCGATAGTGTGGACACGAGGCTGGAGCTGTTGGAGAAGGCTACTTGTTTAGCCGAAACGCGTTCAGCGTGATGTCCGCCCGGCTGTATCCTTGGAAGAATAAAGAGGACGATTTGGTTGAAAAGGCCGACCTGGTTTTGGATCCTTTTTCTTTATGCCACTACAGATAAGACCGCTCTCCCCTGTATCCTCTGGTCCTTACAGATAAGACCACTCCCCCCTGCCCTGTATCCTCCATTTTTTATCAAATACTCCTCTCACCCCTGTATGCCCCACATATAAGAACACTCTCCCCTGTATGCCCCGATCGCCTCCAATCCTTATCAAATAGTTCTTCCCCCTCCCCGTATCTCCCGGTCCTTAAAGATAAGAACACTGTATCATCCCCCCCTTCCTTACAGATAACACCCTGTATGCCCCTGTCGTTACAGAGAAGACTCCTGTGGTCTTTGCATTTAAGACCCCTCCTGTATCCTCCAGTTATTATATATAAGACCCCTGTATCCTCCGCCCTGGCAGATAACCTCTGCCACCTGTCAGCAGGACCTGTATCTTTGGATGTGTGGCGAGTCGGTTTCGACGCGGTTCTTGCAGGCGCACTTACCTGTTTGTCTCTTGCAGTCACGTCATGTTACCAAAAGACATCGCCAAAATGGTACCGAAAACACATTTGATGTCCGAGACGGAATGGAGGAACCTGGGGGTCCAGCAGAGCCAAGGCTGGATGCACTACATGATCCACGAGCCTGGTGAGTGCCAGGGTAGAACTAGTAGAAGGATTCCCGCATCGCCAGGCGCGCTCGTGCTGAGAGGAGCCTCCTGCATCGCCAGGCGCGCTCGTGCTAAGAGGAGCCTCCCCCCCCATCACCAGGCGCGCTCGTGCTAAGAGGAGCCTCCCCCCATCACCAGGCGCGCTCGTGCTAAGAGGAGCCTCCCGCATCGCCAGGCGCGCTCGTGCTGAGAGGAGCCTCCCGCATCGCCAGGCGCGCTCGTGCTGAGAGGAGCCTCCCGCATCGCCAGGCGCGCTCGTGCTGAGAGGAGCCTCCCGCATCGCCAGGCGCGCTCGTGCTGAGAGGAGCCTCCCGCATCGCCAGGCGCGCTCGTGCTGAGAGGAGCCTCCCGCATCGCCAGGCGCGCTCGTGCTGAGAGGAGCCTCCCCCCATCGCCAGGCGCGCTCGTGCTGAGAGGAGCCTCCCCCCATCGCCAGGCGCGCTCGTGCTGAGAGGAGCCTCCCCCCATCGCCAGGCGCGCTCGTGCTGAGAGGAGCCCCCCCCCCATCGCCAGGCGCGCTCGTGCTGAGGAGCCCCCCCCCCCCCCATCGCCAGGCGCGCTCGTGCTGAGAGGAGCCTCCCCCCCCCCATCGCCAGGCGCGCTCGTGCTGAGAGGAGCCTCCCCCCCCATCGCCAGGCGCGCTCGTGCTGAGAGGAGCCTCCCCCCCCCATCGCCAGGCGCGCTCGTGCTGAGAGGAGCCTCCCCCCCCCATCGCCAGGCGCGCTCGTGCTGAGAGGAGCCTCCCCCCATCGCCAGGCGCGCTCGTGCTGAGAGGAGCCTCCCCCCATCGCCAGGCGCGCTCGTGCTGAGAGGAGCCTCCCCCCATCACCAGGCGCGCTCGTGCTGAGAGGAGCCTCCCCCCATCACCAGGCGCGCTCGTGCTGAGAGGAGCCTCCCCCCATCACCAGGCGCGCTCGTGCTGAGAGGAGCCTCCCCCCATCACCAGGCGCGCTCGTGCTGAGAGGAGCCTCCCCCCATCACCAGGCGCGTTCGTGCTAAGAGGAGCCTCCCCCCATCACCAGGCGCGCTCGTGCTAAGAGGAGCCTCCCCCCATCACCAGGCGCGCTCGTGCTGAGAGGAGCCTCCCCCCATCACCAGGCGCGCTCGTGCTGAGAGGAGCCTCCCCCCATCACCAGGCGCGCTCGTGCTGAGAGGAGCCTCCCCCCATCACCAGGCGCGCTCGTGCTGAGAGGAGCCTCCCCCCATCACCAGGCGCGCTCGTGCTGAGAGGAGCCTCCCCCCATCACCAGGCGCGCTCGTGCTGAGAGGAGCCTCCCCCCATCACCAGGCGCGCTCGTGCTGAGAGGAGCCTCCCCCCATCACCAGGCGCGCTCGTGCTGAGAGGAGCCTCCCCCCATCACCAGGCGCGCTCGTGCTGAGAGGAGCCTCCCCCCATCACCAGGCGCGCTCGTGCTGAGAGGAGCCTCCCCCCATCACCAGGCGCGCTCGTGCTGAGAGGAGCCTCCCCCCATCACCAGGCGCGCTCGTGCTGAGAGGAGCCTCCCCCCATCACCAGGCGCGCTCGTGCTGAGAGGAGCCTCCCCCCATCACCAGGCGCGTTCGTGCTGAGAGGAGCCTCCCCCCATCACCAGGCGCGCTCGTGCTGAGAGGAGCCTCCCCCCATCACCAGGCGCGCTCGTGCTGAGAGGAGCCTCCCCCCATCACCAGGCGCGCTCGTGCTGAGAGGAGCCTCCCCCCATCACCAGGCGCGCTCGTGCTGAGAGGAGCCTCCCCCCATCACCAGGCGCGCTCGTGCTGAGAGGAGCCTCCCCCCATCACCAGGCGCGCTCGTGCTAAGAGGAGCCTCCCCCCATCACCAGGCGCGCTCGTGCTAAGAGGAGCCTCCCCCCATCACCAGGCGCGCTCGTGCTAAGAGGAGCCTCCCCCCATCACCAGGCGCGCTCGTGCTAAGAGGAGCCTCCCCCCTCACCAGGCGCGCTCGTGCTAAGAGGAGCCTCCCGCCTCACCAGGCGCGCTCGTGCTAAGAGGAGCCTCCCGCCTCACCAGGCGCGCTCGTGCTAAGAGGAGCCTCCCGCCTCACCAGGCGCGCTCGTGCTAAGAGGAGCCTCCCGCCTCACCAGGCGCGCTCGTGCTAAGAGGAGCCTCCCGCCTCACCAGGCGCGCTCGTGCTAAGAGGAGCCTCCCGCCTCACCAGGCGCGCTCGTGCTAAGAGGAGCCTCCCGCCTCACCAGGCGCGCTCGTGCTAAGAGGAGCCTCCCGCCTCACCAGGCGCGCTCGTGCTAAGAGGAGCCTCCCGCCTCACCAGGCGCGCTCGTGCTAAGAGGAGCCTCCCGCCTCACCAGGCGCGCTCGTGCTAAGAGGAGCCTCCCGCCTCACCAGGCGCGCTCGTGCTAAGAGGAGCCTCCCGCCTCACCAGGCGCGCTCGTGCTAAGAGGAGCCTCCCGCCTCACCAGGCGCGCTCGTGCTAAGAGGAGCCTCCCGCCTCACCAGGCGCGCTCGTGCTAAGAGGAGCCTCCCGCCTCACCAGGCGCGCTCGTGCTAAGAGGAGCCTCCCCCATCATTAGCACTCTTCCTTTTGACAGTTGTGTGCGGTGACATTGGGACAGCAGTAGATATCGCTTCCATATGCAGGAGCAGAGCAGGGTGAACAGTAGATTGGGCTGCTGCCCCTCAGGGGTCTGGGGAGGGAGGAGGGGTCTTCTTCTCCTTGCACTGAGGTCTCTCTCTTCTTTTGTAGAGCCGCACATCTTGCTCTTCCGGCGCCCGCTGCCTATGAAGAAGCTGTAGCCGCCCGCTGCCTGACGCCACTATTTATCAGCTGTCTGTATGTCCTGTCTGTATGTCCGTCTTGTCCGCCGCTCTGTAATATACCGCACTGCAATAAACGCTGTCCTTTACCTCGGCTCCTTCATTGGGCGGCGCAGACACGGTTCATACAGGTCATGGAAAACCTGGAATTTGGTGAAAGTCACAGAATTTTCTGATTTGTCGTGGAGTCCTGTTTTTTGGCCTGGTGTCTGAGATTCTGGAGTGTTTTTGGTTCGGTTTATCCAAAACACTTTATTTTCTTTTGGATAAAAGTCCTATTGACGTTCGCACTAAAAATATGTGGCAAAACTGAGAAAATCGCAAGCGGCGGCCATGTTGGTGTGAGATATCTGATGCTCAAAAATTGCAGGGAAAAAGGTCACAGTTTCCAGGTGACGCAGTCCCGATCGCCGGGGTGAAGGACACCTCTGATTCCGTGTATTTCGAGTTCCGCGAGTGTCATGGAAAATCAAGATTTTGTCATGGAAAAGTCATGGAAATTTTAAAAAAAAACCCTATGAACCCGGACGTTATCAGTAGTCAGAGCTGCGCTAGAGCCCGTCACCTGACCTCACACCTGGAACCAGGTCACATGACCAGTCCTCACACCAGTACACAGGGCAGCTGCCCCCCCTGGAGTCACATGACCAGCCCTGACACTAGTACACAGGGCAGCTTATCCCCCCTGGAGTCACATGACCAGCCCTGACACTAGTACACAGGGCAGCTTATCCCCCCTGGAGTCACATGACCAGCCCTGACACTAGTACACAGGGCAGCTTATCCCCCCTGGAGTCACATGACCAGCCCTGACACTAGTACACAGGGCAGCTTATCCCCCCTGGAGTCACATGACCAGCCCTGACACTAGTACACAGGGCAGCTTATCCCCCCTGGAGTCACATGACCAGCCCTGACACCAGTACACAGGGCAGCTTATCCCCCCTGGAGTCACATGACCAATCCTGACACAAGTACACAGGGCAGCTTATCCCCCCTGGAGTCACATGAGCAGTCCTCACACCAGTACACAGGGCAGCTTATCCCCCCCCCCCCCCCCTGGAGTCACATGACCAGTCCTCACACCAGTACACAGGGCAGCTTATCTCCCCCCCCCCCCCCGAGTCACATGACCAGCCCTGACATCAGTACACAGGGCAGCTTATCTCCCCCCCCCCCCCCTGGAGTCACATGATCAATCCTGACATCAGTACACAGGGCAGTTACCCCCCCCCCCCCCCTGTAGTCACATGACCAGTACACAGGGCAGCTGCCCCCTTCCCCCCCCCCCCTGTAGTCACATGACCAGTACACAGGGCAGCTGTCCCCTCCCCCCCCCCCTGTAGTCACATGACCAGTACACAGGGCAGCTGCCCCCTTCCCCCCCCCCCCCCCCCTGTAGTCACATGACCAGTACACAGGGCAGCTGCCCCCTTCCCCCCCCCCTGTAGTCACATGACCAGTACACAGGGCAGCTGCCCCCTTCCCCCCCCCCTGTAGTCACATGACCAGTACACAGGGCAGCTGCCCCCTTTCCCCCCACCTGTAGTCACATGACCAGTACACAGGGCAGCTGCCCCCTTTCCCCCCACCTGTAGTCACATGACCAGTACACAGGGCAGCTGCCCCCTTCCCCCCCACCTGTAGTCACATGACCAGTACACAGGGCAGCTGCCCCCTTCCCCCCCACCTGTAGTCACATGACCAGTACACAGGGCAGCTGCCCCCTTCCCCCCCACCTGTAGTCACATGACCAGTACACAGGGCAGCTGCCCCCTCCCCCCCTGTAGTCACATGACCAGTACACAGGGCAGCTGCCCCCTTCCCCCCCCCCCCTGTAGTCACATGACCAGTACACAGGGCAGCTGCCCCCTTCCCCCCCCCCCTGTAGTCACATGACCAGTACACAGGGCAGCTGCCCCCTCCCCCCCCCTGTAGTCACATGACCAGTACACAGGGCAGCTGCCCCCTTTCCCCCCCCCTGTAGTCACATGACCAGTACACAGGGCAGCTGCCCCCTTTCCCCCCCCCTGTAGTCACATGACCAGTACACAGGGCAGCTGCCCCCTTCCCCCCCACCTGTAGTCACATGACCAGTACACAGGGCAGCTGCCCCCTTCCCCCCCACCTGTAGTCACATGACCAGTACACAGCACAGCTTCTAGGACTGTCTGGGCGGTCCTGCCGTTATACAGGACATGTGTATCTAATCAGGTAACATCGGAACCTTCTACAAGCGCCGCAGTTTCCACATAAACGCTCTGACCCCCCGGTACAGGCCTGTCACTAGCCACGCCGGAAACCTGCTGCCTAATGAGGGGCGAACACCCCGGGGCAGCTGACGGCGGATGGGTTCTGGCTCGGCTTGCAATAGGTTTGTACAGCTGTACATTGCCTTGCAGGAATGCTGCCTTCCAATAGGTGGCGCTGTGCCATCTCCCTTATATTTATCCTTCGAGTCATATGTTACTGAACCAATGAGAGAGCAGCGGGGCGTGGCCTCGGGGAATAACCGGAAGTAGCTGCTCTCACACGAGACCCGGAAGCAGGTAAGGTTACGTGTCAGACCTGCGTGCACCGGGCCGTGAGGAGGGATAAGGCGGCAGCCCGACACGGCCGGAGAGTACATATACCTTTCTGGTACACCCTGCTTCCTGTACAGTACATTATACCTTTCTATTACACCCCTCTGCCCGGAGAGTATATTATAAACTTGTGGTACACCCCTCCTCCTGGAGAGTACATTATACCCTTGTATTATACTTTTATTACACCCTCTTATTACACCCTCTTCCCAGAGTATATTATATACTTGTATTACACCCCTCTTCCTGGAGCGTACATTATACTGTTGCAATACACCCCTCCTGTATATTACATTATACCCTTGTATTACACCCCTCTTGGTGTAGATTACATTATACCCTTGTATGACCCCCGTATTCCTGTTGAGCACATCCTATACAGTTGATATATACCGCCTCCCCTCCCCCTGTCCCAGGTCTCCCCTCCCCCTCCATGTGACCCTTCTCTGTTCTACTGGAAAAGAAACTGAAATCTTTGAGGGTGGAAAAATAAAGCCCAAACAGCTAAAATAATGTGTTTGCAGAAGTTTTCACATCCTCTTATGTTTGGCGATGGGGTTGTATTCAGGATTAGCCAATCGCATGCTACCTCCTGATAGATAGTAGTCGGCACGCCGCTGCCATTATTTACAGGGATTCATATTTCCCTCATATAACGTTCGGCTCTTCTAGGAGGATTTTCCTGACATTTTCTTAGTTGGTCGGTAAAAATCTTACAAGACACCAAAAGGGGTCTGATTGTTGGAGGGTGTCAGTCAGGAGAAGGGGGGCAAAATATCTCCAAGGCATGACATATACCATGGGGCACAGGGGAGACCGTCAGCAAGAAGGAGACCACAACATGTCCAATGCATTACATATACCATGGGGCACAGGGGAGACCGTCAGCAAGAAGGGGACCACAACATGTCCAAGGCATGACATATACCATGGGGCACAGGGGAGACCGTCAGCAAGAAGGGGACCACAACATGTCCAAGGCATTACATATACCATGGGGCACAGGGAAGACCGTCAGCAAGAAGGGGACCACAACATGTCCAAGGCATTACATATACCATGGGGCACAGGGGAGACCGTCAGCAAGAAGGGGACCACAACATGTCCAAGGCATTACATATACCATGGGGCACAGGGGAGACCGTCAGCAAGAAGGGGACCACAACATGTCCAAGGCATTACATATACCATGGGGCACAGGGGAGACCGTCAGCAAGAAGGGGACCACAACATGTCCAAGGCATGACATATACCATGGGGCACAGGGGCAACCGTCAGCAAGAAGGGGACCACAACATGTCCAAGGCATGACATATACCATGGGGCACAGGGGAGACCGTCAGCAAGAAGGGGACCACAACATGTCCAAGGCATTACATATACCATGGGGCACAGGGGAGACCGTCAGCAAGAAGGGGACCACAACATGTCCAAGGCATTACATATACCATGGGGCACAGGGGAGACCGTCAGCAAGAAGGGGACCACAACATGTCCAAGGCATGACATATACCATGGGGCACAGGGGAGACCGTCAGCAAGAAGGGGACCACAACATGTCCAAGGCATGACATATACCATGGGGCACAGGGGCAACCGTCAGCAAGAAGGGGACCACAACATGTCCAAGGCATGACATATACCATGGGGCACAGGGGAGACCGTCAGCAAGAAGGGGACCACGATATGTCCAAGGCATTACATATACCATGGGGCACAGGGGAGACCATCAGCAAGAAGGGGACCACAACATGTCCAAGGCATTACATATACCTTAGGGCACAGGGGAGACCGTCAGCAAAAAGGGGACCACAACATGACCAAGGCATTACATATACCTTGGGGCACAGGGAAGACCGTCAGCAAGAAGGGGACCACAACATGTCCAAGGCATTACATATACCATGGGGCACATGGAAGACCGTCAGCAAAAAGGGGACCAAAACATGTCCAAGGCATGACATATACCATGGGGCACAGGGGAGACAGTCAGCAAAAAGGGGGACCAAAACATGTCCAAGGCATTACATATACCATGGGGCACAGGGGAGACCATCAGCAAGAAGGGGACCACAACATGTCCAAGGCATTACATATACCGTGGGGCACAGGGAAGACCGTCAGCAAAAAGGGGACCACAACATGTCCAAGGCATTACATATTCCATGGGGCACAGGGGAGACCGTCAGCAAGAAGGGGACCACAATATGTCCAAGGCATTACATATACCTTGGGACACAGGGGAGACCGTCAGCAAGAAGGGGACCACACCATGTCCAAGGCATGACATATACCATGGGGCACAGGGAAGACAGTCAGCAAGAAGGGGACCACAACATGTCCAATGCATTACATATACCATGGGGCACAGGGAAGACCGTCAGCAAAAAGGGGACCAAAACATGTCCAAGGCATTACATATACCATGGGGCACAGGGGAGACCGTCAGCAAGAAGGGGACCACAACATGTCCAAGGCATTACATATACCGTGGGGCACAGGGAAGACCGTCAGCAAAAAGGGGACCACAACATGTCCAAGGCATTACATATTCCATGGGGCACAGGGGAGACCGTCAGCAAGAAGGGGACCACAATATGTCCAAGGCATTACATATACCTTGGGACACAGGGGAGACCGTCAGCAAGAAGGGGACCACACCATGTCCAAGGCATGACATATACCATGGGGCACAGGGAAGACAGTCAGCAAGAAGGGGACCACAACATGTCCAATGCATTACATATACCTTGGGGCACAGGGGAGACCATCAGCAAGGAGGGGACCACAACATGTCCAATGCATTACATATACCTTGGGGCACAGGAGAGACCGTCAGCAAGAAGGGGACCACAACATGTCCAAGGCATGACATATACCATGGGGCACAGGGAAGACCGTCAGCAAGAAGGGGACCACAACATGTACAATGCATTACATATACCTTGGGGCACAGGGGAGACCATCAGCAAGAAGGGGACCACAACATGTCCAAGGCATTACATATACCTTGGGGCACAGGGGAGACGGTCAGCAAGAAGGGGACCACAACATGTCCAAGGCATGACATATACCATGTGGCACAGGGGAGACCGTCAGCAAGAAGGGGACCACAACATGTTCAAGGCATTACATATACCGTGGGGCACAGGGGAGACCGTCAGCAAGAAGGGGACCACAACATGTCCAAGGCATTACATATACCTTGGGGCACAGGAAAGACCGTCAGCAAGAAGGGGACCACAACATGTCCCCTTAAGATTGCAGGCGGAAAGTCCGCACAGAAATTCCGCAGCGATTCCGCCCCGTGTGAACCCGGTCCTATGGAAACACATTATCTTAGTTCTGTTATTTCCCCCCTAAATGATGTCAGTTTGTTTCCAGTAGGACAGATAACGGGGGGCTGGAGGGGTCTGTTCACAGCAAACCTGCATTCTACCAGGGGTAAGTAGACTTCTTACAGCAAACCTCTCTTTCTGTAGAGTGCATTATACACTTATTACACCCCTCTATATATTATATGGCCCACTCTGTGTATACTGTGTGCTTGGTGATGAAGGGGTTACAGCCCCGCCCCCTGGACCTTTGTTCTCTATGTCTCTGTTCCCATGGCAGGGTCTCTTTGTGGTGGGTGCAGCCGGCGGCTTATGTGGAGCGGCAGCGGCCGGCGGCTCAGCAGAGAGGTCTGCCGGTTGGGGAGGCTGCAGGCTCATCTCATCATGTCTTCCAATAACCTCTGCCGCACGTCCTCCTCCGCGGAGGGCAGAGCGCCTGACAGCGGGTCGGTCACCGCCGGTATCATCATCATCGGGGATGAAATCCTGAAGGTGAGGCCACCTTTATATACTCTGCACAGATTGTGTACTGGGCTTCCAGCTGTCACGGCCACATGACCCCAGTCTCATGTGTCAGTCTACACTGCAGTCCTGGTATTTTATTTGTATCCAGTATTCATGATTTAAAGGGGTTTTCCAGGACATTAAAAACATTTCCCAGGTTGAAAAATGTGTTTAAAAAAGAAAAAAAAGCGCGCCCCTCCTAGAGACGTCCAGCACTGGAGCCCCGATGCCAGCCGCTTGGAACCTGGAAGAAGCTGGCGGGTGGTCACATGCCACATATCATGTGACCACTAAGCCAATTGCAGGCTTGACTGGATGCTCTCATGCCCACTAAGGCTGCATTCCCACGAACGTATATCGGCTCGGTTTTCACGCCGAGCCGATATACGTTGTCCTCATGTGCGGGGGGGGAGGATGAAAGAGCCAGGAGCAGGAACTCAGATCCCGCCCCCTCTCCGCCTCCTCCGCCCCTCTGCACTATTTGCAATGGGAAGAGGCGGGACAGGGTGGGGCTAATTCTCGCTACTTAGCCCCACCCCGCCTCCTTTCATTGCAAATAGTGCAGAGGGGCGGAGAGGGGGCGGGATCTGAGTTCCTGCTCCTGGCTCTTCCATCCTCCCCCCCCCCCCCTGCACACGAGGACAACGTATATCGGCTCGGCGTGAAAACAGAGCCAATATACGTTCGTGGGAATGCAGACTAAAGCTGTAATTGCCGGAGCGGCGGGTGGTTTCCCTAATTCTATTCACCTTTAAGCCATGAAATTTCTTCTAGAAGTCCCAGAAAGCAGCTTCTGATTAGCAGAGGAGCAGCGGCCATGAAAACCTGTAGCATACAAAAAAAACCGCCCCATCTGCCAGACTTACCCTGCTGCACCCACACCCCACCTGCTCCCTCATCCCCCTGCCGCCCCTGTGCTCCACCTCCCTGGCTCCTACATCCCCCTGGCAGGCTCCCTCATCCCCCTGCCATCTGCCGGGCTCCCTCATCCCCCTGCCACGCTCCCCCATCCCCTTGCCGCCCCCGCGTCCCACCTGCCGAGCTCCCCCATCTTCCTGCCGCCCCAACTGCCAGGGTCCCCCGTCCCCATACCGCCGCACCTTACCTGCTGGTCTTCCCCATCCCCATGCCGCTTCCATGCCCCACCAGCTTGGCTCCCCTTGCTGGGCTCCCCCATCCCCCTGCTGCCCCCGTGCCCCACCTGCCGGGTTCCCCCATCCCCTTGCCGTCCCACCTGTTGGGCTCCACCATTTCCCTTCCACCACCACACCCTACCTGCCGCCATTTCCCTGCCATCCCTGTGCCCCACCTGCCAGGTTCCACCATTTCCCTGCCGCTCTTTACCAATTCCCTGCCGCCCCCGCGTCACCCCTACCAGGCTCCGCCATTTCCCTGCCGCCCCCGCGCCACACCTACCAGGCTCAGCCATTTCCCTGCCGCCCCCGCGTCACCCCTACCAGGCTTCCCCATCCGCCTGCTGCCCCACCTGCCATGCCTAGCCCTTCCGCCTGCTTAGCCCCACCTGCCTGACGCCTCCACCTGCGCAGCTGTGCTTTCTGAGGGTGTTGGGGTGATCTTTCTTCCTGTGCTCTTGTTACGGATATCTAATAGCCCCCCTCCTTTTGTCCTCTTTTGGGCTCCTTGCACTTAGGGCCACACTCAGGACACGAACTCGTACTTCATGTGTAAGAAGCTGCGCTCCGTTGGGGTGAAGGTCAGCAGGATTTCCGTCATCCCAGATGACGTGGACATGATTGCTGGGGAGATTGCAGCCTTCTCCTCCCGCTACACCTACGTTCTGACCTCCGGAGGAATCGGCCCCACGCACGATGATGTCACCTTCGAGGCAGTGGCCAAGGCCTTTGGAGAGGGCGTCTTCCCCCACCCGGAGCTGGTCTCCCTGGTACAGAAGTTCTTTGGGAAGTCTGATGCTTGGTGCCCCGAGATGAAGCTGGCACGCATCCCCATCTCCTCCAAGCTGAACTATGGGACGGACAAGCGGACCGGCGACTGCTTCAAGTACCCGCTGATCAGCGTGCACAACGTCTATGTGTTCCCCGGCATACCGTCTCTGATGGAGCGCGCTCTGGAGGGCCTGGACCACCTCTTCCGGAACGACAAGACGCGCTTTTACTGCCGCGAGATCTTTGTCAATGCCGATGAGATGTCCATCACCCCCGTCCTGGAGGAAGCCAATGCCTGTTACCGCCGACATGTCAGCCTTGGCTCCTACCCCGACTGGGGCAATAACTACTACCGGGTGCAGCTGACCCTGGACTCGGACTCTGAGCAGCGTCTGGAGGAGGCCTACAACTTCTTAATCCAGCGCCTCCCTCCAGGAGTGGTTGTACCTTTTGTTAGGGACCCCGTGTCCAAGGCCGCAGCGGAGGTCTACCAGCTGGCGCAGTCAGGTACAAACGGGGTGTCTACAGCTTGCTGCAATCTTACTGGGGGCGGCCCTACTGAAGGGGGGTTGCTGGGGGCGGCCCTACTAAAGGGGGGTTGCCGGGGGTGGCACTTCTAAAGGAGAATGTACTTCTAAAGGGTGAGCTGGAAGTGGTCCTTCTATTGGAGCGTAGCTGGGGGCGATCCTTCTGAAGGGGGTGCTGGGGATGGTCCATCTGGGGGGGCTGTCCTTCTGTTGGGGATGCTGGGGCGGTCCATCTGTAGGGGATAGTGGGTGCGGTCCTTCTGAAGGGGGTGTCCGGGGCGGTCCTTCTGAAGGGGGTGTCGGGGGCGGTCCTTCTGAAGGGGGTGTCGGGGGCGGTCCTTCTGAAGGGGGTGCCGGGGGCGGTCCTTTTGTGGGGGGGGGATGTTGGGAGCGGTCCTTCTGTCGGGATGCAGTTCTTCTGGGGAAGGGGCGGTCCTTCCCCTGTGGGGATGCCCTCTGTCTTTGTTAACCCTTTCTGTCTGCACAGGCTCTCCTCTTGGAGAGAAGGTCCGGGCGGCGCTGCAGACGGTGGAGGACGCTCTGGATCGGTACAGCTTGGAGAGGGTGTGTGTGGCGTTCAATGGTGGGAAGGACTGCACAGCTCTGTTGCACCTGTACCACGCTGCTGTGCAGAGGTGAGCGGCTTCCCATGGGGGTAAGGAATGGGGAGGAGATACTTAACAGAAACTCACCTGGCTCTGCTTCATCTCCACACCCAGGCGATACCCAGAGCGGGAAGAGAAGCTGCAGGCGCTCTACATCCGCATCGTCTCGCCCTTCCCAGAGATGGAGCAGTTCATGCAGGACACAACCAAACGGTAAGGGGGACGGGGCTGCTCCCAGTACAACCATCCTCCTCTCACTGTGAGTGCAGCTCTGGAGGTGACAGGAGTATAACAATGTAGTAGTAGAAGTGAGTGAAGCTCTGGAGGTGAGACGAGTATAACATAATATAGAAGTAGTAGTAGAGCTGTGAGTACAGCTCTGGTATGTCGCCATCTTTCGGTGGGGCTGTGTGGTACGTCCCCGTTCCGTGTTCTGGCTGGTGGCGGGTGTTCGCTGTCTGTCAGTGGGGCTGTGTGGTGCGTCCCCGTTCTGTGTGTTGGCGGGTGTTGGCTGTCTATCGGTGGGGCTGTGTGGTGCGTCCCCGTTCTGTGTGTTGGCGGGTGTTCGCTGTCTATCGGTGGGGCTGTGTGGTGCGTCCCTGTTCTGTGTGTTGGCGGGTGTTCGCTGTCTATTGGTGGGGCTGTGTGGTGCGTCCCCGTTCTGTGTGTTGGCGGGTGTTGGCTGTCTATCGGTGGGGCTGTGTGGTGCGTCCCCGTTCTGTGTGTTGGCGGGTGTTCGCTGTCTATCGGTGGGGCTATGTGGTGCGTCCCCGTTCCGTGTTCTGGCTGGTGGCGGGTGTTCGCTGTCTATCGGTGGGGCTGTGTGGTGTGTCCCTGTTCTGTGTGTTGGCTGTCTATCGGTGGGACTATGTGGTGCGTCCCCGTTCTGTGTGTTGGCGGGTGTCGGCTGTCTATTGGTGGGGCTGTGTGGTGCGTCCCCGTTCTGTGTGTTGGCGGGTGTCGGCTGTCTATCGGTGGGGCTGTGTGGTGCGTCCCCGTTCTGTGTGTCGGCTGTCTATCGGTGGGGCTTTGTGGTGCGTCCCCGTTCTGTGTGTTGGCGGGTGTCGGCTGTCTATCGGTGGGGCTTTGTGGTGCGTCCCCGTTCTGTGTGTTGGCGGGTGTCGGCTGTCTATCGGTGGGGCTTTGTGGTGCGTCCCCGTTCTGTGTGTTGGCGGGTGTCGGCTGTCTATCGGTGGGGCTGTGTGGTGCGTCCCCGTTCTGTGTGTTGGCGGGTGTTCGCTGTCTATCGGTGGGGCTGTGTGGTGCGTCCCCGTTCTGTGTTTTAGCGGGTGTTCGCTGTCTATCGGTGGGGCTGTGTGGTGTGTCCCCGTTCTGTGTTTTAGCGGGTGTTCGCCGTCTGTCAGTGGGGCTGTGTGGTGTGTCCCCGTTCTGTGTGTTGGCGGGTGTTCGCTGTCTATCGGTGGGGCTGTGTGATGTGTCCCCGTTCTGTGTTTTAGCGGGTGTTCGCCGTCTGTCAGTGGGGCTGTGTGGTGTGTCCCCGTTCTGTGTGTTGGCGGGTGTTCGCTGTCTATCGGTGGGGCTTTGTGGTGCGTCCCCGGTCTGTGTGTTGGCGGGTGTTCGCTGTCTATCGGTGGGGCTGTGTGCTGTGTCCCCGTTCTGTGTGTTGGCGGGTGTTCGCTGTCTATCGGTGGGGCTGTGTGCTGTGTCCCCGTTCTGTGTTTTAGCGGGTGTTCGCCGTCTGTCAGTGGGGCTGTGTGGTGCGTCCCCGTTCCGTGTTCTGGACTCACAGAAAATAGCAGCATCAATGGTGTATTGCACAAAAGTAGACTTTTATTGCTCCATGTTCTTAAAAATTGCAGGCAACGTTTCGACTAATGAAGTCTTTCTCAAGCCCTCTATGTTCTGGCTGTTGGCGGGTGTTCACCGTCTATCGGTGGGGCTGTAGTATGTCTCTGTTCTGTGTTCTGAGTATTGGCTGGTGTTCGCTGTCTATTGGTGGGGCTGTAGTGTGTCCCTGTTCCGTGTGTTGGTGGGTGTTCGCCGTCTGTCGGTGGGGCTGTATGGTGCATCCCTGTTCCGTGTTCTGGCTGTTGGCAGGTTTTCGCCATCTGTCGGTGGGGCTGTGTGGTGTGTCTCCGTTCCGTGTTCTGAGTGTTGGCGGGTGTTCGCCGTCTGTCAGTGGGGCTGTGTATTGTGTCCCCGTTCTGGGTGTCTATCGGTGGGGCTGTAGTGTGTCTCCGTTCTGTGTTCTGAGTATTGGCTGGTGTTCGCTATCAGTGGGGCTGTGTAGTGTGTCCCTGTTCCGTGTTCTGAGTGTTGGCGGGTGTACGCCATCTATCGGTGGGGCTGTGTAGTGTGTCCCCGTTCCGTGTTCTGGGTGTTCGCCGTCAATCGGTGGGGCTGTGTAGTGTGTCCCCGTTCTGTGTTCTGAGTGTTGGCGGGTGTACGCCATCTGTCGGTGGGGCTGTGTAGTGTGTCCCTGTTCTGTGTTCTGAGTGTTGGCGGGTGTACGCCATCTGTCGGTGGGGCTGTGTGGTGTGTCCCCGTTCCGTGTTCTGGGTGTTGGAGGGTATACGCCATCTATCGGTGGGGCTGTGTAGTGTGTCCCCGTTCCGTGTTCTGGGTGTTCGCCGTCAATCGGTGGGGCTGTGTAGTGTGTCCCCGTTCAGTGTTCTGGGAGTTGGCGAGTGTACGCCGTCTGTCGGTGGGGCTGTGTAGTGTGTCCCTGTTCCGTGTTCTGAGTGTTGGCGGGTGTACGCCATCTATCGGTGGGGCTGTCTGGTGTGTCCCCGTTCCGTGTTCTGGGTGTTGGAGGGTATACGCCATCTATCGGTGGGGCTGTGTAGTGTGTCCCCGTTCCGTGTTCTGGGTGTTGGAGGGTATACGCCGTCTATCGGTGGGGCTGTGTAGTGTGTCCCCGTTCCGTGTTCTGGGTGTTCGCCGTCAATCGGTGGGGCTGTGTAGTGTGTCCTCGTTCCGTGTTCTGGGTGTTCGCTGTCAATCGGTGGGGCTGTGTAGTGTGTCCCCGTTCCGTGTTCTCGGTGTTCGCCGGCAATCGATGGGGCTGTGTAGTGTGTCCCCATTCCGTGTTCTGGGTGTTCGCCGTCAATCGGTGGGGCTGTGTAGTGTGTCCCCACTCCGTGTTCTCGGTGTTCGCCGTCTGCCGCTGCTCTCACTCTCTCTCGCCCTCCAGGTACAGTCTGCAGATCTTCACCATCCAGGGTGACATCAAACAGGCGCTGCTGGACCTGAAGGCAGAGCAGCCGCAGCTGGAGGCCATATTGATGGGGACCCGCCGGACCGATCCCTACTCCCGCACACTGACGCCCATGTGTCTGACAGACCCTGACTGGCCCCGATACATGAGGGTGAACCCCATGTTGGTACGTGCGCTGCTGATGGCCGTTTACATGGGCGTGTCACATGTAACTGACGTGTGGGTCTCTTCTGCAGGACTGGTCCTACCGCGACATCTGGGAGTTCCTACGGACGCTCTACATCCCTTACTGTATCCTGTATGATAAAGGGTGAGGAGCGCCCCCTGTGGCCGTGGCGCTGCACCACATGTGAGGTCCTCACGTCTCTTCCCTCTCTTGCAGTTACACGTCTCTGGGGAGCACGGAGAACACCATGAAAAACCCGGCGCTGCGCTACATGACGGCGGCGGGCGTGGAGAGCTTCCACCCGGCCTACATGCTGGAGAACGAGGAAGAGGAGCGCACGTCCAGGAAGTAACGTGTCTGACCGCTGTGCCGCCATTACTGAAGCTCACCTGGCTGACAGTCTGTGGCTGTCAAGTGGGGGAGGGGAGCATATTTACTAGTGCGCACATGACAGGGGACCTGCCTGCTGACCCGGGGTAAAGGTGGCACTGTGCGCCGTCAGCATTCAGCTCTGCTGTGTCAGCAGCTGTCACGCATCATGAGACCCCAGCCCGCTGATGGGGCTCCTCCCCTGCCCAGGGGCCCCGCCACCTCCTACTTCTGGAGTTTTCCGTCTCTTCTCTAGCCGATAAATTGCCCCCACTCTGCCCTGCTGCGTATGATGGTCCCACTAAGGAGACAGCACCCAGCTGTGCCCTCACTGTGCCACGCTGAGCCGCACCGGCCCATGCTCCCCCTCGCTCCGTTTTCCATGGGACAGGCGCTCCGGAACATGACGCTGCCGCTCCCCCGCTACAAGAATGTCCTGGGGGCCAACATGGGCTACTCCTTCCTGCAGAGCCTGAAGGAGTGCCTGTACTTCCTGCTGTGCTGCTGGTGTGTGAAGGAGCTGCTGGACTAGCTGCCACCAGTGTGCCACCAGTACTGCGCCCCCAGGGGGGCGCCGACACTACACCCCAGGGGCACACCGGCACTACACCCCCGGAGAGACACCAGCACTGCGCCCTCGGAAGACACCAGCACTGCACCCCTGGGGGGGACGCTGGCACTGCACCCCTGGGGGGGACGCTGGCACTGCACCCCTGGGGGGGACGCTGGCACTGCACCCAACTAATAAAGAACTATCCTCAGCATCACGTGTCCTGTGTCTGTGTGTGCGCGCCGCGTCCGCCCGCAGCAGTGAGTGCCCAGCACCGTGCGCTACTGCTCCCTGTTATCAGCCACATGGGGAAGACTCTAGGAGAGGTGGGTGCAGTTTGTTAGTCTCTGTTATCAGCCATGTCGGGCTAGGGGAGAGGTGACTGTGGGAGAGGTGGGTACAGCCTATTACCTTCCTATTAACAGCCATGTCAGGCTGGGGAGGTGACTGTATGACAGGTAAGTACAGTCAATTACTCCCTGTTATCAGCCATGTCAGGCTGGGGAGGTGACTGTGTGACAAGTAAGTACAGTCTATTACTCCCTGTTATCAGCCATGTCAGGCTGGGGAAAGGTGACTGTAGGAGAGGTAGGCATAGTCTATTACCCCCTATTATCAGCCATGTCATGACTGTAGGAGAAGTGAGTACAGTATATTACTTTCTGTTATCAGCCATGTCAGGTTTGGAGAGTTGACTGTGGGAGAGGTGACTACAGTCTATTATTCCCTGTTATCAACCATGTCACGCTGGGGCAGGTAAGTACAGTCTATTACTGCCTGTTATCAGCCATGTCAGGCTGGGGAGGTGACTGTCTGACAAGTAAGTACAGTCTATTACTCCCTGTTATCAGCCATGTCAGACGGGGGGAAGGTGACTGTAGGAGAGGTAAGCATAGTCTATTACCCCCTATTATCAGCCATGTCATGACTAGGAGAAGTGAGTACAGTGTATTACTTTCTGTTATCAGCCATGTCAGGCTTGGAGAGTTGACTGTGGGAGAGGTGACTACAGTCTACTATTCCCTGTTATCAGCCATGTCAGGCTAGGTCGGTGACTGTAGGACATGTGACTACAGTCTATTACTCCCTCTTATCAGCCATATTAGGCTGGGGGAGGGGACTGTAGAAGAGGTGGGTACAGTCTATTGCCTTCCTGTTAACAGCCCTGTCAGACTGGGGTGGTGACTGTGTGACAAGTAAGTACAGTCTATTACTCCCTGTTATCAGCCATGTCAGGCTGGGGGATGGTGACTGTAGGAGAGGTAAGCATAGTCTATTACCCCCTGTTATCAGCCATGTCATGACTGCCATGACTGTAGGAGAAGTGAGTACAGTATATGACTTTCTGTTATCAGCCATGTCAGGCTTGGAGAGGTGACTACAGTCTATTATTCCCTGTTATTAACCATGTCGCGCTGGGGCAGGTGAGTGCAGTCTATTACTCCCTGTTATCAGCCATGTCAGGCTGTGGAGGTGACTACAGACTATTCCCTGTTATTAACCATGTCGCGCTGGGGCAGGTGAGTGCAGTCTATTACTCCCTGTTATCAGCCATGTCAGGCTGTGGAGGTGACTACAGACTATTCCCTGTTATTAACCATGTCGCGCTGGGGCAGGTGAGTGTAGTCTATTACTTTCTGTTATCAGCCATAGCAGGCTGGTGAGGGGACTGCAGAACAGGTGAGTGCAATGTATTACTCTCTAGTATCAGCCATATCAGGCTGGGGGAGGTGATTGTAGGAGAGGTGAGTACAGTATATTACTTTGTTATCAGCCATATCAGGCTGGGGGTGGTGATTGTACAACAGGTGAGTACAGTCTATTGCTCCCTGTTATCGGCCATGTCAAGCCGCGGAGGTGAGTACACTCTATTACTCCCTGTTATCAGCCATATCAGGCTGCGGGGTGACTAGGACACGTGATTACAATCTATTACTCTCTGGTATCAGACAGCCCCATCCCCCTGCTGGCCGCTCCGTGAACCAGCCAGCTCTGCTAGTTCCCATGCAGGAGCACAGAGACACAGGGACGAGTGTCGGTCATCGTTTGCCCGGCAGTCCCGTGTAAAGGGGCCTTATTACTCCCTGTTATCAACCATGTCAGGCTGGGAGGGGTGACTGTAGGACAGGTGAATACAGCCTATTACTCTTTGGTATTAGTCATGTCAGGCTGGGGGAGATGAGTGCAGTCTATTACTCCCTGTTATCAGCCATTAAAAGGCTGGTGGAGGTAACTAGGACAGGCTAGTACAGTCTTATTACTCTTTGGTATCAGTTATGTCAGGCTGGGGGAGGCAAATGTAGGACAGGCGAGAACAGTCTATTACTTTCTGTTATCACCAATGTCAAGCTGGGGGAGTTGACTGAGGTAGAGGTGAGTGCAGTCTATTACTCCGTTATCAACCATGTCAGGCTGGCGGAGGTGCTCGTAGGAAAAGTGAGTACAGTCTGTTGCTCCCTGTTATCAGCCATGTTAGGCTGGTGGAAGTGACTGTAGGACATTAGAGTACAGTCTATTACTCCTGTTATCAGCCATGGCAGGCTAGGTACATGACTGGAGGACAGGTGAGTACAGTCAATTACTCTCTGTTATCAGCCATATTAGGCTGGGGAAGGGGACTGTAGAAGAGGTGGGTACAGTCTATTGCCTGTCAGGCTGGGGAGGTGACTGTGCGACAGGTAAATACAGTCTATTACTCCCTGTTATCAGCCATGTCTGTGTGGGGGCGGTGACTGTAGGAGAAGTGAGTACAGTATATTATTTTTTTATCAGCCATGTCAGGCCGGTGGAGGTGATTGTATGAGAGGTGAGTGCAGTCTATTACTCTCTGTTATCAGCCATGTAAGGCTGGGGGAGGAGACTGTAGGTCAGGTGAGTGCAGTATATTACTCCTTGTTATCAGCCATGTCAGCATCTGGGAGTTGAGTGTAAAAGAGATGAATACCATCTATTACTCCCTGTTATCAGCCATATCAGGCTGGGGGAGGTGAGTGCAGACTATTACTCCCTGTTATCAGCCATATCAGGCTGGCGAAATGACTAGGAGAGGTGAGTACAGTCTATTGCTCCCTTTTGTCAGCCATGTCAGACGGGGAGATTACTTTAGGAATGGTGACTACAGTCTATTACTCCCATTTATCAGCCATCTCAGGGTCGGGGAGGTGACTGTACTCACCTGTCCTATAGTGACTATAGGACATTTAAGTGCAGTCTATTACTCCGTGTTATTAGCCATTTCAGGCTGTGGGAGGTGACTGTAAGAGAGATGAGTAATCTATTAATCCCTGTTATCAGCCATGTCAGGCTGGGGGTGGAGACTGTAGGAGAGGTGAGTATAGTCTATTACTCCCTCTTATCAGCCAGCCAGTCAGGCTGGGGGGGGATGACTATAGGGGAGGTGAAAGAAGTCTATTACTCCCTGTTATCAGCCATGTCAGGCAGGGGAGGTGACTGTAGGAAGGGTGACTACAGTCTATTACTCCCTTTTATCAGCCATCTCAGTGTGGGGGAGGTGACTGTACTCACCTGTCCTATAGTGACTATAGGACATTTGAGTACAGTCTATACTCCCTATTATCAGACATGCCAGGCTGGGGGGAGGTGACTGTAGGACAGGTGAGCGCAGTCTATTACTCTCTGTTATCAGCCATGTCAGGCAGTGGGAGGTAACTGTAGGAGAGTTGACTACAGTCTATTACTCCCTGTTATCAGCCATGTTAGGCAGGGGGAGGTGACTGTAGGAGGGGCGAGTACAGTCTATTACTCCCTGTTTTTAGACATGTAAGGGCGGACACCCAATGGCGATATTTTCTATCTTGCGCTGCGAGAGCAAGTGAAAACACTCACCTCGCTGCGCAAGAAAGACGCCGGAATGAGACCGGGATATTGCCAGTCTTTTCAATGGGGCCAGCAGCTGCAGCGCTAGCCCCATTGAAAAGTTATGGAGAATACAGCTGACTTCTGTCACAGCTGTCACAGCTGTGGCAGAAGTGCAGCATGCTATCCAATTGAAAGCAGTGGTTTTTGGCAAACCCTGCAGTATGATTTTCAGGGAAGGGCTTGAAATATAAGCCCTTCCCTGAAAATCATCAATAAGTGGTTAAAAAGGTAAAAAAAAAGTACTTACCTCTCCGCCGCTCACACGCATCCTCGGGCTGGCTCCCTGACACTGCTATCCAGCACTTTCAGCAGGCGGGGATTTAAAAATCCCCGCCTCCTGAAAGGGCTGTGCTGATTGGCTGAGCGCTCAGCCAATAACAGCTAGTGCTTAGCTATTGGCTGAGCGCTCAGCCAATTACAGATAGTGCTATTCATTCATGAATAGCTAAGCACCATCTGTAATTGGCTGAGCGCTCAGCCAATAGCTAAGCACTAGCTGTTATTGGCTGAGCGCTCAGCCAATCAGCACAGCCCTTTCAGGAGGTGGGGAAGTGCTGGATAGCAGTGTTGGGGAAGCCAGCCGGAGGACGCGTGCGAACAGCAGAGAGGTGAGTACTTTTTTTTTAACCTTTTTAACCACTTATTGATGATTTTCAGGAAAGGGCTTATATTTCAAGCCCTTCCCTGAAAATCATACTGCAGGGTTTGCCAAAAACCACTGCTTTCAATGGGACCGGCAGCAGCGCTGATCCCATTGAAAGCAATAGGATAGCATGCTGCACTTCTGTCACAGTTGTGGCAGAAGTCCGTGGCATTCTCCGCATCTTTTCAATGGGGCTAGCGCTGCTGCCGCTGGCCCCATTGAAAAGACTGGCGATATCCCGGCATCATCCCGTTTTTTTTTTCTCGCACTGCGAGGCGAGAGTTTTCACTTGCTCTCGCAGCGCAATGGAGAAAAAACCGCCAGTGGGTGTCCACCCTCAGGCTGAGGGGAGGTGACTGTAGGAAAGTTGAGTAAACTCTATTACTCCCTGTCATCAGCTATGTCAGGCTGGGGGAGTTGAGTGTAGGAGAGGTGAATACAGTCTATTAGGCCCCCCTCCACAGTTCCTGGATATGTGATGCACTTTGGCTGTGCTGCTGCTCCTGGTTGGTTGGTGCCAGGTGTCATCTGACAGTCCAATTGGCCCGCCGGACCATCTCCCGCTCCCCTGCCCATCTCTCTGTCCGGCTGCAGATTAGATCCCAAGTCTCAGGGTCAGTGGAAGCCGCCAGCAGCGCCCGACCCAGACTGGCTGGAGCTAGGAGCGGCACCTTGTGTATTTCAGCGCCATCTCGAGCGGAGACTGGACTCTTCTATTAGCGGGCACGCTGCTCATACACACACTGCGCCCGCAGATATCTCCTAAAGTGTGTCCCCTACTGAGTATCTAAGCCTATGCCTTGGATACATTTATTAATGGGAGTGCAAATTCTGGCTAAAGTTACCGGGCGGGTGCAATATTGGCCGGATGTCGCATTTGCCAACGTGTGAAAATGCTTCACTTCGGTGAAATTGCGATCCTCCGGCATGCGTTTCGTCTGCGGTGGAAGATCGGCAAGTGTTTCCTATTGATTTCACCGGTAACCATCACATCGCTCCCACGGGTACGTCGCACGGAGTGTGATGTCTTCCAGGGTCTCATTGGAAAACATGGAGAAGGCGATCTGAAAGAAGCTGAAAGAGTTAACATGCGATTTTTATGTAGTCCATATTCGTGCGAGTTTTGCGCGTTTTCCAATATACAAAAGTTGCGCGAGATTCTCGGCCGTGTGAGTCAGCGCTCAGACACAGCGGAGCGTCAGACATGATGGGATTAGATACAGCTGCGGATGTGCTCTGCATGCGGGTCGTGCACACTGCAAGGACGGCAGAGCTGGCGCCGCCGCTGCGCTTATCTCCTGGGGAAGTCTCAGACGCAACAAACAGAGGAAGGAAGTGAGAGTGCCAGTGGCGGCGGAGTCACCCCTCCCGTGTCACGGCGTCAGCACTGCTGCCTCCAGAGGGGGAGACGAACTCCTCCGTCACCGCACACCGCGGATCTTTTATTAGAAAGTTAGAAAAAAGGAAAAAAACGGCAAAACTGTAACGATAAGAATTCGGCCCCTCACCCGGCCCTATGACTGGGACTAAATCCGTTCATGTCCGGACTCTCTCCCACCGCCACACACTAGCACAACTATAACATAAATATACCTAAAGGAACGTAAAGCCAGAGAAACTGGGGAGGGCAGCCGCAGAGCCAAGTGTACAACAACCGAATACTAACTTATAGGGGTCATCCAGGCATAGGCCGCTGGGGTCCACCGGGGACGTGCGGAAGCGTTAATATATTGTACAGTACCCCTTCTCCTGTCATATATACTGCGCACTCCCCTTTTTCCTGTTATATATATTATTATACTCTACGGTACCCCTTCTCCTGTCCTATATATATGTTATACTGTACAGTACCCCTTCTCCTGTCCTATATATATTATACTGTACAGTACCCCTTCTCCTGTCCTATATATATGTTATACTGTACAGTACCCCTCCTCCTCATATATATATTATACTGTACAGTACCCCTTCTCCTGTCCAATATATATATTATACTGTACAGTACCCCTTCTCCTGTCCAATATATATATTATACTGTACAGTACCCCTTCTCCTCTCCTATATATATTATACTGTACAGTACCCCTTCTCCTGTCCTATATATATATTATACTGTACAGTACCCCTCCTCCTGTCCTATATATATTATACTGTATAGTACCCCTTCTCCTGTCCTATATATATTATACTGTACAGTACCCCTTCTCCTGTCCAATATATATATTATACTGTACAGTACCCCTTCTCCTGTCCAATATATATATTATACTGTACAGTACCCCTTCTCCTCTCCTATATATATTATACTGTACAGTACCCCTTCTCCTGTCCTATATATATATTATACTGTACAGTACCCCTTCTCCTGTCCTATATATATTATACTGTATAGTACCCCTTCTCCTGTCCTACATATATTATACTGTACAGTACCCCTTCTCCTGTCCTACATATATTATACTGTACAGTACCCCTTCTCCTGTCCTACATATATTATACTGTACAGTACCCCTTCTCCTGTCCTATATATATATTATACTGTACAGTACCCCTTCTCCTGTCCTATATATATTATACTGTATAGTACCCCTTCTCCTGTCCTACATATATTATACTGTACAGTACCCCTTCTCCTGTCCTACATATATTATACTGTACAGTACCCCTTCTCCTGTCCTATATATATTATACTGTACAGTACCACTTTTGTCCTATACATATTATACTGGATAGTACCCTTTCTCATATATAATACAGTAACTCTTCTCCTGTCCTATATTATATTGCACAGTACCCCTTCTCCTGTCCTATATATATATTATACTGTACAGTACCCCTTCTCCTGTCCTATATATTATACTGTACAGTACCCCTTCTCCTACCCTATATATATATTATACTGTATGGTACCTCTTCTCCTGTCCTATATTATACTGTACAGTACCCCTTCTCCTGTCCTATATATATATATTATACTGTACAGTACCCCTTCTCCTGTCCTATATATATATATTATACTGTACAGTACCCATCTCCTATCCTATATATTATACTGTACAGTACCCCTTCTCCTACCCTATATATATATTATACTGTACAGTACCCCTTCTCCTGTCCTATATATATATTATACTGTACAGTACCCCTTCTCCTACACTATATATATATTATACTGAACAGTACCCCTTCTCCTGTCCAATATATATATTATACTGTGCAGTACCCCTTCTCCTGTCCTATATATATATTATACTGTACAGTACCTCTTCTCCTGTCCTATATTATACTGTACAGTACCTCTTCTCCTATCCTCTATATATGTTATACTGTACAGTACCTCTTCTCCTGTCCTATATTATACTGTACAGTACCTCTTCTCCTATCCTCTATATATATTATACTGTACAGTACCCCTTCTCCTGTCCTATATATAATATACTGTACAGTACCCCTTCTCCTATCCTCTATATATATTATACTGCACGGTACCCCTTCTCCTGTCCTACATATTATACTGTACAGTACCCCTTCTCCTATCCTCTATATATATTATACTGTACAGTACCCCTTCTCCTGTCCTATATATAATATACTGTACAGTACCCCTTCTCCTATCCTCTATATATATTATACTGTACAGTACCCCTCCCCTCTCCTATATATATGTTATACTGTACAGTACCCCTTCTCCTATCCTCTATATATATTAAACTGTACAGTACCCCTTCTCCTATCCTATATATGTTATACTGTACAGTACCATTTCTCCTGTCCTATATTATACTGTATAGTACCCCTTCTCCTGTCCTATATATATTATACTGTACAGTACCCCTTCTCCTGTCCTATATATATTATACTGTACAGTACCCCTTCTCCTGTCCTATATTATACTGTATAGTACCCCTTCTCCTGTCCTATATATATTATACTGTACAGTACCCCTTCTCCTGTCCTATATATATTATACTGTACAGTACCCCTTCTCCTGTCCTATATATAATATACTGTACAGTACCCCTTCTCCTATCCTCTATATATATTATACTGTACAGTACCCCTCCCCTCTCCTATATATATGTTATACTGTACAGTACCCCTTCTCCTATCCTCTATATATATTAAACTGTACAGTACCCCTTCTCCTATCCTATATATGTTATACTGTACAGTACCATTTCTCCTGTCCTATATTATACTGTATAGTACCCCTTCTCCTGTCCTATATATATTATACTGTACAGTACCCCTTCTCCTGTCCTATATATATTATACTGTACAGTACCCCTTCTCCTGTCCTATATTATACTGTATAGTACCCCTTCTCCTGTCCTATATATATTATACTGTACAGTACCCCTTCTCCTGTCCTATATATATTATACTGTACAGTACCCCTTCTCCTGTCCTATATATATTATACTGTACAGTACCCCTTCTCCTGTCCTATATATATTATACTGTATGGTACCCCTTCTCCTGTCCTATATATATTATACTGTGCAGTACCCCTTCTCCTGTCCTATATATATGTTATACTGAACAGTACCCCTTCTCCTGTCCTATATATATTATACTGTACAGTACCCCTTCTCCTGTCCTATATATATGTTATACTGTACAGTACCCCTTTTCCTGTGCTATATATATATGCTGCAGGGAGGGGAGCGCCAGAGGAAACTCTGTGTCTCTGTGCAGCAGACTGCTAGACGCGAGGGCAGCAGGACACTGATGGTAAGACCCTACACTATCTCCTCTGACTACATAACGTCTGTGCACCCTGAAATACTCACCCATGTACCCCAAAAACTATACTGCTGCATACACCAATATCTGCATCTTCTGCTAAAATATATATTATATGTATATAAAATGGGCAGCAATCTTTTTCATGACCTTTCTGCATATAAACACAGTATAGTACCCCTTCTCCTGTCCTATATATATTATACTGTACAGTACCCCTTCTCCTGTCCTATATATATATTATACTGTGCAGTACCTCTTCTCCAGCGCATATATCACATATATTATACTGTGCAGTTCCCCTTGTCCTGCCTAATATATGTATTTATATATTATACTGTACAGTACCCCTTCTCATGTCATATATATATGTTATACTGTACAGTACCCCTTCTCATGTCATATATATATGTTATACTGTACAGTACCCCTTCTCATGTCATATATATATGTTATACTGTACAGTACCCCTTCTCATGTCATATATATATATGTTATACTGTACAGTACCCCTTCTCCTGTCCTATATTATACTGTACAGTACCCCTTCTCCTGTCCTATATATATTATACTGTATAGTACCCCTTCTCCTGTCCTATATATATTATACTGTACAGTACCCCTTCTCATGTCATATATATATATATTATACTGTGCAGTACCCCTTCTCCTGTCCTATATATATTATACTGTACAGTACCCCTTCTCATGTCATATATATATATATTATACTGTACAGTACCCCTTCTCATGTCATATATATATATATATTATACTGTACAGTACCCCTTCTCATGTCATATATATATTATACTGTATAGTACCCCTTCTCCTGTCCTATATATATATTATACTGTATGGTACCCCTTCTCCTGTCCTATATTATACTGTACAGTACCCCTTCTCCTGTCCTATATATATGTTATACTGTACAGTACCCCTTCTCCTGTCCTATATTATACTGTACAGTACCCCTTCTCCTATCCTATATATTATACTGTACAGTACCCCTTCTCCTGTCCTATATATATTATACTGTACAGTACCCCTTCTCCTGTCCTATATATGTTATACTGTACAGTACCCCTCCCCTCTCCTATATATATGTTATACTGTACAGTACCTCTTCTCCTATCCTCTATATATATTATACTGTAGAGTACCCTTTCTCCTGTCCTATATTATACTGTATAGTACCCCTTCTCCTGTCCTATATATATTATACTGTACAGTACCCCTTCTCCTGTCCTATATATATGTTATACTGTACAGTACCCCTTCTCCTGTCCTATATATATTATACTGTACAGTACCCCTTCTCCTATCCTATATATTATACTGTACAGTACCCCTTCTCCTGTCCTATATATATTATACTGTACAGTACCCCTTCTCCTGTCCTATATTATACTGTACAGTACCCCTTCTCCTGTCCTATATATATATTATACTGTACAGTACCCCTTCTCCTATCCTATATATTATACTGTACAGTACCCCTTCTCCTGTCCTATATATATTATACTGTATAGTACCCCTTCTCCTGTCCTATATATATTATACTGTACAGTACCCCTTCTCATGTCATATATATATATTATACTGTGCAGTACCCCTTCTCCTGTCCTATATATATTATACTGTACAGTACCCCTTCTCATGTCATATATATATATACTGTGCAGTACCTCTTCTCCTGTCCTTTATATATTATACAGTATAGTACCCCTTCTCCTGTCTTACATATATTATACTGTGCAGTTCCCCTTGTCCTGCCTAATATATATATATATATATATATATATATATATATATATATATATATATATATTTATATATTATACTGTATAGTACTCCTCCTGTCCCATATGTACTGTATATATCATACTGTACAGTACCCCTTCTCATGTCATATATATATATTATATTGTACAGTACCCCTTCTCCTGTCCTATATATATTATACTGTACAGTACCCCTTCTCATGTCATATATATATATTATACTGTACAGTACCCCTTCTCCTGTCCTGTATATATTATACTGTACAGTACCCCTTCTCCTGTCCTATATATATTATACTGCACAGTATCTCTTCTCCTGTCCTATATATATATTACTGTACAGTACCCCTTCTCATGTCCTATATATATATTATACTGTACAGTACCCCTTCTCCTATTCTATATATATTATATTGTACAGTACCCCTTATCCTGTCTTATATATGTATATATTATACTGTACAGTACCCCTTCTCCTGTCCTATATATATGTTATACTGTACACTACCCCTTCTCCTGTCCTATATTATACTGTACAGTACCCCTTCTCCTGTCCTATATATATTATACTGTACAGTACCCCTTCTCCTGTCCTATATATATTATACTGTACAGTACCCCTTCTCCTGTCCTATATATATTATACTGTACAGTACCCCTTCTCCTGTCTTATATATGTATATATTATACTGTACAGTACCCCTTCTCCTGTCCTATATATATATTATACTGTACAGTACCCCTTCTCCTGTCTTATATATGTATATATTATACTGTACAGTACCCCTTCTCCTGTCCTATATATATGTTATACTGTACAGTACCCCTTCTCCTGTCCTATATATGTATATATTATAGTGTACAGTACCCCTTCTCCTGTCCTATATATGTTATACTGTACAGTACCCCCTTTCCTGTCCTATATATATATTATACTGTACAGTACCCCTTCTCCTGTCCTATATATATTATACTGTACAGTACCCATCTCCTACCCTATATATATTATACTGTACAGTACCCCTTCTCCTGTCTTATATATGTATATATTATACTGTACAGTACCCCTTCTCCTGTTCTATATATATGTTATACTGCACAGTACCCCTTCTCCTATCCTATATATTATACTGTACAGTACCCCTTCTCCTATCCTATATATATTATACTGTACAGTACCCCTTCTCCTATCCTATATATGTTATACTGTACAGTACCCCTTCTCCTACCCTATATATATTATACTGTATAGTACCCCTTCTCCTATCCTATATATGTTATACTGTACAGTACCTCTTCTCATGTCATATATATATATATTATACTGTACAGTACCCCTTCTCCTGTCCTATATATATTATACTGTACAGTACCCCTTCTCATGTCATATATATATATTATACTGTACAGTACCCCTTCTCCTGTCCTATATATATTATACTGTACAGTACCCCTTCTCCTGTCCTATATATTATACTGTACAGTACCCCTTCTCCTATCCTATATATATTATACTGTACAGTACCCCTTCTCCTACCCTATATATATTATACTGTATAGTACCCCTTCTCCTGTCCTATATATGTTATACTGTACAGTACCCCTTCTCCTATCCTATATATATTATACTGTACAGTACCCCTTCTCCTACCCTATATATATTATACTGTACAGTACCCATCTCCTATCCTATATATTATACTGTACAGTACCCCTTCTCCTATCCTATATATATTATACTGTACAGTACCCCTTCTCCTATCCTATATATATTATACTGTACAGTACCCCTTCTCCTGTCCTATATTTGTATATATTATACTGTACAGTATCTCTTCTCCTGTCCTATATATTATACTGTACAGTACCCCTTCTCCTACCCTATATATATGTTATACTGTACAGTACCCCTTCTCCTACCCTATATATATATTATACTGTACAGTACCCTTTCTCCTGTCCTATATATGTTATACTGTACAGTACCCCTTCTCCTGTTCTATATATATATTATACTGTACAGTACCCCTTCTCCTACCCTATATATATGTTATACTGTACAGTACCCCTTCTCCTACCCTATATATATGTTATACTGTACAGTACCCCTTCTCCTGTTCTATATATATGTTATACTGTACAGTCCCCCTTCTCCTGTCCTATATTATACTGTACAGTACCCCTTCTCCTGTCCTATATTATACTGTACAGTACCCCTTCTCCTGTCCTATATTATACTGTACAGTAGCCCTTCTCCTGTCCTATATTATACTGTACAGTACCCCTTCTCCTGTCCTATATATATGTTATACTGTACAGTACCCCTTCTCCTGTCCTATATTATACTGTACAGTACCCCTTCTCCTGTCCTATATTATACTGTACAGTACCCCTTCTCCTGTCCTATATTTCTATATATTATACTGCACAGTATCTCTTCTCCTGTCCTACATATTATACTGTGCAGTACATCTTCTTCTGTTCTATACATATACTGTATAGTACCCCTTCTCCTGTCCTATATATGTTATACTGTACAGTATCCTTTTCCTTGTCCTATATATGCATGTATTATACTGTATAGTATCCCTTCTCCTGTCCTACATATTATACTGTGCAGTACCTCTTCTTGTATAAATATAAATAATTTTATATATATATATACTATTACTGTACGGTACCCCTTCTCATATGTGTATATATATATATATATATATATATATATATAGTACAGTACCCCTTCTCCTGTCCTATATATATTATACTGTACAGTACCCCTTCTCCTGTCCTACATATTATACTGTACCTATTCTCCTGTCCTATATATATATTATTCTGTACAGTACCCATTCTCCTATTCTATATATATTATATTGTACAGTACCCTTTCTCCTGTCCTGTATGCTATACTGTACAGTAACCCTTCTTCTGTCCTATATATTATACTGTACAGTACCCCTTCTCCTGTCCCAGCGGCCACCTAGACATGAAGCCCCCTTCTCCTGTCTTATATACAGTATGTATATATTATACTGAAGAGTACCCCTTCTCCTATCCTATATATGTTATATTGTACAATAGCCCTTCTCCTGTCCTATATATATTTTATGCTATACAGTACCACTTCTCCTGTCATATATATATATATGTTATACTGTACGGTACCCCCTCTCCTGTCGTATATATAATATACTGTACAGTGCAGCGTCCCAGCGGTCACCTAGACATGAAGCCCACGCTAAGGAACTGGGAGGGTTGAGTTGGCACTTGTCACGGTGGCTCTTACCAGACTCCTTCCCGGAGAGACGCACACAACCCCGGCCCAGGTACCGCTAGGCCTCTTCCAGGCAACGCTGGGACAGTGATTAACTGTATATGTGTGGTGAACTGTAGAGTTGTCACGCGTGATGCCAACATTCCTTGCTCACCAGAATGACCTTCGGCGGAGAAATGAAGTCCACATACACAGTAACTTTTAGGGCCTCAGTCCCTAGGATTTGTCGGGGCCTGGCAAAACTTTACTTGTAACTTGACAGGTTACAGCCATATTACGCACTGATGCAGGCAAGGCAGTAGACTTGAGGTCAGGTAGGAAAACTCGGTATGACATCATTCCTGCAATCCACGTTATCTGTCAGGTACCGCTCTAGGAAAGGGAAACACTCCGGAGGAGGACGGGATAGGAACACTACACAGACACTCACTTGATTCAGACGTTGACGCACTGCACAGCGGACTCCACTCTTTTTGCTCAGTTTAGCGTTCCTGGAATAGGAGCATCAGGATACCTTTCTTTCTCTTCCATCACTCTTCACCACATGAGGGTTGAAGGTACCCCCATGTGGCCGGCACTCCACTTCACTCTCATCCATTGAAGATAATGAACCCCACCTTGCTCTCCAACACTCATATTTATAGTCTCTAGCATTCCACATGACAGGACATAAATTGGTACTTTTTCAGAGATATCCCAGCCATTTTCAGACATTAACCTCTTGCATGCTGCAGCTGTGCAATACACATAACAAGAGACTAGACAGTTCGCACAGTGCATCTGCACAGAAGACATGACATGTATGACAATGGAGGAGCCAGGAATACGTGTTTTGGGCCACAACAACAGTACCTCTTCTCCTGTCCCCTATATATTATACTGCACAGTACCCCTTCTCCTGTCCTATATATATATATTATACTGTACAGTACCCCTTCTCCTGTCCTATATATATATATATTACACTGTACAGTACCCTTTCTCCAATTGCAGCGACCGAGACACGAAGCTCAACACTGAGGAGATGGCGGGGGTTGAGATAGCACTTATCAAGGTGGCTCTACCAAATTCCCCCCCTGAGTGACGAGCGTAACCTCAGCCAAGGCAGCACTAGGCCTTTTTGTATAGTAGTGTACTGGACTTGTTTGCCACGCATTACGCCACCGTTCCTTCACTCTGCGGGATGTCCGATGGGTAAATAATTGAGTCCACACACAATTAGATTTGAAAACCTCATTCACTCGGAGCGGGCAGTGACTCAAACATTTACTTCTCACTTGAAATTTTGCACACCAGGAATAGCAGTTCAGAAAGATCAGGGAGGAGAAAACAAGATGACACTGGGCCCACAGTCCGAGTTATCGGTATTCCTCTGCTCCTGGACATACACTCCGGGACACGGAATGACACATAGTCTTTGTTACGATCGTGTGGGCAACTAAGCATGGGGCCACATGATTGTGACCAAGACGGATCCACATGGGTTTCAGACAACTAGCCCTGTGCTACAGGGAGGATGGCATGGCCCTACCTGAGCGGGGACATTGCCCTGATAAAGGGCAGCCCAGCGGTCTTCGGATCTGGGCCCTAGCTGCTCCTGGGAACCACGCCATCAGAACAGGTGACATACACATGCCACATGACGGGGACAACTGGACAGAACAAAAAGACACACAAAGCCAGAAAACACAGCATACAACAGACAAAATGCAAACACTAATAGCAGATGGTAAAGCTGAATATAAATACCAGGTATTAGCTGACATTTTGATCAAAACATGGTAGCTAGCGGGCCACGTCACGGCTCCTGGCTATACCGCTAGTCCCTACACTATCCAGGAGTCCAGCGGCACCGGACACAGTTCACACCGCAAGCTGCAACAGCACAGACAATAGGACACAAGTCCCACTGCAAGCTGTACAAGACAAGCTTTCTTGCAGCCACCACACATAGAACCTGTTCCCACCACAAACAGAGACAGAATGTGCACAGAACAGGACTGCTCACACCAGACTACAACAGGTAGTGCATACAACACAGACTCCACCCAGCGCTCACATGCACACAGATGAAACTCCAAAGCAAGTCTAAGTGTCCTCATACCAGGGGGATAGACAGTCAGCCACCGAGCTGACATAGGGAACTGTGTCAGGGATCCACCAACTGACACATAGACAAGACGTAAGACGTCTGGAGGCCGCACCTGTTAGGGGAAGGGAAGAGGGGGTCTGCATATGATACAGACAAGGTCTACACGTGTCCAAACCTTCTTTAGGGAAGCAGAGAGACACAACAGACCTCCATGAAAACACAGCACTGAGCGGGCACAAACCAGATATATCCCAACAGTGGAAAGACCAGCATCACTACTGTGAGATGCTGGCTTTTATATGCTGCAGACTAAAGCGGATTGGCTGCTGGAGAACATCACACCCAGCCAGCTCAATGAACCCCAACCTGTGGAGCTGTGCTGCTAGGAACCTTAGTACTTCAGATCCCAGCAGCACACCCTAACAGTCTTAAGGCCCATTTAGACACAACAATTATCGCTCAAAATTCACTCAAAAGCCATCTTTTGTGCGATAATACTTGTGTCTAAACAGGTGGCCATCTTGCACTGTTCGTGCACTATTCGTTCATCGTTGATGTTTAGCAAACTAAAAGTCAGCAATGAGCCTTATCAGTGCCACGCGCTGAGTTCTCAGCGGGATACCAGCTGATAGCATTCTTTCAGCTGGTATCCCGCACTGCACTATCAGCTCAGTGGGACACCAGCTGACAACTCCGAGAACAAAGCAGCTGTTTGCATATACAAAGCAGCTGCTGTTCTCGTGAGTTATCAGCGGTGTCCCGCTCCACCTGCATTTCACTCTTAAGTAGCTGATTAGCTACTTAGAATTTTATGCAAAGATGATCCCTCAAAACTGTCACTCAAACTGTCGTTTGAGCAATCATCTTTTAGTGTAAATGGGCCTTGAGTTATCTGTATGACACCGCTCCTGTACATACATTACTTATCCTGTACTGATCCTGAGTTACATCCTGTATTATACTCAAGAGCTGCACTCACTATTCTGCTGCTGGTGGAGTCACTGTGTAAATACATTACTTATCGTGTACTGATCCTGAGTTACATCCTGTATTATACTCCAGAGCTGCACTCACTATTCTGCTGGTGGAGTCACTGTGTACACACATTACTTATCCTGTACTGATCCTGAGTTACATCCTGTATTATACTCCAGAGCTGCACTCACTATTCTGCTGCTGGAGTCACTGTGTACACACATTACTTATCCTGTACTGATCCTGGGTTACATCCTGTATTATACTCCAGAGCAGCACTCACTATTCTGTGCACCACGCAAGGTTTCGTATCCGAGTAGTTTTTGCAGGAGAGCACCCCCTGGTGACTATATGATTATGAAGAATATCTTGTGCTTGGTCTTAGCTCGCTCTTCATTAACCATTGTCTCTTTTGTGCAGTACGATGGCAGATCTTCACCCTCCGATCAGCTGACTGAGCCGGTGAGTTTCCAGAACCTCCAGGATGGTTAAGGTTTGAGGCACAATTCCCACTGATACTGGTTTCTCTCATTTCCAGCAGATTCTCCCGGCCTGTGTTTGGCACGTGGATGCTGCCGGGTGATCGGCTCCATCTTATGTTCCGTTCTCGGCGCTCTCTCATAGTGAGGCAGCTTTGGAAGCGGCGCTACACAGCTCCTGGCAGCCGGGGTCAGGGGGACGGCACACCCTCCAGCACTGCGGACCTCCATAATGTGCTGCGGCCGGCGGTCTATCAGCTCTTTAAGAAGTTAAAGGATGAGCAGCTGTGGCAGTTGTTGGAGGCGTTGGACAGCCGGGGATACTGGGACTGCGGCTGCATCTTGCTGCCCTGGGAAGTACATGGCAGTAAACAGGTGCTGCCGCCTCAGGTTCTGCTCTGCCGGTTGTACCGATGGCCAGACCTCCACAGCACCTCTGAGCTCAAGAGCCTAACCCAGTGTGAGAACTTCTGGAGGCGCAGCGGAGAGGGCAGCCATGTCTGCTGCAACCCACACCATGTCTGCCGGGTGGCAGCACCAGGTATCATGGGGGACTGTAAGGGAGGGAGGCACTGGGGAATACTGGGGAGGGATGGAATATTGGGGGACAGTAGATTACTTTGGGGGGGACACAGAAAATACTGGTAGGGGACAGAAAACACTGGGAAGGAGGGGACGGAAAATACTGAGGGGAGGGGGAGAAAATACTGGGGTTGGGCAGAGAATATTGGAATTCGAACAGAATACTGGCGTCATGTTCTGGCACTAGATTGGAGTCTTGGGTCACAGCCAGCCAGGACGGGCAAGATGGTCAGGCAAGCCAGGGGTTGGTATATGGAGATAGTGATGCAGTACATAGGATTTAAGCAGAGACATAGTCAGGAAGCAAGCCAGTGGTCATTAGACAGAAAGCAATCTTCTTACCGGGAGCAGGTATGTGGAGGAGCTGGTTAAAAGGCTAAGGGGTTCAATAAACGCACAAGGAAGGAGGGACAGAACCAGGTTTATATGGGGTGTGCAATCAAGGGACAGGGTGGAGCCACTGGGAAATGGGAGCACGAATTAGGATAAAGAACAAGGAAAAAGTTTGCAGGGGAACTATCCAGCAGGCTGAATAGCTCAGTCAGCAGAAACACCACCTGGAGCACAGGAGCTTCCAGATTCGAGTCCTAACAATAGTCCCATTCAGGCCAACAGACATCCCAGGGTGCCTCCAGTGGAACTCCCTCATCAGCCTAGGGGCATTAACATTGGATGTTGGCTCCCAGGTATTCTCTGCGTCATATCCCTTCCATTAGACCAAGTACTGTAGTTTTCTTCTAAAATTCCTAAAGTCCAAAATCCTCTCTATCTCGTACTCCTCCTCACCTCGGACATCCACCGATGGAGCAGTGCCTCAGTCCTTTCCGGAAAGGAATTTTCTTTAAATCGTTTGAGGAGTGACACATGGAGAACTGGGTGGATCCTCAGGCTGTCATGAAGATCCAGATTGAACGCCACCTTGCCTCTCTTCGCCGTGATCAGGCATGGCCCAATAATCTTTTGCCAAAGCTTGGGAGAGGGTATGGGGGTCTTAAGGTTTTTGGTAGATAACCATACTTTATCTCCTACCTGGAAGATAGGAGAAGCTTTGTGGTGTCTGCTTGCTTGTAATTCCCCTGGGCCTCTTGTAGTACCCCTTTTAACCTTTTCTGTGTTTCTTGTAACACTGTCAGTCTGTGGGTGGCAGTTGGAACAGGAGTATTGACAGGGAGGCCCGGAATAAAGACGGGATGGATACCGTAATTTAAAGATCAATCGTCCTGGAGGTGGGAAATAAAGCAATGAAGATATTGCTCTAGAGTCTGATTAGTTCTCTCGGTCTGACCATTGGACTGGGGGTGGAAAGCAAAAGACAGGTTAACTGTTATCCCTAGGGCTGTACAGAAGTTCTTCCAGAATCTTGATGTGAAGTGAACCCTTCTGTCCGAGACCACGTCATAAGGAATCCCATGTAACCTAAATAATCACCAATCCTGCAGTGTGTTCAGCTGTGAGAATTTCTACGATGGCGATAATATGTTCCATTTTTGTAAATCGGTCCACTACAACCAGGATGGCAATCATTTCTTTAGAAGGGGGAAAATCCACAATAAAGTCCATAGATATAGATCCCAAGGCCTGAATGGGACTGAAAGTGGTTGCAGGAGGCCCAAAGGACGAGCTCATGGTGTTTTGTTTTGTGCACATGGGTCATAAGAGGCGACATATTTTTCACATCGCCCTTGCAATTAGGCCACCAGAAGGAATGAAGCAGGAGTTCCAAGGTTTTTGTGATTCTGAGATGGCCAGCAAGTTTAGAATCATGGATCAGTCTAAGGGTTTTGAGTCACAGTCCAAAGTTTGTCAACAGCAGCCCTTTAGGGATAATACAAACCCCCCGATGTCTCCAAAAACCGTATATAACAGGCGAGGAGGGAAATTGCAAGACTCACCAAAGAATCCCAAATAGCATATAAGCCAGGCAGCATCAGATGTATCCAAACAATGTTTAATCCTCCATAAAAAACTGGCGACGTTTCGACCCGTGCAAGGGTCTTTATCAAGCTCAGTTAGTACAGACAACATAAACACACACACATATATATATATATATATATATATATATATATATATATATATATATATATATATATATATATACATATATACACAAACTATAAAATGACGAACACATTACAGGTGTGTAGGTGCAAATTTGTTTCACATTAATTGTTTAACCAATACATGGCCAATTGCTTATTCCATATCTGGGGGAATACCTGGATAACACCATGGTGGTGCCGCTTGCCGGTCTCCTAGAAAGGGTTAAGATGGTCTATCATGCTGCCCCAAACGCTAATAAGCAACACAGGTCAGCGTCCCATACTTAATGATATTACAGGGCACATGCGTGGGAACACAAAGTCACCGCGATATCTCATGCGGCTACGCAACTTCCACCAGTCAATCCAATGGTAACGCGCATGCGCGGCTTCCTCCAACAACCGCGATATGATGAATAGCCATATCACGCCCGTCACTTACAACAGCGCATGCGCTGTATCTTGGAACCTTCGCGAGATCTGGTATAGCGCGGCAGCACAAAATTACCGCGATATCTCGTACGGCTTGTGAACACCCGCCAATCAGTCCAATGGAACAGCGCATGCGCAGTTTACTCCAATGACCGCTGTATCAAAGCTGGTCAAATCAAACTCATCACATACCATAGCGCATGCGCGGTATCTGTAGAACCACCGCAAGATCTCATGTAGCTGAGTGATATCAGTCAATCTACTTAGTAAACCTGCGCAAGCGCAGTGTCTCCAATCACCATGGTGCCACAGATTAAAGCGACACCTTCATAACTTAGTCTAAAAGGACTGCACACACATCCATCCTGACCAGTGTAGTTTTTAATATCCCCAAAAGGTCACGATATCATTAAACCATATATTCCGGACCCTATGTTTTATTAATCACTATAATAATAATCTTTATTTGTATAGCGCCAACTTATTCCGCAGCGCTTTCAGGCATGGATAAATGCAAAACAATACAACAATTACAATGTGAGGTACATTGGGTTAGACACAAATGGGTTGAGGGTGGTACAGGAGGTGCAGGGGGTGGGGAACACAGGCAATAGGAAATATTATGTACAGATCATTTATCAGAAGGCAACCAGGGTGGAGCACCATAGGGAGGGGCGAGGGACTAGGTCAGGAGATTTGGTATGCTTCCCTGAAGAGGTGCGTTTTTAAGGCACGTCTGAAATTTCGTGTATCGGGAATTGTCCGGATGCCTTGGGGTAGAGCATTCCAGAGGATGGGTGCTGCTCTAGTGAAGTCCTGTAGGCGAGCATGAGAGGTTCGTATTACAGGGGTGTTTAGTCTGAGTGTGTTTGCCGATCGGAGTGAGCGGGCTGGGTGGTGTACTGACAGTAGGGAGGCGATGTATGGTGGCGCAGCGCCATGCAGAGCTTTGTGAGTGAGGTAGAGGAGTTTAAATTTAGTTCTGCAGTGGATGGGCAGCCAATGCAGCGACTGGCATAATGCAGAGGCGTCTGAGTAACGACTGGATAGAAAAATGAGTCTAGCTGCTGCATTTAGTATGGATTGGAGCGGAGCGAGTCTAGTGCGGGGGAGGCCGATGAGTAGCGAGTTGCAATAGTCAAGCCGGGAGTGGATGAGCGCAACCACGAGCGTCTATATATCAAGACCTGTCGGATGTCAATATCAGAGATCTGATTTAACCCCTTGAGTGGCAGGTTTCCTACCACCCTGTCAGACCCATCAGGGCAGGTTTTTTAAAATGGTCTAATCATTGAATTTCAACTAATTTTGCAGTTGCGTCTCAAGAGCCATAACTTTTTCATTTTTCCATTGACATGGCCATATGAGGGCTTGTTTTTTGTGGGACAAGTTGTGATTTTTTAAACAGGGGGGGAGGAAAAAAAGAAATGGGGGAAAAAAGAAAAAAAGTGGCCATGTCATTAAGGGGTTAAATAATGCATTAACTTCCTTCTCTGGGTCATTGCGACACATGGATACCACATGTGTGATTGTATTTTTGATTTTTTACAAAGTAAAGGGAGACAAGTGTTTTTATTATTTTTTTTTTACTTTTGTTTTTTTTTTGTCCCTTTAGGGGACTTCCACAGGGACCCATCAGGACCCCCTGATCACATTCCGGGGGTCCGATGGTGACAGCCCTTTACATGCTACAGTGACAGCCCTTTACATGCTGCAGTCACATAGACTGCCGCATGTAAAGGGTTAACACAGCAGAGATCGGAGGTTTTCTCTGATCTCTGCTGTAAGAGCTGGTGCCTAGCCGTCCTCTGACAGCCAAGCAACAGCTCTCCCTGCCACAGAGACCATCGGCTTGCTTCTGACAAGCCGATGGTCTCTATGGCAACCTATAAACAAAGCAGGAGACTTAGAAGCAGGAGATTGCCGGCAGATTGGCAATATCTTCTGCTGGTCTTTCAAAGCCCTTGCTTTGTTCTCTGTGGGACTGTGCAGGCAGAGCACAATGTCACAGCTTGTGGCATTGTGCTCTGCAGCTCCCATAGTGATACATAGCCCGTAAATCTTCTGTGCTATAATCACTATCGGCAGTGGAGCTTGTCCAGGAAAATTTCCGGGCGTGCCACTCAAGGGGTTAAATAAGGGAAGAAGATCTCTTAACCCATTTATTGTAGTGACTCGCCACCTGTAAATCGCTAGATCAGTCACCCCTGATACATCAGGATCAAGAGCAAGACCAAATATGCCTATACAGTAAATCCGATGATTATAAAAGCAATTACCAGAATCACTTCTATCAAAAAGTCTCCATCCAAAAAAATAGATACTGACGCGCCATCAAAGCAAGAATTATTTTATTATATAATCAGTCAGATAGAGAATCACATACATTAGAGCAACCTCTCAGTGTCATTGTTACGTGTGCTGCTGAGACATGTTGTACTATTGTGATTCCAGCAGCACAGCACTCTCAGGGTTAATGATTGAGCTGGCTGGGTGTGGTACTGTCTGCTAGCCAATCCCCTGGATCTGTGCTCACATATAAACCCAGCTCCTGGTCAGTCTGTAGGGCCCCTCAGGCGAGTAGACATGAAGGCTTGTCTGGTGAGGTTTGCAGTGTGACTTGGTTCATGTCCGTTTGTACGTTTAAATTCTGTCAGTTTTGTGTTAGTTTGCTGTGTGTCCTGCAATCTGTGTCTTGTCCTGTTGCAGCGTGCGGTGTGAACGCTGTCCGGTTTTGCTGGACTCCTGGTTAGTGTAGGGACTAGCAGTATAACCAGGAGCCGTGAAGTGGCCTGCTAGCTTTCAACATCTTGTACAACATGTCAACTAATACCTGGTATTTATATTCAGCTTCCTATCTGTTACTAGTGGTTGCATGTTGTATGCAGTGTATTCTGGGTCTGTCATGTGGCATGTGAATGCATCCTGTTCTGGTGCGTGGCTCCTAGGATCAGCTAGGGCTCAGATCCGAAGACCGCTGGGATGCCCTTATTGGGGCAATGTCCCCGCTCAGGTAGGGCCACTCTCATTCCTCCTTGTAGCACAGGGTCAGTTGCCTGAAACCAGTGTGAGTCCCGCGTGACCCTGGTGATACCTGCGTGCATCCCCTTTGGTCATGATCGTGTTGGGTCCCGTGCTTTGCCTGCCCACACGATCGTAACAGTCATATCATCAAAAATCAATGATCAACTAATTTCAACAGGGATCCAAAAAGTAAAAGGCAGTGGCAACATCATGGAGCATTTTCAATTACGGACTCACAAGTGTATCACGCAGATTACGTGCTCATCTATACGCCATTACCAGAACATTACGAAAATCAGGGATATCCCGACAGGTCCTGGTCAATAATGACCAATGTCTATATAAAATATTCCTGATATGGCCACTATCACCATTGAAAGTGGACACAAAGGGAATCCTTTTTGATTTTTCTAGTTTTGGTCTCGGTATCAATAGTTCAGCCCTCGTTTTAGACGTGGCCTTCCTCATCATATTTTGTGTAAGGGTCACCGGGTAAACCCCTATCTTCAAACTTGTGACACATCTCTTCCATCCTCCTTGCCACAAATCTCTCATCAGTGTTCCTCCTAACCCTCAAGAACTGACTAAGGCCTCATGTCCACGGGCAAAAGAAGAATTAAAATCCGCAGCGGATTTTAACTCTTCTCCTGCCCGCGGATCCGCACCCCATAGGGATGCATTGACCACCCGCGGGTAGATAAATACCCGCGGATCGTCAATAAAAGTGATTTTAAAAAAAATGGAGCATGAAAAAATCTGGACCATGCTCCATTTTCGTGCGGAGACAGAATACTGGGGGGGGACAGTAGAATAATGTGGAGGAGAATAATGGGGGGGGATGATGGAGGGGGAAAAAAGAATACTGGGGAGGTGACAGAATACTGAGGACGGGACTGAGAATAATAGGAAAGGGGAGAAGACAGAGAATAATAGGAAAGGGGAGGAGACAGAGTATTGAGGGAGGGGACTTTGAATAATGGAGGAAGGGACAGAGAATAATGGGAGAGAGGACAGAATATCAGATGGATAGTAGAATACTCGGGACAGAGAATAATGGGGAAGGGACAGAAAAGAATGGGGAAACTATAGAGAATACTGGGGTGACAGGGAATAATAGGGGGAATGATGGTGGGGGTGTAATAATATTGATGGAAACAGAAGAATAATGGGGAGCAGACAGAGTACTTGGAAGGGGACAGATTATTGTGGGTGAGTGGAATACTGAGTGGGACAGAGAATAATAGGAGAGGAGATAGAGAGTGTTGAGGAAGGAAGGGAGAGAGAATAATGGGAGGGGACAGAGTAATAGGAAGGAGACAGATAATACGGGGGGAGGGGACAGAGAATTATGGGGGAGAGGAAAAATACTGGGGGGACAGTAGAATACTAGGGAGGGGATAGAAAATACTGGGAAGGTGACAGAATACTGGGGGGGACAGAAAATATTGAGGTGTGAACAAAAAAACTGGGGGGAGGCAGTAGGATACTTGGGAGATGGAGAGTATTGAAGGTAGGGATGTTGAAAAATGGGGGAGTAGGCAGAAGAATCCTGGGGAAGGGATAGAGAAAAATAAAGGAGGGGACAAAATACAGGGGGGAGGAGAGGGAGAGTGTTAAGGGAGAGCATGGAGAATAATACGGGAGGGGAAAGAGAATAATGGGGAGATGGAGAGTATTGGGGAAGGGGTTGGAAGATAAAGGGTGGATGGAAAGTCATGGGAGAGGAGATAATGGAGGGGGGGGGGGGCGAGAGTCATGGCGCTACTTTAACACATTTCTTTTTCCATGAGCAGAAGTCTCCGCCTCTTCCACCTACAAGAGGAGAGAAGCCCCCCGCCCCGCCCATGCAGAGCAGGAGTCTGGCCACTATTATGTGCAAAGATCACATGGTAAGCAGAAAGCACATGTGTTACATGTGTCCCAGCCTCTATTGATGTGCTGTAAGCTGAAGGCTGAGCTGCAGCACTTATACTCTGGTGCTGCATAATGAGGAATGTGTGTGGCCCAGGATGTAGTCTTGGGAGCTTACGCTCTAGCAGCACCATTCTGGGCCAGCATGGGAGCTCTCTGGGTTCTATCCAGTAAAGTAGGTCAGCTCTGCCCACGGAGTTTACAGTCTAGTGAACGGTGTGAGGCTTTTCACACACCAGTGATGAGGGGCTCCTAAGATGTAGGTTTGGGGGTCCAGCACATGCATGATTACATTCTCACATCTTCATCTCACTCTAACATCCTGTTGTTGCAGATACCACTCTCTCCGGGGGCTCCATCCACGATGCTTACTGGTGTAAACTGGCTTACTGGGAGCACCGCACCCGTGTGGGGCGCCTCTACAGCGTCACTGAACCTTCTGTCCATGTCTTCCATGACCTGCCCAAGGCCAGCGGATTCTGCCTGGGGCTCCTAGGCTCTGAGCCCCGAAGCCAGACAGTGAGACGGACCCGGAAAAAGATTGGCCAGGGTCTGGTCCTGAGTCACGAGGATGGGGAGGTGTGGGCATATAACCACAGTGAGCACCCCATCTTCATCAACTCGCCCACCCTCGCTGCTGTCACCTCCTGTGGCCAAGCAGTTCACAAGGTTCTGTCTGGCTATGCCATCAAAGTGTTTGATGCCGAAAAAGTAGCTAAATTATCAGGGTGCTCTAGCATGGGGGATGGGCCCAGTGACCCCCACAGTGTTCGTATCAGCTTTGCCAAAGGCTGGGGTACTTGCTATTCCCGGCAGTTAATTACCTCCTGCCCCTGCTGGCTGGAGATTCTGCTGAGCACCCCAAAGTGAGTGACCAACTCTAAAGACAAAGTGGGGCTCCCCCAGACATTGTCTGTGCTCCAGTGACGTCCTCCGACTGAGCTCCATCATCAGGTGTAAGGCTCCGGCATCTGTCTGATGGACTGTCATGTCCTAGCGCTATCTGTTGGAGGCCGCTTTAAAGATCACCTTCAGAATGCCTACCCACTAGCGATATTTTTTTCTAGCAATGCGAGAGCCTCGCAGCGCAGAGAAAACTTTGCGATGTCACTCATTGTTTTCAATAGGGCCAGAGGCAGCAGCGCCAGCCCCATTGAAAACATAGGGAGTACATCGCGGACTTCTGCCACACCTGGGACAGAAGTCTGTGATGCTATCCCATTGCTTTCAATGGGATTGGCACTGCTGCAGCCCCATTGCAAGCAGTGGGTTGCAGGCAACCCCAGCAGCGATGATTTTCTCTAGCTGTAAGAAAAAAATAAATTATACTCACCTAGAAGAGCTGCCTGGCTCTTCTTTCCGGTACGGCAGTCGTCTTCTGTGTTCTGGAGGCTGGGGATTGAAAAATCCCCACCCCCAGAAAGCGCTGGTCTCATTGGCTGAGTGCTCAGCTAATCACAGGCAGCACTCAGCTATTCAATGACAGCTAAGCACTGCCTGTGATTGGTCACAACGCTCAGCCAATCACATGCAGCGTTCAGACATTCATGAATTCAATGAATGGCCGAGGACTGCCTGTGATTGGCTGAGCGCTGTGACCAATCACAGGCAGCGCTCAGCTGTCATTCAATGTCTGAGCACTGCCTGTGATTGGCTGAGCGCTCAGCCAATGAAACCAGCGCTTTCTAGGGGCGGGGATTTTTCAATCCCTGGCCTCCAGAACACAGAAGAAGACTGCCGTATCGGAGAGAGAAGAGCCGAGCGGCTCTTCTAGGTGAGTATAATTTATTTTTTTTTTTTATGTTTTCTTACAGCTAGGGATGATTTTCAGGGAAAGGCTTAAATTTAAAGCCCTTCCCCCAAAAAATCATCACTGCGGGGGTTGCCTGCAACCCACTGCTTTCAATAGGGCAGCAGCAGTGCCGACCCCATTGAAAGCAATGGAATAGCATCACGGACTTCTGCCACAGTAGAATTTGGGCCTTGTCATGGTGGCTATACCGTCTCCCACCCAGAAGGTAACTGGTGACACGTCCAAGGGGCTGAGGGCAGGTTATTAAACACGGGAACCCAATGATGGATCACCTTAGTCCTTTATGTCAGGCATGACGCCACCGTTCCATCCTCCACGGTGAATCCAGTTGTTGGTAATAAAGTGTCCACACACAGGGAGTTAACTTTCTAAGCCAAACCGGGACGGTCGATGAAGCTCGTTTACTTGGCACGACTTGCAAATACACGCCAGCAGGAAAACACAGTGCAAACTTCAAAGTGGTGTGAAAGGGACAGGTGAACAGGAGAAACCACAGTCCTTGTTATCTGTGGGTCCTGGTCCCGGCAGATTCATGGGTGAACAGGAGAAACCACAGTCCTTGTTATCTGTGGGTCCTGGCAACACTCTCTCTTCTCTTACACTCTGTACCGGTCAACACTCACGTTTGGGGAAAAATGGGGTGTGCTGCATGGCGGCTCCTCATTCTCTCACTCTCTTAGCATTAAAGGGGTACTTTCACATCTCCTGGGTACAGCAGGCCCAGGACAGGCTGTAGATTCCTTTCACCCTCTTCCATTCTGAGCCACACAGGCTGAAGGTGCCTGTGCCGTCCTCTTGCAGATCCAGAACCGAACTCTGAATTCTCTCCGGAACAGACTGCCTCTTGCACACACCTTGCAACCACAATATATCAAGCATGCTCAGGTGACCATCAACCCACAACATAAAACAATACATTTCCAGACAGTCATCTCACATACCAGACACTTAACTCTTTCAGTGCTGCAGCTATGCAATACACATCAATCAGGCAACACAGAAGACACTGACATTACATAGACAAATGCATGCATAGGGTTATGGAGGGGCCCCATTGTTCTGGAACACTACACCAGCAGAGAGCTCCTCTGCCACGTGGAACATAGAAACCCCATCTTCTGGATAAAGACTATAGTCTATGCAACACCCACAACCTGGAAGTCTTCAGTGCGGAGCATTGCTCTCTCGGGGGGCTTACATGCCTAGTATCATGTCCATTGCCATAGGGGCAAACCATGGACTAGGTTGTGGATCTTGGAGAGAAGCTCTGCCTCCTCCACCCCTAGGTGATTGCGGTTGCTACTTTTGTTAGGTGATCAGCAGCAACTTAACACATTATACCCCCTACTGGTTGGCTACTGTGTGCCAAAATCTTGTTTCATTAATGGCATGCTCTCTTTCCTACAAAGCCAAACCCCTTTGTCTAGCAAGGGCCAGAACATGTCTAAAACACATTAAAAACCATGGTGCGAAGCATGCACACAAGTTCTGGCACATTTAGCTTAACAAATTGGTAAATTTGAGGTCTGCTGAGCTGTGTGGACTGTTATGTGGATTGGCCACTGGGTAGAGGTGGGGAATTGTCTGTAGTGTTATGTGGATTGGCCACTAGGGGGAGGTGAGGAGCTGTATATACTGTTATGTAGATTCGCCACTAGGTGGAGGTGTGGAGCTGCATGTATTGTCATGTGCATTGGCCACCAGGTGGAGTTGAGGAGCTGTCTATACTGTTATGTAGATTCGCCACTAGGTGGAGATGTGGAGCTGCATGTATTGTCATGTGCATTGGCCACCAGGTGGAGTTGAGGAGCTGTCTATACTGTTATGTAGATTTGTCACTAGGTAGAGGTGAGGAGCTGTATCTACTGTTATGTGGATTGGCCACTGGGTGGAGGTGTGAAGCTGTGTGCGCTGTTATATGAATTGGCCACTAGGTGGAGTTGTGGAGCTGTATGTACTGTTATGTGGATTGGTCACTAGGTGGAGGTGTGCAGCTGTGTGCACTGTTATGTTGATTTGCCACCAGGTAGAGGTGAGACGCTGCATGTATTGTTACGTAGATTGCCATTTGGATTGTCCACTAGATGGAGGTGTGGAGCTGCATGTACTGTCATGTGGATTGGCCACTAGGTGGAGCTTTGTGATTAGCCACCAGGTGAAGGTGTGAAGCTGTATGTACTGTTATGTGGATTAGCCACTAGGTGTAGTCATGGAGCTGTATGTACTCTTATATAGATTTGCATTGAGTGGAGATATGGAGCTGTATGTACTGTTATGTGGATTGACCACTAGGTGGAGGTGAGTAGCTGTGTGGACTGTTATGTGGATTGACCACTAGGTGGAGGTGAGTAGCTGTGTGCACTGTTATGTGGATTCGACACTAGGTGGAGGTGAGAAGCTGCATGTACTGTTACATGGAGTGACCACTAGATGGAAGTGTGGAGTTGCATGTACTGTTATGTGGATTGTCCACTAGGTGAAGGTGTGAAGCTGTATGTACTATTATGTAGATTTGCCACTGGGTGGAGGTATGGAGCTGTATGTAGTGTTATGTAGATTCTCCACTAGGTGGAGTTATGGAGCTGCATGTACTGTTATATGGATTGGCCAATGAGTGGAGGCGAGGAGCTGTGTGTATTGTTATGCGGATTGGCCACCAGGTGGAGGCGTAGAGCTATATGTACTGTCATGTGGGTCGGACACTAGTTGCAGATGAGCAGCTGTATGTACTGCTATGTGGATTAGCCACTAGGTGGAGATGTGAAGCTATATGCACTGTTATGTGATTGGCCAACAGGTGGAGTTGTGGAGCTGTATGTGTTGTTATGTGGATTGGCCACTGGGGGGCAGTGTAGAGCTATGTGTACTGTCATGTGGATTGGCCACCAGGTGATGGTGAGGTGCTGTTATAATAACTGATTCTATATATCCCATCTCTTACATATGTGACTTCTCACAATTAGTTATACAGATTGTTTATGGAAGTGAATATATTAGGGTTTATAGTGGGGGGAGGGGTATTACAATATTATATGTTATGTGACACAATTTGCCATCTGAGAAACGGATTGTAAGCTGCGTTATATGTGAATATAATAAAACATGTCTAATTTCTCTTTCATGCCGTATTCCAGTAAATTTCTGCTTGAGGATGCTGCAGAATTCTCTCTACTACAATTGTGATGATCATGTGAGAAGCAGTGTGGACAATTTGGGGGCATAAAGTGGGCAGTAGACATGAACAGCCGAGTATTTTTCCAAAAATGAGGGTGATGCAAAATAATCCCTTCCAGTCACTATTGGTGAAAATGTATATTACCCACATATCAGCGTCTGACCTGTAGATGTACTGTATATAACACACATCAATATCTGACCTAAAGATGTAATGTATATAACACACATCAGTATATGTAGCAGTATCTGACGTATACATATACTGTATATTACTCACATATAATTGTACATAGCAGTAACTGACATGTAGATGTACTGTATATAACACACATCAGTATCTGAACTACAGATGCAATGTATGTTATACACATATCCGTATATATAGCACTATCTGAGCTGTAGATTTACTGGATATTACATACTTATTAGTACCTGACCTATAGTTGTACCATTTATTATACAAATATCAAAATCTGAACTATAGATGTACTGTATATTACACATATAATATTATACATATCAGTATATGACCAGAGATAAGCGGGCACACTAGTCCGAGCTTGATGCTCGATCGAGTATTAGGCTACTCGAGATGCTCGCTACTCACGTTGAGCACCACGCGGTGTTCGAGGAAATTTCATTTCCCTTCCCCGCATGTTTAGCGCCATTTTTTAGCCAATAAACATGCGAGGAAGGCTTTACTACTTCCTGCTGTGACGTGCCAGCCCTGTGCAAGTCTACATCAGTGAGTGGTTGGCGGGATGAGGTGACCGCCGACTATTAAAGCTGTTGCCGCCAGAGGCTCGCCTCAGACGCATGCTGGCAGAGTTTAGGGATAGAGCTGCTGAGATAGGGAAAGTGTTAGTGTAGGGATTAGGTTGCGGTCAGGAAGGGATCCTGACTACAAGAACCCAACAGTCCTTCTTAATAGGACTACTCCTCTCATTGTGTGCATTAGTTTTTTGGCTGGCTTGGACCAGTAGTGCACCAATTTTTTTTTTTTTCAAGCATCCGGGCTGTATTCTGCCCAAATGTGTTCGTGTACGCTATATACCCGTGTGTTGGTGCTGTTTTGCAGCGTCCTGTACCTACCAGTGCTATACAGCGGGTTAATTTTTTCTGGCGCAGCTCAGAGTGTCTCAAATCTACTAGTCTCTGTGTGCGGTGAATTAGCCCTAGTTCTCAGCGCTATACACTGGTTAAATTTTTTTTTCTGGCCCTACATACAGCCTCTCATATCTACAAGTCTGTGGGCAGTGAATTAGGGCTAGGTATCTGTGGTATACAGTGGGTTAATTATTTCTGGCACAGTTCAGAGTGTCTCAAATCTACCTCTGAGGAAGGCCAGAACAGAAGCTGCGCCAGAAGTAATTAACCCACTGTATACCGCAGATACCTAGCCCTAATTCACCACCCACAGAGACTTGTACATATGAGAGGCTCTATGCAGTCCCAGAAAAAATTAAACCACTGTAAAGTGCTGATACCTTGTGGTAATTTACCATCCACAGAGACTTGTAGACTTGAGAGACTCTGAGCAAGGCCAGAATAAATTTAACCAGTGTATAACGCTGAGAACTAGGGCTAATTCACCGACAGAGACTTGTAGATTTGAGAAACTCTGAGCAAGGCCAGAATAAATTTAACCAGTGTATAGCGCTGAGAACTAGGGCTAATTCACAGCACACAGAGACTGGTAGATTTGAGAAACTGGTTAAATTTATTCTGGCCTTGCTCAGAATTTCTTAAATCTACAAGTCTCTGTGTCGGTGAATTAGCCCTAGTTCTCAGCGCTATACAATGGTTACATTATTTCTGGCCTTGCTCAGAGTTTCTCAAATCTACAAGTTTCTGTGTCGGTGAATTAGCCCTAGTTCTCAGCGCTATACACTGGTTACATTGTTTCTGGCCTTGCTCAGAGTTTCTCAAATCTACAAGTCTCTGTGTCGGTGAATTAGCCCTAGTTCTCAGCGCTATACACTGGTTACATTATTTCTGGCCTTGCTCAGAGTTTCTCAAATCTACAAGTGTCTCTGTCTGTGAATTAGCCCTAGTTCTCAGCGCTATACACTGGTTACATTATTTCTGGCCTTGCTCAGAGTTTCTCAAATCTACAAGTGTCTCTGTCTGTGAATTAGCCCTAGTTCTCAGCGCTATACACTGGTTAAATTTATTCTGGCCTTGCTCAGAGTTTCTCAAATCTACAAGTCTCTGTGTCGGTGAATTAGGCCTAGATCTCAGCGCTATACACTGGTTCAATTTTTTCTGGCCTTGCTCAGAGTCTCTCAAATCGACCAGTGTTGTGGGTGGCGATTTAGGCCTAGGTCTCAACGTTGATGATGAAGAATAGGGGTAAGGGTCGAGGTCGAGGACGTGGACGTGGACGCAGGCGTCCGAATGAGGGTGTGGGCAGAGGCTGAGGTCCTGGGCAGGGTAAAACAGTGCCTGCTGCTGAGGGATTGGAATAGCGCCGCGTATCTCCACTCCCCAGCTTCATGTCACATTTTGCAGGTCCGCGTGGTAGACCATTATTAAAAGCACAGCAGTGCGATCAGGTGCTGACGTGGATAGCGGATAACGCCTCCACTACTTTATCCAACACCTCTTCCACGCAGTCCACTCACGCCACCCAAGGGAATGCACCTCTGAATCCTCAGGCTGCTCCTCCTTCCTTCCAGCCTGGTCACTCCAGGAAAAGGAGAGATTATGATGAACAGGCATACACCCAAGAACTCTTCTCGGGTCCCTGCCCTAAGTCTGAAAAAACGGTTCCACAGCCATGTGAGAAGTTTGTCGTGACCGATGCCGAAAATGTGGAACTTTCACAGACTCAGGGTGATGAGGGTGGGGACTTCGAATTACTGTCTCAAGAGTTATTTGTGGATGATGAGGATGAGACACAATTATCTGTCAGTGAGGTTGTTGTTAGGGCAGTAAGTCTGAGGGAGAAGAAGACTGAGGAGTCAGAGGAAGAGCCGCTGGACGATGAGGTGACTGACCCCACCTGGCTTGCTAAGCCTACTGAAGACAGGGCTTCAGAAGGGGAGGCAAGTGCTGCAGCAGAACAGGTTGAAAGAGGCAGTGGGGTGGCCAGGGGGAGAGGCAGGGCCAGAGCAAGTAATCCCCCAACTGTTCCCCACAGCACCCCCTCGTGGCAAGCCTCCGTGCAGAGGCCCAGGTGTTCGAAGGTCTAGAGATTTTTTATTGAGAGCGTGGACGACCGACGAACAGTGGTGTGCAACCTGTGCCGCACCAAGATCAGCCGGGAAGCCACCACTACCAGCCTGACCACCACCAGCATGCGCAGGCATATGATGGCTAAGCACCCCACGAGGTGGAATGAAGGCCATTCACCGCCTGTGGGTCACACCACAGCCTCTTCCCCAGTGTCACAACCTGGCAAAGAGATGCAATCACCCTCCCAGGATGCTGGCACGAGCTCCTTCCAGCCTGCACCCACACCCTCACCTCCACGGTCCTCTACTGCCTCCACTAATGTGTTCCAGCACAGTGTTCAGCTGTCGCTAACCCAGTCATTCGAACAAAAGCAAAAATATGCGGCTACCCACCTGCATGCACAATCTTTAAACGTGCATTTTGCAAAACTACTCAGCCTGGAGATGCTGCTGTACAGGCTTGTGGAAACGGAGGCTTTCCGCAACATGATGGCGGCGGCGGTCCCTCGGTACTCGGTCCCTAGTCGCCACTATTTTTCCCAGTGTGCTGTCCTCGCCCTACACCAGCACGTCTCGCGCAACATAAACTGTGCCCTCACCAACGCGGTTACTGGGAAGGTCCACTTAACCATGGACACGTGGACAAGTGCTGGCGGGCAGGGACACTACATTTCCCTGACGGCACATTGGGTGAACTTGGTGGAGGCTGGGGCCGAGTCTGACCCTGGGTCCGCTCACGTGCTACTCACACCGAGGATTGTGAGTCCTACCTTGGTGAAGGTTTCTCCATCGTATTATGCCACCTCCTCCAAACACCCCCCCTTCTCCTCCACCACCTCTCAATTACCACGTGTGAGCAAGCCGCCGGCAGTCGTTAGCTTGAGGCGCTGCAGCACTGCCCTGGGGAAGCGTCAGCAGGCCATGCTAAAACTACTCAGCTTGGGAGAAAAGAGGCACACCACCCAAGAGCTGTTGTAGGGTTTGACAGAGAAGACCGACCAGTGGCTTTCGCTGCTGAACCTTGAACCAGGCATGGTCGTGTGTGATAATGGGCGGACCTGGTGGTGGCTCTGCAGCTTGGCAGACTAATACACGTGCCATGCCAGGCCCATGTATTCAATCTGGTGGTTCAGCACTTTCTGAAAAACTACCCCCATTTGTCTGACCTGCTCAGCAAGGTGCGTCGCGTGTGCACCCATTTCAGGAAGTCCACCACAGATGCTGCCACCCTCAGGACACTGCAACAGCACTTCCAGCTGCCAGTGCACCGACTGCTGTGTGATGTGCCCACGCGCTGGAATTCTACGTTGCACATGTTGGCCACGTTGTACGAGCAGCGTCGAGCCCTTGTAGAATGCCAGCTGCAACATGGCCGGTGGAGTGGTAGTCAGCCCTCACAGTTCTTTACAGAGGAGTGGGCATGGATGGCAGACAGCTGTCAGGTCCTAGGAAACGTTGAGGAGTCTACACAAATGGTGAGCGGTGACGCGGCCATTATCAGCGTAACCATTCTGCTGCTTTGCCTGCTGAGAAGTTCGCTGCTAAGCATGAAGGCCGATGCTTTGCGGTTAGAACAGGAGATGGAGGATGACAGTATGTTGCTTGATAGCCAGACCACCCTCACGCCTGTTTCTCAGCGAGTATTGGAGGAGGAAGAGGAGGGGGAAGAGACTGCTGTACCAATGCTACTTCCCTCACATCTGTTCAGCGAGTATGTGCTGAAGAGGACGAGGATCATGAAAGTCAGCCTCCTAGTGAGGACAGCAATGTGTTGCGTACTGGGACTCTGGAACACATGGCTGACTTCATGTTAAGCTGCCTTTCCCATGACCCTCGCATTAGACGCCTTCTGGCCAACCAGGATTACTAGGTGTTCACTCTTCTTGACCCACGGTATAAGGAGAACCTTTCGGATGGAACAGTGTAAAAAGATGGTCAGGGAGTACATTGCCGACCGTACCAACGACCTCCGTGATCCCTCTGCTCCATACAACTATTGGGTGTCAAAGCTGGACATGTGGCACGAACTAGCGCTGTACGCCTTGCAGGTGCTGGCCTGCCCTGCTGCTAGCATCTTATCAGAGAGGGTGTTTAGTGCTGCTGGGGGGATCATCACTGATAGGCGTACCGGCCTGGCAACTGACAGCGCCAACAGGCTTACACTCATTAAGATGAACAAAGGCTGGATTTCCCCAGACTTCTCTTCTCCACCGGTGGAAAGCAGCGGAACATAAAGATTCTTTCAGTTGGAACAGGAGAACCATGTATCCTCTATCACCCCAAAAACGGAGAGAAGTTGCTTGGTCTATCCCTCTCTGATCATCCTCCTCCTAAACCAGCATGTCATCATGCTGAACAGCCAATTTTTCAGAGGGCCAAAAGGCTCTGTTAAAACTAATTTTTTCGGAGGGCTGCCTCCGGGCTCTGTTAGCAAATTAAGCAACTACGAGCTCTATCTTTAAAAAATGTTTCTGGGTTTCACCTGCACCGTGAGTAAACCAAATTTTTCAGGGGTACACCTGTACTCTTGGTGCACACATTTTTCCATGCTTTGCCTATACTCAGAGCAAACCAATTTTTCCGGGCTTCGTCCAAAGTCATAGCAAGGAAATTTTTTAGGCCTTCACCTATACTCATAGCACACCAATTTTTCCAGGCTTCGCCTATGCTCTTAGTAGATAAATTTTTCAGGTGTTCGCCTGTACTCTCGGTACACCAATTTTTCTGGGGTTCACCTATACTCTTGGTACACCAATTTTTCCGGGAGTCGGCTATACTCTTAGTACACAAATGTTTCCGGCCTTCGCCTATACTCTTTGTACACCAATTTTTCAGGGGTTCACCTATACTCTTGCTACAGCAATGTTTTAGGGGTTTGCCTATACTCTTGCTACAAAAATGTTAGAGGGGTTCGCCTATACTTTTGCTACAGAAAGGTTTCAGGGGTTCGACTATACTCTTGCTACAGAAAGGTTTCAAGGGTTCGCCTATACCCTTGCTACAGAAAGGTTTTAGGGGTTCGCCTATACTCTTGCTACAGAAAGGTTTCAAGAGTTCGCCTATACTCTTGCTACAGAAAGGTTTCAGGGGTTCGCCTATACTCTTGCTACATACATTTTTCTTGGAGTCGCCTATACATTTGGTACAGAAATGTTTGAGGGGTTCGCCTATACTATTGGTACAGAAATGTTTCCGGGATCCACCTATACTCTTGCTACAGAAAGGTTTCAGGGGTCCGCCTATACTCTTGCTACGGCAATGTTTGAGGGATTCGCCAATACTCTTGCTACAGAAAGGTCTCAGGGGTTCGCCTATACTGTGGGTACACAAAGGTTTCCCAGCACGGTGTTCAGCTATCTGACACATACACAGAATGAATTGTCCTGCTTTGCCCACTTCAATTTCTTCACGGTTCATGCAGTTTTTGGAGCGATCAAAGGAACCGTAACTGATTTAATGAGACTTTCACAGGTTCACTGCATACCTGTGTTGGAAAATTTTGTGACACCTCCAGCTTCCAGCCAATCTTTTGTTTTACGATGGGTTGTTGAATTGAGCAGATGGGTAGAAGTACTAGCATCCACTTTATGCTCACGTTTGTGGCTCCTGACAATGTTGTCAAGGAGGTGCCATGGGGTTGCAATTCTGATCAGCACTGTGTGCTGAGTAGAACTCAGTATCAATGCGTATTTTACGATTAAAGCGGAATAAAAGATTTTATAATTAGAAGTTTTTGTTCATATCGGCGCGGGTAGATTTCGATTTGTATAGCGTTACTTCTGAACTAGCTTTGTCAGGAAGACAAAGCTTGAGATACCCCGGACGCCTCTCCTCTAACAAGGAGAAAGTGGACGCAAAAAGAAACTTCTCAAAGCCAACGTGGACAACAGGTGCCGGAGGGTTTTCCTAGACACACAGGTGAGTTATATTTCACCTTCCACTCCTATATATACTTGAAACTGTTTGAGGCGCATTCTATTTTTATATGTAACTTATTTAATGAGACTTTCACAGGGTCACTGTATTGCTGTGGTGACAACTTTGGGAACACCTCCTGCTTAAAAGAAATTTTTCATTTTAGAAAGGGTTGCTGAATTTTGCTGATGCTTGGAAGTACTAGCATCCAAGTCTGCTTTATGCCCATGTTAGTTGAGGGTGTGGGCAGAGGCCAAGGTCCTGGGCGGGGTGCAACTCTGCCATGTTTGGCCACTCACAGTTCTTCATACTTCATTCTGTCAATGGAGCGATCAAAGGAACCGTAACTGATTTAATGAGACTTTCACAGGGTCACTGTATACCTGTGGTGGCAACTTTTGCGACACCTCCAGCTGCAAGCCAATCTTTTGTTTAAGAATGGGTTGTTGAATTGTTCTGATGGTTAGACGTTCTAGCATCTGCTTTATGCCCATGTTTATGGCCCCTGACAAATTTGTGATGAAGGTGGCACGGGATTGGAATAATTGTAACCCAACAGTCCTTTCTAGGACTACTACTCCTCTCAATGTATGCATCAGCGGTTTGGCTGCCTGGGACCAATAGTGCACACACACAAGGCATTCGCAAGCATTCCGGCTGTATAACAGGACAACTCATTGTACACTGCCTGCTTTTAGATGTCCGCTGACGTATAATGCCCTGAGTGGTAAACAGCCAGATTGGTTTGGGTCTGATAAACGCATGCATCCCTGGGGGTCAGCGCTGGTCGCCATGTATTATCTCTCATGTTACCACAGTTATCTAAGATACTGGATTGGAGCGTTCACAGGAAGCGTGACTGATTTCATGAGACTTTCACAGGGTCACTGTATACCTGCGGTGGCTGCTTTGACGACACCTCCTTCTTCAAACCAATCTTTGGTTTAAGAATGCGTTGCTGTATTGTGGAGATGTGTAGAAGTACTGGCATCTGAGTCCCCTTTATGCCCACGTTTGTGGCTCCAGACAATTTTGTGACGGAGGTGGCACAGGATTGGAATTATGATCATACGTTAAATTATCATCAGCATTGTGGGCTATCGCCCACACTTTCGAAGGGGGTCGCTGCCAGGCCCTGCCAAACATCTGCCGTGTGTGTCTCCGGTTCCTCCTCATCCAACACGCACTTATAAATAGACATGTGGGTGGTGTGGCTATCAAGCGACCGTGTGGCATGAGGGCAGCTAAACGCTGCGGGAGATTTGACAGCAATGCCAGCATGTAACTGCAGGCAGTGATTGGCCTTGGTTGCACCCAGTGTGGTGCTTAGCTAAGATGTGCCAGCGCGTGTGTCTTGCTGATTATGGTCTGGCCCAACTAAATTGTTAGGGGGGTGACCACCAGGCTCTTGCCCACAATTTGGCTTAAAAGTGCGACCTGGGAGCCTCAGATGCACCCATGCATGCTGCCCCTGCTGTTTCTGTGGTGTTTCCATCACTTTCTGATGTTTTCAGGTGATTCACAGAACCTCCCCTATGCGGAGCATCGGTCACCTTGAAAAATGCTGGAGTCTCCCATTGACTTCAATGGGGTTTGTTACTTGAAACGAGCTCTCGAGCATTATGAAAAGTTCGACTCGAGTAACGAGCACCTGAGCATTTTGGTGCTCGCTCATCTCTATATTTGACCTATAGATGTACACTTCATATAACACACATGGGAGCATGTGACCGGTAGATATACCATATATTACACACATATCCGTATCTGACCTGTAAATGTACAGTACATTACACATATCAGTATCTGACCTATAAATGTACCGTACAGGGGCGTACCTAAGGGCTCAGAGGCCCAGGTGCAAATGTTTAGCTCGGGCCCCCCTCCCTGGGCGTCCACCCCACACTTCCCCGGTACCCATATCTAGATCGTGCTGCATACATGATCTGCCCCTTGGCGTAATCTTTCCAAACATGACGCTTTTCCTGCACAAGACAATTTGTTTGTAGCCCCGCAGGCCGCTCTCACACACACCGCTTATTACCGCTATTAGCACAGTGTCCAGAGCGCCGTACTAACCGCGGTACAACACGCCCATAGATTTTATTGAGCTTACTCAAACCTGCGCTGGAACGCGGTGTCCCTAACGCTGTGATTTTCGAGAGCTGTCTGTTCTATTTTTGCGTTTTCGTGGTTTTTAACACACCTCCTCACCCATCACAATGATGGGGTGCATTAAAAAGTGCCGTCACACGCTGTATCATGTGTTCAAAAACGCTGCTCGAAATTTTGGTAAAAATGCCACGATTACAAGCTGCGTTTTCTGAACATGTGTGAGAGCGGCCTCAGGGGGATCATGCTTTTGTTGTACTTTATTAAGAAAAATACATAAAAAATCTGCATGCAGTATTTAAAGACAGCGTACGTTATTAAGAAGCTGCAGACACTATTAAAAACTGCATGTGGTTTTGATACTTTTTTTTTATTGTGTGTAAAGTGTGAAATTATATACAGTAAATCCAAAGAGATGTATAACTTATACCATTGATAGATAGATAGAGAGATAGATAAATAGATAGATATGAGATAGGATATAGATAGATAAATAGCAGATAGATATGTGATAGGATATAGATAGATATAAGATGGATATAGATAGATATTGTGATAGATGAATAGATAATAGATAGATATGAGATAGATAGATAGATAGATAGATAGATATGAGATAGGATATAGATAGATAAATAGCAGATAGATATGTGATAGGATATAGATAGATATAAGATGGATATAGATAGATATTGTGATAGATGAATAGATAATAGATAGATATGAGATAGATAGATAGATAGATAGATATGAGATAGAATATAGATAGATATAAGATGGATAGATAGATATGATATACTGTAGACGGATAGATAGATATGAGATAGATAATAGATAGATAGCAGATAGATATAAGATAGGATATAGATAGATAATGAGATAGATACATAGATAGATAGCAGATAGATATGAGATAGGATATAGATAGATAAATAAATAGATAGATAATAGATATATAGCACATAGATATGAGATAGGATATAGATAGATATAAGATGGATAGATAGATATGAGACAGATGGATAGATATGAGATAGATAAATAGATAGATAGCAGATAGATAAATAGATAGATATGAGATAGGATATAGATAGATATAAGATAGATAGAGAGCAGATAGATATGATAGGATAGAGATAGATATGAGATGGATAGATAGATATGAGATAGATAGATAGATATGAGATAGATAGAGGATAGATAGATATGAGATAGATAGAGGATAGATAGATATGAGATAGATAGAGGATAGATAGATATGAGATAGATAGAGGATAGATAGATATGAGATAGGATATAGATAGATATGAGATAGATAGATGATAGATAGATATGAGATAGGATATAGATAGATATGAGATAGATAGATGATATATAGATAGATAGATGGATAGAATATATGAGATAGGATATAGATAGATGGGAGATAGATAATAGATAGATAGATAGATATGAGATAGATAGATAGATAATAGATAGCTAGCAGATAGATATGAGATAGGATATAGATAGATAGATAGATATGACATAGATAGATGTGACATAGATAGATAGATAGATGGATAGAAGATATGAGATAGGATTTAGATAGATATGACATAGATAGATATGAGATAGGATATAGATAGATATGAGATGGCTATAGATAGATATGAGATAGGATATAGATAGATATGAGATAGATGAATAGATAGATAGCAGATAGATAAATAGATAGATAGCAGATAGATATGAGATAGGATATAGATAGATAAATAGATAGATAATGGATAGATAGCACATAGATATGAGATAGGATATAGAGAGATATAAGATGGATAGATAGATATGAGACAGATGGATAGATAGATAGATAATAGATAGCAGATAGATAGATAAATAGATAGATAATGGATAGATAGCACAAAGATATGAGATAGATAGCAGATAGATATGAGATATGAGATAGATAGATAATGAGATAGATATGAGATAGGATATAGATAGATATGAGATGGATAGATATATATGAGATGAGATGGATAGATATGAGATAGGATATAGATAGATACGAGATGGATAGATATGAGATAGATAGCAGATAGATATGAGATAGGATATAGATAGATATGAGATGGATATAGATAGATATGAGATGGTTATAGATAGATATGAGATAGATAAATAGATAATAGATAGATAGCAGATAGATATGAGATAGGATATAGATAGATATAAGATAGATAGATAGATAGCAGATAGATATGATAGGATATAGATAGATATGAGATGGATAGATAATAGATAGATAGCAGATAGATATGAGATAGGATATAGATAGATAGATGGATAGAATATATGAGATAGGATATAGATAGATGTGAGATAGATAGATATGACAGACAGATGGATAGAAGATATGAGATATGATTTAGATAGATATGACATAGATATGAGATATGATATAGATAGATATGAGATAGATAGATAGATAGCAGATAAATATGATAGGATATAGATAGATATGAGATGGATAGATAGATATGAGATAGATAGATAATAGATATGACATAGATGGATAGAATATATGAGATAGGATATAGATAGATGTGAGATAGATAGATAGAGAGATATGATATAGATAGATATGAGATAGATAGATAATAGATAGCTAGCAGATAGATATGAGATAGGATATAGATAGATATGACATAGATAGAGAGATATGACATAGATAGATAGATGGATAGAAGATATAAGATAGGATTTAGATAGATATGACATAGATAGATATGAGATAGGATATAGATAGATATGAGATGGATATAGATAGATATGAGATGGATATAGATAGATATGAGATAGATAAATAGATAGGATATAGATAGATATGAGATGGATAGATAGATATGAGATAGGATATAGATAGATATAAGATAGATAGATAGATAGATATGAGATAGATAGATATGAGATAGATGGATAGATAGATATGACATACAGTAGATACATAGAGAGATAGGAGATAGATAGATAATAGATAGATATGGGATAGATAGATAGATATGATGTAGATAAACAGATAGATTTGGGATAGATATGACATAGATAGATATGACATAGATAAGAGCTAGAGGAGACAGACAGATGCACACATATATACACCTACCCCGGGGCCTGGACGACTTCTCCATGTCACAGCAGCAGGAGAGGCAGACACTGCAGCTTCCCGTTCAGCAGGAAGCAGGGGGGCAGCACATGATCACAGTGCCCTGCCAGCCCGTGTGACTTCCTCCCTCCTCCTTCCCCCCTGCTCTGCCGGGCTTCCACTCAGGCTGGCTGTTCTGCCTGCAACGTGATGGGAATCTTGCTGCACACAGAACGGCCAGCCATTAATGCACTGAATGTGCATGTGGGTATGGCGGAGGGAGGCCTCGGGCTCCCCTGAGCGCAGGGGCCGGCTCGCCACGGCGACCCCAGCAACCCCTGACGCTACGCCTATGGTACCGTATATAACACACATATCAGTATCTGAAGTATAGATGTACTGTTTATTACACACATCTCAGTATACGCAGCAGAACCTGACCTGTAGATGTACTGTATATTATACACATATGAGCATCTGACCTTTTTGTCTAATATATGGTATATCTATATCTGTATCTGACATGTATAGATGTACTGTCTATTACATACATGTCTGTATCTAACCTGTAATACTGTATTGAAAGCAATGAGATGCCAGCAACCCTTGCAATGATTTTCGGGGAAGGGCTTTAAATATAAGCCCTTCCCTGAAAATCATCTTCACTGGCTTGTGTAAAAAATATATATACTCACCTCTCCGCCGCTGTTGAGGCTCAGGTGCATCTTCCCTGCTTGGTCCCCGGCACTGTAGTGAAGCTCTTTCAGCAGGCGGGGAAATTCCCACCTCCTGAAAGGTCTGCATCTGATTGGCTGAGCACTAAGCCAATCACAGACAGCGCTCTACAAATCACAGGCAGCGCATTGAATTCAATGAATGGCAGAGCACTGCCTGTGATTGGCTGAACGCTGTGACCAATCACAGGTAGCGCTCAACAATAGGAGAGCTTCGCGATCCTCTGCCACAGCTGTGAAAGGGGATTCTTTACTCCCTGCAGGGAGTGCCATCATTGCTGAACACTGTGACAGTGCTGTCACAGTGTTCAGCGATGAGGGGACTTCTCGCGGGGAATATTTACGCGCAGCACGGACATTCCCGGTGCACGCATGTCCTATCTTTTGCAGGTGCGCGCTTTTGCACGGCTGTAAAACACGGACATGTGAAGACACCATAAGGAACCAATTGTTCCAATAGCTCATGTGAACGAGGCCTTAGATGTACTGTCTATTAGACATATCAGTATCTTACCTATATATGTTCAGTATATTATACACAAATTAATATCTGACCTTCAGATGTATGCTATATTACACACATATCAGTATCTGACCTATAATATTTGACAAAAGTATCTCATAGTATCCTTATTGAAAAAAAGGCCAAGGGTAGCCTCCTGCAGATGACCGGGTCAGATCCCGCTGCGACAATTCTCGCAGCGGGATGCGCGCCGTGCCCCTGCAGTGACCACTGTGGCTCGTCTCCCCGCTCTGCTATGTGCCGGCTGCCGCCCAGCCGGCGCATGTGCAGAGCGGAGCCGGCGTGTCACTAGTGACGTTTCCGCGCGGGCCTCTGCGAGGCTCGCACAGAAATAGGACATGCTGCGATTTGTTTCATGTGGTCAAATCACAGCTGTCTGCATAGGATTGCATTATCTAATGCAATCCTATGGCAGCGGGCACGGGCGGAAATTCTATGGGAAATCCCACCGCTGAATTTCCGCTCGTGTGCATTTGGCCTATAGGATTGACAAGGCAACTGTTAGGTGGATTCACAACTGGCTGAGTGATCATACTCAGAGAGTGGTCATAAATGGCTGCACATCCAAGTGGAAGAATGTATCAAGTGGGGCCACAAGGCTCTGTCCTAGGCCCAGTGTTGTTCAACATCTTTATAAATGATCTGAAGGAGGGAATTGATGGGAAACTGATCAAATTTTCCGACGACAGAAAGCTAGGAGGGATAGACACCATTAGGGAAGAGAGAGAGAATATTCAAAAAGATCTAGAAAAGCTTGAACAGTGGGCAGCGACTAACAGGATGGTATTTAACAAGGAGGAATGCAAAGTCCTACATCTGGGCAAAAAAAAATGAAGAAAGCACATACATGACGCCTGGAGGCCAGAATGCCCTCTTTCTGTACCCTTCCCCAATTCCCCAAAAAGGACAAACACCTTTTATTTGGATAATTTTTGGCCACAGCAGCCTTTATTAACAAAAACTCTACAATAATTACCAAAAATAACGAGGGGGGAGTCCTTAGAGTCACACAATCTGGTGCTACCACAATCAAACTGATACACGCTGCCCCACAGCCGGAGACAGGCTCAGGGGCAACGCAAGCCGCCCTTAGGTGGCTACCACACTTGGGGCTTACAGCCGGCGGAGGGTCTACTTCCCCCCACCACCAGCCAAGTCCCCGCACCAGATACTACACCGATTACAGAGGAGGGAGTCTTAACGGGTGGGACCGTGCCCACCCAACTCCCCCCCTACACAATTTCCACCGACTCCAAGGACCCCCCACCCGCCACAGCCAGCACGGCTTAAACCTTAGCCTGCGCCGCCCCCAACAAACTCAAAGCCCTTTCGATCCCCTCTTGCACCCCCACAGCCCAAATATCAATGCCCACATCATTCGGGTGTACTCCGTCGTCTGCCCAATACTCTCCACCCCCTTTTCTAACTCTGTGTGTCGCACGCAGACCCCCCCGTTCCGTGCTATAAATGCAGAGATGTGCCTATTAACTTTTACTCTGGCCCTGTTAATGGCTACCAATGATCTGGCAAATCGCCACTGCTTCCGTGGGATAATCTCAGACCAAACGATAATCATGTTTGGGTACAATTTTCTAAGTCGCAGGAAATCATACTGAATGTCCCGCCTTAATTCCTGAGCAGGGCGACTTCCCAGATCATTGCCCCCCACGTGTAATACCAGTATATCCGGACTCCTGTCAACGCGCCCAAACCTCTCCACCTCCTTCAGTACTTGGCACCACTTCATGCCCCTGATTCCCAACCACCGGAGCACTGCTGCCTCCCTCCTAAAGCCCAACTGTCTTCCGTTTGGTCGGACCTTGGCACGCTCTGCTGCCCAGTACACATATGAGTGTCCAAGCAGCCAAACCAGAGCCGGTAGCTCCTGACCTGTAAAAGGATAGAAATCACGTATCATTTCCCGTTGTAAACCCCCCCCCCCGCCCCCACTTTACTTAATTATATAACATAACATTTTTTTTTTTTAATTTACATTAATCACTCAACTAACTCTGGTCGAACGTAAAGCTGGAACCGTCTCGAGTTCCATCTACCTATCTTCTTCACCATGTCAGACCCCAACCCCCTACCTGCCGCCTCCGTTGCAGCTCCAATCCTGAACGAATGGGAAGAATACCTGCCCTCTAAACCCAACTTCAATATGACTTTCTTAAAAACGGTGTTGAACTGAAATTTTGACAAAAAGGACCCATCTGCATGAATAAACAGCGGGCCAGGCTTATCCGTCCTCACCTTTCTATACACCTCGAAACACTGTACTGGACATAACCTGGCCCCCGCCACTCGACCCAAAAGGACTCTTTTTCCTCTCCCAAACTGATCCATCTTTGACTTCCTGAGCACAATTTCCAGAGCCCCCTCGCCCGAAGACACATCCGCAAACTGCAAACCCCCTCTTACCGCCCTGTTGGGTGACACCATTTCCCCCAACCTAAAAGCTCCGTAAAAGGCTAGTGTAAAAACGCAACGGAACAAAGCCTCTTCGAAGCCATCCCTACAAATTTCCCTCAAAACTGCCCCCATACTCTCCAAAATTGAAAATGTGACTGGACGCCTCCTATCTTTTACCGAATGACCCTTGCGAAAACCCCGCAGGGCTTGCCGCACCAAAAAGCTTTTGGTAATGTCTTTCAACCCCCGAAGCTTCAAACCAAAAACCAAACCAGCGATAAAACGGTCCACCTTTGACAGAGACCAACCCATTTCCATTGCATTCCCTAAAAAGGTCAACAAAGCTTCCACGTTGACACTCTCCGAATCCATTCCTCCCTGCCCGCTTACCCACTGCCGCCATTGTCCCCAGGCCAACTCATACGCCTTCCACGTACCCTGTGCCAACGACCTCTCAATCAGACGTTGCGCAGGACGTCTGGCACGTTCCATAGTTCTGGAGGACAAATCTGGCCCTCCTCGTCTGCCTCCGGTGCCAACGCCCGAAACCGCTCCCACTGGAAACGAGAAAGTGCATCAGCTAAACCATTATCCGTCCCGGGGACGTGAACAGCCACAATCCACGCGTTCAACGACAAACAAGACAACACCAGATACCGCAGCAAATTCACCACCGGTGGTGATCGAGCTGTTACCCCATTAATCGCTTGTACAACTCCCATGTTGTCACAATGGAAGCGCACCTTCCTGTTCCTGAAGCTTTCTCCCCATATGGAGACTGCGACCACAATAGGGAACAACTCTAACAAAACTAGATTTTTTACTGCTCCACTCTGCCGCCATACCTCGGGCCAAGGAGCAGCGCACCATTGTCCCTTAAAATAGGCTCCAAAACCTGTCGTCCCTGCTGCGTCTGTAAACAGTTCCCAATCAAAATTATCGACCTCCTGGTCAATAAACAAAGACCGGCCGTTGTACCGGTCTAGAAAGGATACCCAAACTGCTAAATCTGCCCGTATCTCAGCGGTAACACGTATAAAGTGATGACCTGCTTTTACCCCCGCAGTTTATCCCGCCATTTTTCGACAAAAAACCCGACCCATTGGCATGATTCTGCAGGTAAAATTCAACTTTCCCAATAGCGACTGTAAGTCGCGCAGGGTAATCTTCTTTGCCTGACTCGCCTTCCCCAAATCATGGCGCAACGCCATCAACTTGTCCTCGGGCAACCGGCATTCCATTCTGACCGTATCTATAACAATTCCTAAGAAACTCAGACAGGTCACCGGACCTTCAGTCTTCTCCGATGCCAATGGTACACCAAACTTGTTGGCTACCCATTGCACCGTGGACAACAGTAACGTACAAACTCTGGAACCCGCCCGACCCACACACAAAAAAATCGTCCAGATAGTGCAAAATAGATTGCACTCCGGACACGTCCCTAACGACCCACTCCAAAAATGAACTGAACGCTTCAAAATAAGTGCATGAAATTGAACAGCCCATTGGCAAACATTGGTCAACAAAATATTCACCTTCCCAAATGCATCCCAACAAGTGCATGCTCTCCGGATGAACCGGCAGCAATCGGAACGCCGATTCAACGTCCGTCTTGGCCAACAACGCCCCCTGTCCACATCTCTGGACCCATCTAACAGCCGCGTCAAACGACGTGTAAACCACTGAACACAACTCTGGCGAATTCCATCATTAACCGACTCACCTTTCGGATACGAAAGATGGTGAATCAACCGAAATTTACCCGGTTCCCTTTTTGGGACCACACCCAACGGGGAAACCACTAAATTAGGAACCGGCGGAGTAGCAAACGGCCCTGCCATGCGCCCCAAAGCAACCTCTTTCAACAACTTCTCCCTTACCACTGATGGGAATTCCCTAGCTGAGCGCAGATTCCTAACGGAAGGGGGGACCCGATGCTCTGGCTCCGGTATCCGAAAACCTTCCGAAAACCCCAGCAATAACAAACGCCCCTTTTCCGTGTCTGGATATCTACTTAGAAAGGGGGCCATCTCGAGAACTGTCACCGGCGTCCTCCCTTTTTCCTTCAGTACCCCTATTCTTTCCCTTACCTCGTCGAAAACACTTTGACGCCCCATGGGACGACCCACTGCAAATGGAGCAATTATGTTTGAAGCGACAACTTGCCCCAAACTTGCACTGGCCTTCATTATATTGCCAGCAAAACCCTGCCTTCCTTTGCCCCAGCGTACTTCCTCCACTAGCTGAGCCGGATGATCCGGCGGCCCCGGGAAAGGACTGCCCGAAACGCGTTGGCGCCATAACCTTCAGCCATAACCCAATATCTTTATGATCCCAACGGATACTGGGACGCACCGCTTTACGCTGCCAAAACTGCTCGTCATACCTCAACCATGCCTGACCCCCATAAGTCCTATACGCCTCCCCGATGGAGTCCAAATAACAAAAAAGCGCAGAACAATTCTCCGGCGCCTTCTCCCCAATCACCCCCGCTAATATTGCAAAGGCTTGTAGCCAATTTGCAAATGTCTGAGGAATAAGCCGCCATTGCTTCTTCTCCTCTTCGTCTTTTTTAGTCTCAGTCCGCTTCCCCTTTTCCAAACTAAATTTCTCAAGGGGCAACAAGGAAAAAATCTCCACATACTCGTCCCTCCATATTTTTTCCCTAACCTCTTTCTTCAGGTGCGCCCCCAAAGGACCTTCAAAACAAACATACACCTCTCCCCGAGCCTTATCGTCGAGACGATATCGTCGCCGTCCTTTTCAGTCTGAACCGCTACAGTAACCCCAGTATTCCGCACGCTACCTGAGCCCTCCGTAACCCCAGAGCTGCCCCCGACCGCCACTTCATTTCTAGCGACCTGTGGTACCCACGACGCAACCGGGGACGGGACCCCAACCCCCGCCCCCAAGCCCCCTTCACACTGCTGTAACAATTCCTGAACATTACCCATAAGTTCCCTTAACTCACTCCCAAATACCCCCCTTAAAACACTATCCTCCCCCACATTAACACCTGCTCCCCTTAACCGACCCACAAATGCATCATTGGACAAACAAGACAATGAGCCATGCTCACCTGGCTGCGTGGAGGCTGTGTCCCCACCAGCCGGCCCTGCGAGGTCCTGGACATCCGCGTCGCTACTGGTCCCATCCGAATCGTCCTGCTCCTGGTGTCTTTCATCCCGCTGCGGAACGAACACGACTGACCGAAGCCTGCCCGCACCCGTCCCAGCGGATCCCTCCTGGATCTGTCGTCGGCTGTTGCTGGACCCGGTCCGCCCCCTGGCCGGCACTTCACCAACAGGGGCCACCGTGCTGACTCTCCTCTCCCTGCCGCTGCCTCCAGCTCTCACAGCCGTCCCTGCTGTCTCCGATCTGTTGCTAGATGCTCCCCCGGCCGGTACATCACCAGGGGAGACATCCGTCCTGGAACTCTGCTGTATGATGTCCGACGCCGCAGGCCCCGCCCCCCGACGGGAACGAGTGGTCCTGCCCGCCGTGCTCACCGGCCGCTGTAACGGACTCCTCCGCAGCCGCGCCTCCCTGCCCCGAGGCTTGGGGAGGGAAACAGAACTGCGAGGGTCCCCTGAGGGACTCCTGAGCCGCCGGCGAGCCCTGGGAGCGCTGTCCTCCTCTATCAGTCTCTCAGGCGGTCTTGCCCAACGTGACCTCTGCTCCGGCTCACATGGTCCGGCTGCCTCCGCTGTTGCTGCTGCCGCTGCTGCTCCGCTACCCAGCACTCCTGCCACCTGAGCCTGCAACCAGTCTGGACCATACCGGCTTGCCGCTGTCCTAAGCTCCTCCAGCATCTTCTCCACGTTCTCCATTTTACCAGGTTGGATTTTTCACTCTCTAATCTCTCACTCTTTACTCTCTGCTATCTTCTCTCAAAGGTGACCACCCACGAAGCCCCCCACTTTATATAACCCCCCTCCCACTAAACTTTCCACCTATCCTGACACTTTCCACCTATCTTCTAGCAATTTCTACCCCCACCTCCTCCCAATATTAACCCCTTCCTGACTACGGCTATCTGGCCCCACGCGTCATGCTGGGCTTCCTCTTAAAGGAGCCACGACCCCTCCCGCTCCAGCCCGTGACTGAATGGGAGGAATTGGGCCAAGCAGCAGCATATATGAAGATGATTTCGGTATACTAATAGATCAGAGACTGAACATGAGTCAACAATGTGATGCAGAAGACAAAAAGGCAAACACAATCCTGGGATGTATTAAGAGAAGCATAGAGTCTAAATCATGTGAGGTAATTATCCCCCTCTACTCTTCCTTAGTCAGACCTCACCTGGAATACTGTGTCCAGTTCTGGGCACCACACTTTAAAAAAAAAGATATAGACAAACAGGAGCAAGTTCAGAGAAGAGTTACCAAGATGGTGAGCGGTCTGCAAATCATGTCCTATGAGGAACGGTTAAAGGATCTGGGAATGTTTAGCTTGCAAAAAAGACGGCTGAGAGGAGACTTAATAGCTGTCTACAAATATCTGAAGGGCTGTCACAGTGCAGAGGGATCAGCCCTATTCTCATCTGCACAAGGAAAGGCTAGAAGTAATGGAATGAAACGTAAAGGGAGGAGACACAAATTAGATATTAGACAGTGAGGGGGATCAATGAATGGAACAGGTTACCATGGAAGGTGGTGAGTTCTACTTCAACTGAAGTGTTTAAACAAAGGCTGGACAAATATCTGTCTGGGATGATTTAGTGAATCCTGCACTGAGCAGGGGGTTGGACCAGATGACCTTGGAGGTCCCTTTCAACTCTACCATTCTATGTGTTAGGTTGTGCTTCTGGGACTTGTAGTACTCTGGGTTCCAGGAGCACATCTGCACAGGTGAGGGTTAATTGAGCTGGGTATGGTGGTTCTGGTCAGCCAATCCCCTGGGTTTGGGGTTAGAGATATACTCCAGCCCCTCTGCAAGAGGAAGCGTTCTCTCCTCAGTCTTGTCTGCCTGTGTTTGTGTCATGTCAGCTTGCAGCTTGCTGTGTGTGTAGTGTCTGGTCAGCTTGTAGCTTGCTGGGTGTTTGGTGTCCTGTGCTACCTGTTTTGTGACTTGCTAGAGTAGGGACTGCAAGACACGAGGAGCCTTGATCAAGGCCTTGCAGCTTAAGTTCATTGGCCAATGTACGAACCAATCCTTCGTCTTTATATTCAGTGTTATCATCTGCTTTAGCGTGCAAGGTTGTGTGGTAAGTGGGTTTGTGCATTGGGATTGTCTATACTAGTCTTGGTTCCGTGTACCACCTATTCTGGGAGAGCAGGGCCGAGGTTCCTTCATGGGTCCACCATTATTGAGGCGATCGCTCTGCTTGCTAGGTAGGATCTCGCCATCTTCCCTTTAGCACAGGGTCAGTTTCCATTTCCGTGTTTTGTATGCCAGTTCTGTTGTTTTCCCCAGTCTGTCGGTATGACAGTTGTTCCAATTCCTTGTTCTCTGGTCACGTTTGTGTCGGCCCGGTGCTTGTTTGCCCATAAGAACGTAACACTATGATTGCGACGGGAATCATGAGGTGGGAATTGAACATGAGTCAACAATGTGATGTAGCAGCAAAAAAGGCAAACTCAATTCTGGGATGTATTAAGAGAAGCATAGAGTTTGGATAATGTGAGGTAGTTATCACCCTCTACTCTTCCTTAGGCCGCATGCACACAGGTGGGTCGGATTCCACATGCGAAATGCTGCAGCAGAATCTGGCCCTGGCAGCAGCAGCATCTGCGGGTACAAATGCAAAGGGATCAGAGCTATTCTCATCTGCACAAGGAAAGACTAGAAGTAATGGAATGAAACTGAAAGGCAGGAGACAGATCAGATATTAGACAGCGAGGGGGATCAATGAGTGGAACAGGTTGCCACGGAGGTGGTAAGTTCTTCGTCAATGGAAGACTTCAGAGGCTGGACAGACATCTGTCTGGGATGATTTAGTGATCCTGCATTGAACAAGGGGTTGGACCCGATGACCCTGGAGGTCCCTTCTAATTCTACCATTCTATAAATGTACCGTATATTACATAGATATCAGAATGTACACACGTCAGTATATGTAGCAGTATATGAGATATAAATGTACTGTTAATTACACACATCTCATTAAACATAGTATTAGCTGACCTATAGATGTAGTCAATTTTACACACTTATCAGTATCTGACCTGTAGTTGTACCATATATTACAGACATATCAGTAAGGGTAGCAGAATCTGACCTGTAGATGTACTGTATATTACACACATCTAAGTATATGTAGCAGTATAGAGGTATCTGACCTATTGATTTACTCTATATTTCACAAAAACAGTAGTTGAGATACAGATGTAGTGTGTTTTCCACACATATCAGCATCTGATCTATAGATGTATCATATATTACACACAAATCAGTAGCAGTATCTGACCAGTATATGTACTGCATATTACAAACATATCAGTATCTGACCTGTAGACATATTTTACAGGCGAGTATCTCGGTATAGTATATTGCACACATATCAGTATAGGTAGCTGCATCACAAGTGCAGATATACTGTATTTTACATACATGTCAGTATCTCACCCCATGAACTGTATATTACATAGATATAAATATACAAAGCAGTATCTAACCTATAGGTTTCTGTATATTATACACATATCAGTATCTGACCTATAGATATACTGTGTATTGCACACATATCAGTATCTGACCTGTACATTACTGTTTATTATTACATATAAATCAGTATCTGACCTATAGACTACTGTTTATTACGCTCATCAGTATCTGACCTGTAAACATATTGCACACAATTAGTAACTAAGTTAGAGATGTACTGTATATGACATATCATTGTCTGACCTATATTACACACATAGCAGTATGTGACCTATAGAGATACCGAACATTGCACACATATCAGCATCTGACCTACAGATGTACTATTGTGATACCTCATGGCGACCAAGACACGAGGCCCACACTGAGGAGCTGGTGCAGGTAGAGGTGTCACTTGTCACGGTGGCTCTACCAGACTCCTCCCTAGAGGGACACACGCAACCTCTGCCAAGTCACTGCTAGGTCTCTTCCAGGCAACACTGGGACAGCGGTTACCTGTATAAGTGTGGTGAACTTGAAGTTGTCGCGCATGACGCCACCGTTCCTTCACACCGTTGAGACCCTTAATACACACATCAGTATCTGAACTGTAGACATATTATACACATATCAGTATCTGATCTACAGATATAGTGTACATTACACACATCAGTATATGACCTGAAGATGTATCGTATATTGCACAAATATCGGTACCTGACCTGTAGACGCACTGTATATTGCATATATAAGTATCTGATCTATAGATTACTGTGCGTTACACACATCAGTATCTGACCTCTGGACATATTACACAAATATTAGTATCTGACATAGATGTACTGAATATTGCACACATATCAGCAACTGACCAGTTGCACTGTTTATTACACAAAGATAAGTATCTGTCATATTGATGCACTGTATATTACACGTATATCAGTATTTGACCTACAGATGTACTGAATATTGCACACATATCAGTATCTGACCTGTAGATCTACTGTATATTACAAACATCAGTATCTGACCTATAGATTACTGTTAATTACACACAGATTAGTACCTGACATAGAGCTGTACACACATATCAGCGTTTACACACATCAGTATGCTGCCTACTGATGCACTGTATATTACACACATATCAGTATCTGACCTGTAGATGTGCCAAATATTGTACACACATCAGTATCTGACCTATAGATGTACTGAATATTACGCACATATCAAAATCTGACCTACAGATAAACCGTATGTTACACACATATCAGTATTTGAACTGTTGCTGTACTGTATATTGCACACATATCAATATCTGACCTGTAAATGTACTGTATATTACACACATTGCAGTATGTGACCTATAGATGTACTGTGTATTGCACACACATCAGTATATGACTTATACTAGCTGATATACCCGGCTTCGCACAAGTTAATTTGGTACTGGTGTTTATCTGATGTTCACACGGAAAATCTTATGAAGTCGTGGTTACTTTAGAGATACCGGAAAAAAATATGTTCACCATTTTGCATGGTTCTTTGTGTTACCCAGGAAACACCACGTCGAGGTAATCACGTGATGTTTCCTTTATATGAAATGACATCAGGAAGTAAGAGCATTAGATTACGTACATAAAATTTGGACGCTAATTCTTTTGCGCTTAGAATTGAATAATCGAGTTGGGACCCATTAACTTTTCCTATTTATGACATAATTAATGCTCGTGTCAAGTTTCTATGACATCGGGTAGCGAGAGAATTAGATTCTGTACGTAAAATTTGGACGCTAATTCTTTTGCGATTAGAATTAAATAATCGAGTTAGGACCCATTAGCTTTTCCTATTTATGACATAATCAATGCTCGTGCCAAATTTCAAGTTTCTATGACACCGGAAAGTGAGAGAATTAGATTACATACGTAAAATTTGGACGCTAATTCTTTTGCACTTAGAATTGAATAATCGAGTTGGGACCCATTAACTTTTCCTATTTATGACATAATCAATGCTTAGTCCCAAGAGAGGAGCATTCTGAGAGGTAGGAACTAAGCTTTCCCAGGTTGAGATTTACCACCTGGTATTAGGGTTAGGACCCATCTGAGCTTGGTCACCTGGACGATGGTAGATGGGCCAATGTAATTTGATCAAATTATATACCAAGAGCCTTGCATTATTTAATGTGGTTAAAGTATTGATTATAGGCATGTATACCTCTGATGGGAAATATATTTTGCGCGCTGTTGCCATTTTTGGTTTCTGCTTCTACTGTATGTTGCACCTATACATTTCTATTGGGATATATTTCCATTGGATAGTGCTGACCCCCCCCCTTTTTTTTCTTTGTTGATAGGATCATCAGTGTCGATGCAGGACAACCAGAGCACACCTCCAGCAATACTCAACACAGTGCCCTGGTGACTTACAGGACGCTGGAGGGAAACTGGTGGTAGTACGGCAGGGAAAATCACACGAACCCCCAATGTAACACATACAGGAAGCAGGAGGCTAAAGCGGTCAGACATCAGTCAAGTCAGTGCTGGGGGAGTCTCCTGCCCCTTCCCTGCATCAGCCAATCGATTCCTCAGGGCGTCACCTGTCACTAAGCCAGCACAACCCATGTCTCCACCCCTACAACAGGTGGAGACAAGATACAACACTACCCGTTAGTACTTGATATATAGATTAAGGTTTATTACACACATCAGTATGTGACCTGTAAATATATTACACACATACCGTATTAGTATCTGACCTATAGATGCCCTGTATATTACATACATATGAGCATCTGACCAGTAAATGTACCATATATTGCAAACATATCAGCATCTGACCTGCAGATTACTTTTTATTACACACATCAATATCTGAACTGTTGAAATATTACACAGATATTGGTAACTGACCTATAGTTGTTCTGTATGTTACACACATATTGATATCTGACCTATAGATGTACCTTATATTACACACATATCATATCAGCATCTGACCTGTAGATGTACCATACATTGCACAGATATCAGTATCTGATCTGTAGATTACAGTTTATTACACACATCAGTATCTGACCTGTACACATATTAGCATCTGACCTAGAGATTTACTGTATATTACACACATCAATATGTGATTTATAGATATACTGTATATTACACATCAGTATCTGAACTGTAGATGTACTATATATTACACACAGCAGTATGTGACCTATAGATTTACAAAATATTGTATACATATCCGCATTTTACTTACTGTATATCACACAAAAATCAGTCTCTGTCCTATAGTTGCACTGTATATTATAAAAATATCTGTATCTGATTTATAGATTACTATTAATTACACCAGATTAGCATCTGACCAAGAGATGTACTGTATATTACACACATTAGTATGTGACCTGTAGATGTACCATATATTACACACATAGCGGTATGTGACCTGTAGATGTACCATATATTATACATATTACAGTATGTGACTTATAGATGTACCGTATATTACACACATTGCAGTATCTGACCTATAGATGTACCGCATATTATACACATATCAGTTTCTGACATAGATATGCTGCATATTACACACAAATCGGTGTGTGACCTATAGATGTTCTGTATATTACAAACATATAAGTATATTATAACACATTATATTACATATATATAATATCTGATCTGAAGATGTACCATATATTACACTTATATCAATATCTGGCCAGACGATGTAGTGTATATTTCACAGCAATCAATACCTGACCTGTTAATGTACTGTATACTGCATATATATCAGTACCTGACCTATAGATTACTGTTTATTACACACATATTAGTATCTGACCTATATTTCAAACATATCAGTACTTAATATATAGATTACTGTTTATTGCAAACATCAGTATCTGACCTGTTGACATATTGCACACATCTTAGTATCTGACCTATACATGTACTGTATATTACACAGATATCAGCATCTGATCTGTAGATGTACTGTATATTACCCAAATATCACTATTTACAGTAATTACAGTTTTACGCACATCAGTATCCGAACTGTAAATACATTACACACATATTAGTAAGCGGAATACCGCAGCAGAGTCCGTCATGGCGCACCCCCAAAGACCCATACTTACCTCTGGATCTACTGCCCGAAGTCCCACATGACGCTCCAGTGCGCATGCGCAGTACAGCACTTGACGCGCCGACAGTGGCATATGACACGCCGGCGGTGTCACATTACCTGCCGGCAGCGTCATATGATGCGGTGGGCAGGGCGCGTATTCGCGCTATACTTCCGCTGTGCTATAGCGGAAGTATAGCGTGACGGGTGGCTTCCATTGACTACAATGGAAGCTGTCCGCACGTATACCTGCAGCAAATAGGACATGCTGCGGGTAATTTCATGCTGCGGAATTCTGCGGTGGACTTCCGCAGCATGTACATTGAGCTATTAGGTGCAATAGAACCTAATAGCTGCAGTGAAACGCTGCAGATTTCCGCCACGTTTTACACGCACACACATCAGTATCTGACTTGTAGATGTACTGTATACTACAAACATATCAGCATCTGACCTACGGATTACTGTTAATTACACACAAAATTACTACCTGACGTAGAGATGTATATTACACACACATCAGTATGTGACCTGTAGATGTACCATGTATTGCACATATATCAGTGTCTGACCTTTAGATGTACTGTATATTACACAAATATTAGCATTCGGCGTATAGATTACTGTGGTATTAGTGTATCATGACGCCACCGGAAGCTAGGGGTTTGACAGGAGTAATGCCCCTCTCACACCCCCAGCTCCTGATTGGCTCAAGGCAGAAAGGTCCTAGCAGCACAGTGGGGATAGATTGTCCCAGTGCTGCAGCCTTAGCCTGGGGGTTACTATCGTTCTTAGGCTTATATGGCCTGGAAATGCTGCCATGTTACCGCTGTAAGATGACAGCATTTACATGTCATAATGTAAGCCAAAGAAGTACAGTAACCCTCAGGCTAAGGCTGCAGCGCTATGCAGACGCTGCAGCCTCTGTGATCCATCCCGGGCGCCATTTGTGCCATGCCGGCTACGTGCCCGGCCGCTCACCTCTCCGTTCTCTGTGGCACCTCCCTCGCGGCTGGCGACAGTGATCTCCGTTCCGCCGGCCGCATTACAGCTCTGTCACGCCAGTCACTCACCTCTCTCTTTTCTGCTGTGCCTCCCTCCCGTCCAGCGGCAGTGATCTCCGTTGAGCGATCACCTTGCGCTCCAAGCAGAGGATGCAGAAGACAAGCGGGCTGTCCCCGCTTGTCTTCTGCATCCAGTTGTTCCCCAATCGCAGTGCTTGGCTGTTGTACATCGGGGTGCTCCGAGCGGCGGATGCAGAAGACAAGCTGGTTGTCCCCGCTTGTCTTCTGCATCCAGCTGTTTCCCGCTCGCAGTGCCCGGCTGTTATACAGCAGAGTATGGAGAACAGAGCTGGACCGCTCTGTTCTTCATACCCAGCCTGTCATCAGGGGGCGGGACACAGCTGAAACAATAGTATCAGCTGTATCCTGCTGTGAATTCCTGATCAGCGATCAGCAACGGCTTAATGAAAACTGCACGATGTCAGTGCAGTTAGACACCACGATTATCGCTCAAAAGATGGCTTTGAGCGATTTTTGATCGAAGATCGTTGTGTCTAAAAGGGCCTTTACACACAAAGCAGTATCTGACCTATGTTACATACATATCAGTATCTGATCTATAGATCTATGTTATGCACGTATCAGTTTGTGACCTATAGGTGTACTGTATATAGCATACATATCAGTATCTGACCTATAGATTACTGTGTATCACACCTATATTACATCCCTATCAGTATCTGACCTGTAGATGTACTGTATATTACACACATATCAGTATGTGACCTATAAAAGTACTGTTTATTACACACATATCAGTATATGACCTATAGATGATACTAGTGCTACGGAATATGTAATATTACACACAGCAGTATGTGACCTATAAATGAAGCCACAGCGCGCATACTATGTGACCACCATTCTCAGGATCAGTTCCAGCAGTTTGACCCCAGTCATCAGGTTATCCCCTAAGCTGTGGATATCCCGTGGATGGGATAATTTCATAACCTGGCACAACCCCTTTAAACCTGATAAAGAGGCCTAAAAAAATAGTTATTTGTCATAATTTTTTCTGTTAACCATTAAAAGGTGTCAACATCTGAGGACATTCAACCTATAGATATTAGTATCTGACTTGTGGACATGCATTTTATATGTTTGTGCATATATCTATATATCAAACTACTAACGACCACTTGTCTGTAGTATGTGAGTGAGTGCTTCTCATGCTCCACCCCTGGTAACGTTATCGCTCCGCCCCCTGGTAACGCCATCAAAGGTCCTACAATATATATAAAACACAGAGTCTGACCGACAGAAGAACAACACAGTTAGGGCTCTTGGAAGGAGAGAACATAAATAACAAGATGAGAATACAACGAAGCCGTTATTAACTCAGACACAACTCAGCGGTCCTGACAGAAGACAACAACCTACCACCACCACAGAGATCCAGTGGGCTAAAGGACCTGTGGTGATGTCACTGCTGTGGGAGAAGCCAAGCTGTGTGTGTGATGTGTGGGGTGTAGTAGAGCTGTGTGTGTGCATGTACCAGAGCTGTGTGGCGCCACCAGAAACACTGGTGCTATAATTTCCTACACAACTCAGCAGTCCTGATAGAGCACATTGACCTACCACCGCCACAGAGATCCGGTGGGCTGATGGACCTGTGGTGATGTCACTGCTGTGGGAGGAGCCATGCTGTTTGTCTTTTGTGGTAATCAAGCTACTGTGAGTGTGATGTGCCACCTGAAACACTGGTACTATAATGTCCTAATAATTACTAGTAGAAATATATAATCAGTATCTGACCTGCTCAGTATGTGACCTGTGGCCATGCATTATATATACACATATCAGTATATGCAGTGTACGCATACATATATCACACTACTCTCTGTACTATACCCCCACCCTCTCTTATCTGCCCCTCCACCCATCTTTGCATCCTGTTGCCCTTGCTCAATCTCAGCCTCTCTCTCCCTGTAATGTGGGGTCTTGTGGTTTCTGCTCTTCACATCACAGGTGCAGTTATATATAGGCTCGTCTGAGGCGGAAGTCGCAGTGACGGAGGTTGTCGTCTCTCCTGTCTGGTGGTCTCGGCGGTGTGTGCATCTGGGTTTCCACAGGGAAGTGGGGTGTCTGTGAAGCTGAGCTCAGAACAGGGCTGTGGTTAGACACCCTGCGAGGGGAGAAGTGGGCGATCTCTAACCCCTGGAGCCTTGTGCTGTCACATCTCTATACATCTCCCAGCCACCACGTGCAGGAAAGATGAGAGATAACTGGAGGAATGTGACATGTGGATGACACGGCTCCATTACTTTATATAATGGGTGCTGCCCCCTAAGCGGGTACAGAAATATAGAGTCCGAGGTGATTACAACATATAGGTGATAGTCCAGTATATCAGTGTGATCACTACATATAGAGAACAAGCAGGTAACCTGATGACACATTGATGTGCACTATGATGACAGAGGTATTCGACACACATAGAAGGTGATGGGATTCATTTCACATTTTCCCACCCGATGGTTACCCTCCGCGGCTGCTTTCCACCAGATTCCCATAGATGTGTGGAGGAATTTGCTTCCATTCCTAGAGGAGAGCCTTAGATAGTGATGTGGGGGAAAATGGGTATGTCGGGCACAAATATGATGTCCTAGTTTGTCCCATGGGATTGAGATCCTGACTTTGGGCGGTCAATTTACACGAAGCGATGATCGTTCAAAAATCGCTCAAAAGCGATCGTTTGAGCTATAATCGTTGCGTCTAAACGTGCGTGCACTGCTAGTTGATCGTTAAATTCAAGCCAGCCTAAAAATCATTGTGCGGTCTTATCAGGACCGCGCGCTGAGTTGTCCGCGGGTAGTGCTGATAGCATTGTTTCAGCTATTTAACCTGTGGGAGAACAAAGGAGCTGAATGCAGATAAGAGCCCTCCGGATATTAACTGCATTCAGCTAAAGGCTTCATTTTCACGCTAATAAGCTATTAAGTAGCTACTTAATAGTTTATGCAAAATGATCGCTCAAAGCTGTCACTTAAACTGTCGTTTGAACGTGTAAATGGGTCTTAAAACTCAACAGAAGACTCGATAAAGGTAATAGTAACGTTCAAGTTTTAGTACCCTGAAGAACTATTAAGAGATTAATTACCCCCAGTTTATAGTTCCTGTTTTACCAAAGACTATCTCCCTCATCGGTTTCTCATGACTTGTTACAGCCAGCACAAGCAACTTGTTATGGACTGCGCACCCCAAGTTGTGCCTGGGGACGATACCCTTAGTTAGTGGTAGCGAGGCTGTCTACCAGGGTTCTTAGAAGGACTGCTTGAACCCTAGTTAGGTTTGTTGTCCCAAATACGTGTAGAGGCCCTATAGCTTTTTTGAAGTAGGTGGTTTTGCCCCTCTTCAAATCCCTTGCTAAATAATTGACTTTAATTTCCCAGACATTTTGTCATATTCTCTAGCCATCCACCTACTCCATCCAACAAAAACGCAGAGGGGAGATGTAGTGGCCTGGAAATAGGCACTACATAGAGCTGTTTAGTTATGGGGACCGGTAATATAATAACCGGCCCTAGGGTTTTTATCCAGCGGTACAAGATAGAAAAATACATAGAGACTCAGGTGAGGCAGGTAGGCTAGCAACCAGATAGGCTGTGATTGGCTGCAGACAAACTGGTCAGGTGATGACTTTTTTAATAATATCGTGGTTACAACAATTTAAGCAAAATATCTGGCTTTGAGTATTATTCCACACCCCACCACTCACAACTACAAATTGTGCCCAAGGGCACTGGTGTCCGCACACAACAAATCACAATTAATTGCCAGCCACAAATAATAATAATAAAATTAGCGCTCACCATAGCACTTTGTGGCGTCACGATAGCCATTTGTAGCGTCACAACAGATGGTCTCCATTTCCTAATAACATGGCCAACAGTGGACTCTGGAAGGTCCAAAAGCTGTGATATCCCATACTGATTGGTTGGTGGCATCCCACCACCATTGTCAGCTCTACACCTGGTGACATCTCCCCACCAGACCCTGTTGTTAGCTC